>NC_030830.1:21965061-22293497 GCF_001704415.2 Capra hircus
CTGTTTGTGACCCCATGGACTGTAGCCTACCAGGCTCCTCCGTCCATGGAATTTTCCAGGCAAGAGTACTGGAGTGGGTTGCCATTTCCTTCTACAGGAGCTCTTCCCGACCCAGGGATCAAACCCAGGACTCCTGCAGTGTAGGCAGAGGCTTTACCATCTGAGCCACCAGGAAGTCCATGACACAGACTAACGGATATCAAAAACAAATCTATGCTTCCCAAGGGAACATGTGGGGAGGATTAAATCAGAAGCCTGGGATGAACACACATACATTGCTACCGAAAAGACAGACAACCAACAAGGATTTACTGTATAGCCCTGGAAAACCTACTCAATATTCTGTGATTCCTTATATGAGAAAAGAATCTAAAAAAGAATGAGTATATGTATATGAATAACTGAATCACTTTGCTGTACACCCAAAACTTCTATAACATTATAAGTCAACTATACTCCGACAAAGTTAAAATATCAAAAAGTAAATGTCATACCACATTCTTCTTCTGCTGAAAACAATCTTATAACTCCCATCTCACTCAGAGGAAAAGTCAAAACACGTCCAATACCCTCCAGGCCTACAAGGTCTGGCTGTACCTCTGACCTCATCTCAGTTAATCTGCTCCAGCCATACTGGCCTCCTCACTTTAACAGAAAAACACGGACATCCTCCTGCCCTGCTGCATTTGCCTGGAGGTTCCCCCTGCCTGGAAAGAACCTCCTCCAGTCATCAGGGGTAACTCAGCATGTCCTTTAAATCTTTCCCCAAAGGCCACTTTCCCAGTGAGACCCACAGTGACCACCCTAGTACAACAGCCACCTTCCTTGTCCTCACACTCACACTGCGCATCACCTTCCCCACTGCATCTTTCTATTGTTCTCATCCTTCCATAACAGAACACTTTCCTTATTTAGCCTACTGATAAGATATAGTCTGTCTCCTACCACTTGAATACATGCTCCATAAGGCCAGCAATTTTTCCCTTTAACTGCAGTGATGTTTCCCAGATGTAAAACACTGTGTCATGTGTCTGGCATATAGCTGGTGTGAATGAATGCTCAGTGTAATGCGCTGTGTATGTGCTCAGTCACTCATTCACATCCAACTCTTTGCGACCCAGGGACTGAAGCCCCCCAAGCTCCTCAGTAATGGAATCTTCTAGGCGAGAATACTGGAGTGGGCTGCCATTCCCTTCTCCAGGGGATCTTCCCAGCCCAAGAATCAAATCTGCATCTCCTAAGTCTTCTGCATTGGCAAATGGATTGTTTATCACGGAGCCACCTGGAAAGCAGGATCAGTGTTAAGCACCTCCCTATATCTTTATTAATGTGACTTCAGGCCAAATGTTGTATTGTGGTAGCTACAGCATAACATCTACTCACATTGACATCAGTGCCACTTGTGTGTTTCTCACAAGAGCTGTTCTTTCCTTCTTGGCAACCAACCCTCCTTCACACTACATCACAGGATATTTTTCTTTTCAGAAAACCATTCTTGTTGACTTATGGGTCCTATTTTCTAACCAAATATAAACCTAAATTAGACTCTGCTTTAAGGGCTTATCAGGTGGCAATAAAACATGGTATTTCATTTACACTGCATGACAAATAGCTACTATCCACAGTCATAAATGAGTTCCTAGAAACCAGTAACACTGATATTGGAAAAGGCAGTGGCACCCCACTCCAGTACTCTTGCCTGGAAAATCCCATGGACAGAGGAGCCTGGTGGGCTGCAGTCCATAGGGTCGCTAAGAGTCAGACACGACTGAGCAACTTCACTTTCACTTTTCATTTTCATGCATTGGAGAAGAAAATGGCAACCCACTCCAGTGTTCTTGCCTGGAGAATCCCAGTGATGGCGGGAGCCTGGTGGTCTGCCGTCTATGGGGTCGCACAGAGTCGGACACAACTGAAGCTACTTAGCAGCAGCAGCAGCAGCAGCAACAGTGATATTTCGAGGGAAATGAAAAAAAAAAAACTGAAAAATGAAATAAAAGACTTGATTAGTAAGGATAAAGCATATATGAAAATGACTAAACTGACCATAAAGGAAAAACAATTTCTTTTATTTTACTAAATTTAATTTAATATCACGAAAGACATTTAGACATAATAAAACTGTACAAACATTTGTAAAGTTTTACAAAACAGACCCACATAGACAAACACTAGGGGACAAGATTGATGAGGACCTATAGGGGGAAATATGTAGTTTGGATCCTGATTTTCAATAAGATATGAAAAAGGAAAAGAAGTTAAGCCAAAGACGGAGACAGCCCAGTCCAGCTTCTGTTGGATCAGGAAGGATCATCAGAGAAAACAGTCCAGGGTGCGGAGGGGTCGTGGTGGACGGAGGGGGGCCAGGCTCACCACTTCTTTACATTATGCTAACAGCAGCACAAACACATTCAGATGAGTTCTGCAGAAAAAGAAGTCAGATCTTCAAGTCATAATGCAGGGGTGGGATATGGAATCTTGCCTCACTCAGTCCCCACAAGGGAGGTGTTTCACACTGTGAAAGAAAAGAATCATGAACCAGTGTAGGTCAGTCATGTAAGGGCTCACATTCTCCACAGCCCCCCACATGCTGACATGTCCCACTCAAAGACCGCCGCCACCCAGTGTGTCCCCCCTGCACCAACTCCTCTCCCAGTCAAGACCCTCCAGGGTCTCACCTTTAGCATCCATGAAAGCTCTGGTCACACATCAGAGCTCTGGTCATACATCAAAGCTCTGGTCTGATGAAAGTTCACTGCCTGGGGGAGAACAAGACCAGAATGTGGTCAGAATCCACAGGAGAGAAACTAGAGAAGGAAATTTGAGGAGGGCGAGCCCCCCATGGCCTCTTGTCTGCACTCTCAGAAGGGTCTCAGGACTCACCCCCCCTCTGTACTTACTTGCAGCCTGAGTGTAGCTCTCTCCTTTTTCACCTGCAAGAAGAAAACATCACGTAAGAATCCATGGAGGAGACTGAATCATGATATCCTAGAGAAACCCCCTAGTTCTGGACCCCAGAGAACTTTCTGGAACTGTAACCAAAAATCCAGGACAGAATCAGGAATATAAAAAAGGAGATGTGAGGGGACTGGATCATCTCCAACCCTTCTAGAGGTCTGAACTCAGTGGGGACCTTCACCTCTGACCTTCAAGTGCTGAGAAACAGGCCCCAACTGGAATTATGAAGGTGAAAAATCAATCTTTCATTTCCACATGTACTTTACAAAAGGGTCAATGTTAGCATCAGCTCCAGACCAGCAAGCTCATATGTGTGGATGGTATTTCCAAGGAACAAGGCAGGCAAACTTCTACCTGGACTTGAAACCTCTCAGTGAGACAAGAAAACTCAGATCCCTCCCTCCCTTCCCCACCTGAGCACTTCTTCCTCCAGATCCCAGCTCCAGCCACCATGAGGAGAACCAGGCCAACAATGATCCCCACGGTGAGGAAGAAGGTCTGAGGAGGTTCTGTGGAGGAAAAGGAAGAGGCCCTGATCTCAGGTTTGAGTCCTGACCTTTGAGTCCTGAAGGGCTCCTGCTTTATCTGAGAAAAGCTCCATCCCATCGCCCTCTTTACCCCATCTCAGGGTGAGGGGCTCCTGAAGCCCCTCATGCTGCACAGGGCACGTGCATCTCTGCTCCTCTCCAGAAGGCACCATTAGGGCCACCCACTTATGGAAGGTTCCATCTCCTGAAGGCCTGGTCTCCACAAGCTCCATGTCCTGGATCTGGTCTTCGTATCACGCTGCCATGTCAGTGAGATCTCCTCAGGGTAGAAGCCCAGGGCCCAGCACCCCAGGGTGACCTCACGCTCAGAGATGGGGTGATGGGCCACATGGGTCTTTGGAGGCTCTGAAGAGGAACAATCAGAAAATTCACAGTTTATGTTACTCCCATGGGCCACGGAGGAAGCATCACGTGACCATTCTGAGAAATGATGAGAAAATGAGTTTGAAAAGAAAAAGCACAAACACCAGACACCAGCCTAGGCTCTGGTGCCTGGGAAAATCTCCTAGTCCTTGTGAAGTTCTGGAGTCAGGGTGAGAGCCAAGGTAGGATGCTCCACCTTAAGGGGGAGAATACAGAGCAATGGTCCTGACTTTGTTGGAAACTGAATGACTCAGGAAAGCTGGAGTCTGGCCTCTTAAGATGCTCTTGGTCTGAGAACAGGCCTTGGAAAGTCCCCAGTCACAAGATGGCGGGCAGGGTGAAAGGGCACCGCTGAATAGTTATTTCAGGGGTGGTTTCCTGCTTCTTCCCCAAAGGCACTGGATTCCTTAATTGTCCAGAGAAATGAAGCTACTGGCGACTCACCGTCTTGTACAGAATATGAAAACCTGGGAGCATTTCTCCCTCTCCAGATAAGAATTTAGGGCGCTGTTCCCACAGGGACCCCACTTTCTTCTCCTCGTGGGATGCTGGCTCCAGCCGCAAGGGAGATCAGGGAGGCGCCGCGCCCCTCGTACCTGCGCGCAGCAGCTTGTCCTTTCCCTTCTCCAGGTACCTGCGGAGCCCCTCCACGCACTCGCCGTTCAGGTAGTTGCACACAGGCTCCGCAGCACCGCGCTGCTCAAACTTGCCTTTGGTGATCTGAGCCGCCGTGTCCGCCGCGGTCCAGGAGCGCAGGTCCTCGTTCAGGGCGATGTAATCTCTGCCCTCGTAGCCGTACTGACTGTACCCGCGGAGGAGACGCCCGTCCGGCTCCACGTCGCAGCCGTACATCTCCTGGAGGGTGTGAGTCTCTGACCCGCCCGGATCATCCGCAGGGATTAAACCCAAATGAAATGAAACTGGGTCAAGCTCCGCCGGCTCCTCCCGGGGCGGGGCGGGGGGGGGGGGGCGGGTCCCGTAGTGTCGGGGTGACCCTCGGACCCGCAGACTCGGGCGACCCGGCCGGTCCCTGGGGATGCGTGTCGTGACCCGACCCGGGCCCGCGTCGCTCACCGGCCTCGCTCCGGTTGTAGTAGCCGCGCAGGGTGTTCAGATTCTTTCAGAAAGTCGGTGCGGCGTCCTCGGTTCTACGCGTGCTCAGATCCCAATACTCGGGCCCCTCCTGCCCACCCACCGCCCCCGCGGCTCCATCCTCGGATCCGGGGCGTCGCTGTCGAGCCGCACGAACTCTGTGTCGTCCACGTAGCCGACGGCGATGAAGCGGGGCTCCCCGCGGCCGGGCCGGGACACGGCGGTGTAGAAATATCTCAGGGAGTGGGAGCCTGGGGGCGGGGAGGGGTGAGGTGGCCCGACCTCCTCGCGGTTCGGGTCCGGGATCCGAGGTGACGGAACTGGGAGGAGGGAGGGGCGAGGGGCTCGTGAGGCGGAGAAGCTCGGAGAAGGACCAGGACTTGGGGGGCAGAGAAGAGGGCGGGAAGCAAGGGAGGGACAGGACGGGACGGGCAGAGGGGGCAGGTCGGGGCGAGGGCGGCGGGCTCGCTCCTTCCCTGGGGGTCCTGCCCTGTCCTGCCCACCTCCCCGCAGAGGCCGTTCCCTCCCGAGCCCGCACTCACCCGCCCAGGTCTCGGTCAGGACCAGCGCCCCCTGCAGCAGCAGCAGGAGGGTTCTCGGCCCCATGACCCGCATCTCCGGGGTCTGGGGAGAAGCGAGTCCAGCGGTAGATGAACACTTGGTAACCTGGAACCGCGGAGATGAATACCGGCAGTTAGAAATCGGACACCCAATGGGAGTGACACCTGGGGCCGCGCCACAAATGTCGTCCAGTTAGGAGGCGCTGACACTGGTAGTGAGAGAGAATGTGAAACTCCAGGAGAGGGGAAGCTCCAAGATGGAGCGTCCCGGCCCCAGATACCGCCCTTGACTCTGAGACCCTGAGACCCTTGCCCTCCGGGGAACCTGGGACGTTGTCCTGATCCCTCCTCTCCTGCACCGAGAGCTTTTTGTCACACTCCCTGAGTCCTGGCCCAGGGGCTTACAGTCAGCGATTTTCAAAACATTTTTGGTCAGAATATTTATACACTCCAACAAATTAGTGAGGACCCCAAGGGTAATTTTGTTTATAGTTACTTCTATCGATATTTTCCATAGTACAAATAATAGAGTTACAATTTGCTTATTCATTTATTTAGAATAATATTAATAACACACAGTTAATATGGAATATAATTATTTTCCCAAATAAGCACTACAGTGGGAACAGTGGAGCTTTTTACATTTTTATATTTTTGCAAGTCTCTTCTTGTAACTCTCATTAGAAGATCACTGGATGTTTGTTTGCTTCTATGTTAAATCTATTATTCTGGTTGAAATCTATGAAAATAAAAAGCCCACACATATGTAATAGTATTTTAAATAACTTTTCAGATAATTATCTAAGTTCGTCTTTGATCCAAAACGAAAACTACAAAAGTGGTAGTTTCTCAAAGGTTATTTTCTTTTTTTCTTTTCTTTTTTTTTTCTGAAGTTTTGAAAGATTTTATTTTATATACAAAGAGCTAGTATTATTTCCGCCTGAGGTTGATGTGCTGGATGCGCCATTTAAGGAAGTTCCGCTAGTCCAACTTAATGAAGCCCCTGTCCTTCGCATACTGGCTAAACACTGGCAGCACATTTCCGGATAAGGCACATATTTCCATATCAGGCAGTGCCGGTTTGAGCAGACCGGGCAAGAACCAGAACCCTGGCCGAATCTTCTCGGATGGCTCCAGTAGAGCTGCCAGTGACCCATGTTGCTTTCTCGGCTGCAACGAGGTAAAAGTCTCAAAGGTTATTTTCAAAGTGGACCTGAAATGATATTATTGAATATTTCCATTACACTAAAATCCATAAGCTTATTTTGCACACTGACTGTCTTTTATACTAATATAAGATTTTTTAAAACTAATACAGTGCTTCGCTAAGTTTTGTACATCCTCCAACATCATTCATTTTTTGAAGTAAACACTGTATTCCATGAAAGAGAGGCTAGTTCAGCTCACCCGAGTTATTTTCCTTGGGACATAATACTTTGGAATGTAGCAAAACTACTTGATGTGTACTTCCTATGCCATCTTAGAAGATTTTTTTAGAAAAATAATTTGTATTTTGAAATATGACCATAAGCCTTTTCATTTTCCAAAAAAAAAAAAAAAGCAGCTCATTTTTGCAATAAGAAACACAATATAGCAATATCTGTGCAAGGCCTATGTTAGGATTAGAACACCATCTTTTGAACTTCATCTAACCATGAAAATTTTCAGTGGCAGATATTCGCACCAGGTTTTCTTAAGTTACTCTCACACAAGTGGATAATAGCAGATTGTAGAAGTAACATGCCATTCTGTGCCCTATTCTAACATGATATACTTACTTCTGTTCCTCTTGCAGTGTATCAGATCTTTTACAGCATCATCAGAGTAAAGCTAATGTTCACCAAGCACACTCATTTCAAAGAAAAAAACATAATCTCTTTTATGTCACATGTTTACCATTCACTGGTCCAGGAAAGCAACACCATCAAGTTAAGTCATGCAGAGCTTTACTTGTCCATGTAATTCTTGCCTTGTCAATTAAGTCTCATCCTTAAACTTTAGCTCCATCAGTTCAGTTCAATTCAGTCGCTCAGTCAGAATCTGCAATGATTTTAGAGCTCCCCAAAATAAAGTCTGACACTGTTTCTACTGTTTCCCCATCTATTTCCCATGAAGTGATGGAATACCGGGTGGCAATAAAACATGGTATTAAAACAGTACAGGGTGAGGTGGGGTCGTGGTGGACAGAGGGGGCTCACCACTTCTGTACATTATGCTAATAGAGGGACAGGCACATTATGACTTTTGCAGAAAGAGAAGTCAGATCTTCAAGTCATAATGAGGTGGTGGGATATGGAATCTTGCATTACTCAGTCCCCACAAGGGAGCTGTTTCACACTGTGAAAGAAAAGAATCATGAACCAGTGTAGGTCAGTCATGTAAGGGCTCACATTTTCCACAGCCCCCCACATGCTCACATGTCCCACTCAAAGACCGCCACCACCCAGTTTGTCCCCCCTGCACCAACTCCTCTCCCAGTCAAGACCCTCCAGGGTCTCTCCTTTAGCATCCATGAGAGCTCTGGTCACACATCAGAGCCCTGGGCACTGTCACTGCTTGGGGGAGAACAAGACCAGGATGTGGTCAGAATCCACAGGAGAGAAACTAGAGAAGGAACTTTGAGGAGGGCGAGCCCACCATGGCCTCTTATTGCACCTTCAGAAGGGTCTCAGGACTCACACCCCCTCTGTACTTACTTGCAGCCTGAGTGCAGTTACCTCCATTTTCACCTGCAAGAAGAAAATATCACGTAAGAATCCATGGAGAAGACTGAAACATGATATTCTAGAGAAACACTCTAGTTCTGGACCCCAGAGAACTTTCTGGAACTGCAACCAAAAATCCAGGACAGAATCAGGAATATAAAGAAAAGAGATGTGGGGGGTCTGGACCATCTCCAACCCTTCTAGAGGTCTGAACTGTGGGGACCTTCGCCTCTGATCTTCAAGTGCTGAGAAACAGGCTCCAGCTGGAATTATGAAGGTGAAAAATCTTTCATTTCTACATGTACTTTACAAAAGGGTCAATGTTAGCATCAGCTCCAAACCAGCAAGCCCATATGTATGGATGGTAATTCCCAGGAACAAGGCAGGCAAACTTCTACCTGGACTTGAAACCCCTCAGTGAGACATGAAAACTCAGATCCTTCCCTCCCTTCCCTACCTGAGCGCTTCTTCCTCCAGATCCCAGCTCCAGCCACCACAGCCACCATGAGGAGAACCAGGCCAACAATGATCCCCATGATGAGGAAGCAGGTCTGAGGAGGTTCTGTGGAGGAAAAGGAAGAGGCCCTGACCTCAGGCTTGAGTCCTGACCTTTGAGTCCTGAAGGGCTCCTGCTTTATCTGAGAAAAGCTCCATCCCATCCCCCTCCTTACCCCATCTCAGGGTGAGGGGCTCCAGAAGCCCCTCGTGCTGCACAGGGCATGTGTATCTCTGCTCCTCTCCAGAAGGCACCACCAGGGCCGCCCACTTCTGGAAGGTTCCATCTCCTGAAGGCCTGGTCTCCACAAGCTCCATGTCCTGGGTCTGGTCGTCTCCATCACGCTGCCATGTCAGTGAGATCTCCTCAGGGTAGAAACACAAGGCCCAGCACCTCAGGGTGACCTCATGCTCAGAGAAGAGGTGACAGGTCACATGTGTCTTTGGAGGCTCTGAGGAAGAAGAATCAGAAAATTCACAGTTTATTTTAATCCCATGGGCCGTGGAGGAAGCATCACATGACTATTCTAAGAAATGATGAGAAAATGAGTTTGGAAAGAAAAAGCACAAACACCAGACACCAGCCTGGGCTGTGGTGTCTGGGAAAATTTCCTAGTCCTTGTAAAGTTCTGGAGTCAGGGTGAGTCCCAAGGTAGGATGCTCCACCTTAAGGGGGAGAATACAGAGCAATGGTCCTGACTTTGGAAACTGAATGACTCAGAAAAGCTGGAGTCTGGCCTCTTATGATGCTCTAGTCTGAGAACAGGCCTTGAGAAAGTCACGAGTCACAAGATAGCGGGCAGGGTGAAAGGGCACCGCTGACCAGTTATTTCAGGGATGGTTTCCTGCTTCTTCCCCAAAGGCATTGTTATTCCTTAATTCTCCAGAGAAATGAAACTACTGGAGAGTCACCGTCTTATACAGGCTATGAAAACCTGGGCGCATTCCTCCCTCTCCTGACAAGAACCTGGCGCGCTGTTCTCCTCGTGGGAAGCCAGCTCCAGCCCGAGGGGAGATCAGGGCGCCCCCGGGCCCCTCGTACCTGCGCGCTGCAGCGTGTCCTTCCCGATCTCCAGGTATCTGCGGAGCGACTCCACGCACCGGCCCTCCAGGTAGTTCCTGCGAGCCTCTGCCTCACCTTCCTTCTCCCACGTGCTCTTGGTGATCTGAGCCGCCGTGTCCGCCGCGGTCCAGGAGCGCAGGTCCTCGTTCAGGGTGATGTACTCTCTGCCGTCGTAGGCGAACTGATCATACCCGCGGAGGAGGCGCCGGTCCGGCCCCACGTCGCAGCCATACATTTCCTGGAGGGTGTGAGACCCTGACCCGCCCAGACCATCAGCGGTGATTAAACCCAAACTGAAACGAAACCGGGTCAAGTACCCCCGTCTCCTTCCGGGTCGGGGATCGGGCGGGTCCCGCAGTGTTGGGGTGACAGTCGAACCGGCAGACACGGGCGACCCCTCCGGTCCCTGGGGATGGGGACCGTGACCCGGACCCGGGCCCGCGTCGCTCACCGGCCTCGCTCTGGCTGTAGTAGCCGCGCAGGCTGTTCAGGTTCACTCGGAAAGTCTGTGCGGCGTCCTTAGTTCTCCGCGTCTCCTGATCCCAATACTCGGGCCCCTCCTGCTCCACCCACCGCGCCCGCGGCTCCATCCTCGGATCCGGGGCGTCGCTGTCGAACCGCACGAACTGCGTGTCGTCCACGTAGCCGACAGCGATGAAGCGGGGCTCCCTGCGGCCGGGCCGGGACACGGCGGTGTAGACATACCTCAGGGAGTGGGAGCCTGGGGGCGGGGAGGGGTGAGGCGGCCCGACCTCCTCGCGGTTCGGGTCCCGGGTCCGAGGTGACGGAAAAGGGAGGAGGGAGGGGCGAGGCGCTCGTGAGACCGAGAAGAAGGAGAAGCACCAGGACTTGGAGGGCAGAGAAGAGGGGGCGGGAAGCAAGGGAGGGACAGGACGGGACGGGCGGAGGGGGCAAGTCGGGACGAGGGCGGCGGGCTCGCTCCTTCCCTGGGGGTCCTGCCCTGTCCTGCCCACCTCCCCGCAGAGGCCGTTCCCTCCCGAGCCCGCACTCACCCGCCCAGGTCTCGGTCAGGACCAGCGCCCCCGGCAGCAGCAGGAAGAGGGTTCTCGGCCCCATGACCCCCATCTCCGGGGTCTGGGGAGAAGCGAGTCCAGCGGGTAGAGAACACTTGGTAACCTGGAACCGCGAAGATGAATACTGGCAGAAATCGGACACCCAATGGGAGGGAGACCTGGGGTCGCGCCACAAATGTCGTCCAGATAGGAGGGGCCGACACAGGTTGTGAGAGAGAATGTGAAACTCGAAGAGAGGGGAAGCTCCGAGATGGAGCGTCCCGGCCCCAGATACCGCCCTTGACTCTGAGACCCTGAGACCCTTGCCCTCCGCGGAACCTGGGACGTTGTCCCTGATCCCTCCTCTCCTGCACGGAGAGCTTTTTGTCACACTCGCTGAGTCTGGCCCAGGGGCTTGTAGTCAGCGATTTTCAAAACATTTTTGGTCAGAATATTTATACACTCCAACAAATTAGTGAGGACCCCAAGGGTAATTTTGTTTATAGTTACTTCTATCGATATTTTCCATAGTAGAAATAATAGTTACAATTTGCTTATTCATTTATTTAGAATAATATTAATAACACAGTTAATATGGAATATAACTATTTCCCCAAATAAGCACTACAGTGGGAACAGTGGAGCTTTTTACATTTTTATATTTTTGCAAGTCTCTCCTTGCCACTCTCATTAGAAGATCACTGGATATTTCTGTTTGCTTCTATGTTAAATCCATTATTCTGGCTGAAATCTATGAAAATAAAAAGCCCACACATACGTAATAGTATTTAAATGACTTTTCAGATAATTATCTAAGTTCATCTTTGATCCAAAATGAAAACTACAAAAGTGGTAGTTTCTCAAAGGTTATTTTCTTTTTTTTTTTTTTTCTGAAGTTTGAAAGCTTTTATTTTATATACAAAGAGCTTATTATTTCTGCCTGAGGTTGATGTGCTGGATGAGCCATTTAAAGAAGTTCCGTTAGTCCAACTTAATGAAGCCCATGTCCTTCGCATACTGGCTAAACACTGGCAGCACATTTCCGGATAAGGCACATATTTCCGTATCAGACAGTGCCAGTTTGAGCGGACCCGGCAAGAGCCAGAACCCTGGCCGAATTTTCTCGGGTGGCTCCAGTAGAGCTGCTGGTGACTCATGTTGCTTTCTCGGCTGCAACGAGGTAAAAGTCTCAAAGGTTATTTTCAAAGTGGACCTGAAATTGTATTATTGAATGTTTCCTATTCTATTACACTAAAATCCATAAGCTTATTTTGCACATTGACTCTCTTTTATACTAATATAAGATTTTTAAAACTAATACAATGTTTCACTAAGTTTTATAGATCTTCCAGTGTCATTCATTTTTTGAAGTAAACATTGTATTCCATGAAAGAGAGGCTAGTTCAGCTCACCCGAGTTATTTTCCTTGGGACATAATACTTTGGAATGCAGCAGAAGTGCTTGATGTGTACTTCCTATGTCATCTTAGAAGATTTTTTTTTTTTGGAAAAATAATTTGCATTTTGAAATATGACCGTAAGCCTTTTGATTTTCCTAAGAAAAAGCAGCTCATTTTTACAATAATACAACATAGCAATATCTGTGCAAGGCCTATCTTAAGAGTAGAACACCATCTTTTGAACTTCATCTAAGCATGAGAATTTTGAGGGGCCGATATTCACACCAGGTTTTCTTAAGTTACTCTAACACAAGTGGATAATAGCAGATTGTATAAGTAACATGCCATTCTGTGCCCTATTCTAACATGATATACTTACTTCTGTTCCTCTTGCAGTGTATCAGATCTTTTACAGCATCATCAGAGTAAAGCTAATGTTCACCAAGCACACTCATTTCAAAGAAAAAAACATAATCTCTTTTATGCCACAAGTTTACCATTCACTGGTCCAGGAAAGCAACACCATCAAGTTAAGTCATGTAGAGCTTTACTTGTCCATGTAATTCTTGCCTTGTCAATTAAGTCTCATCCTTAAACTTCAGCTGCATCAGTTCAGTTCACTTCAGTCGCTTAGTCATGTCCGCCTTTTGCGACCCCATGAACCTCCTATATGCTAGTTATATTCATTATAAGGGCAGGAATATGGAGATTTAGCAGCAAATATTGGCTCAACAAATGTAAACCCTTCACCAATGTTCCCCTTAAGATCTATTTTGTCTTAAGATAGTGATAAAGTTACATTTTTACGTAGCATAGTGATTTATAGTGATTTATAACAAAGTACAGTGATCTATAACAAAAGAGAAAATTCATTAACTCAAAAAGTCTAGTATTGCTAACATCAAAAAACTACTATATTTCCTTTTCTATATTCCAAATACATTGATTAATATATTCCCAGATGTCTAAGGATTTGGAGGCCTGGCGGCAATCATTGATGAGTCAATGAGAAAAGCCCTATGCTAATACTCCAAACTCTCTGTGCTGTTTATGGTTGAGAGGTTGTCACACAAGCTAGTCTGTCAGCAGAGAGGTTTGACCTGAGACACCCTTGTCACACCCAGGGAAGGGAATTAGCAGTAATTATTGGCACAACAAATGAAAAAACCCTTCACCAAAATAATTCCTCATCAACCCACTAATACTATACTAATGATCTTCTAACTTCTCAAAAGAGTCTGTATTTAGAAACATCCCATGCCTCTCACAGTTTGGAGGCCTGGAACAATCACATGTGGCCAGACGAACCGGATCAGGCAGACCAGAGAACCTTCAGAGTTCAGAAGTTGAAACACTCTTATCACGCCCAGGAATTTTTATTAATTGGAGCTGCAAGTTAACTCCTCCTCCGAGAGAAATGGTTATGGGGGAGAGCCCCCTGTAAAGTACTCTGGTTTTGGGGGTAGATGCCCGGGAACAGGGGGTTTCCTGAGGCTTGAGCACGCCTTTGTGTATGCAAAGCTTCCTTCCGCATGACCTTTGCCATGGGCGGAGTTCCTCACGCTGGCCCCCGGCAGATGACTTCCGCAGAAAGAGAAATCAGATCTTCAAGTCATAATGCAGGGGTGAGATATGGAATCTTCCTTTACTCAGTCCCCACAAGGGAGCTGTTTCACACTGAAAGAAAAGAATCATGAACCAGTGTAGGTCAGTCATGTAAGGGCTCACATTCTCCACAGCCCCCCACATGCTCACATGTCCCACTCAAAGACCCCCACCACCCAGTGTGTCCCCCCTGCACCAACTCCTCTCCCAGTCAGGACCCTCCAGGGTCTCACCTTTGGGATCCATGAGAGCTCTGGTCACACATCAGAGCCCTGGGCACTGTCACTGCCTGGGAGAGAACAAGACCAGGATGTGGTCAGAACCCACAGGAGAGAAACTAGAGAAGGAATTTTGAGGAGGGCGAGCTCCCCATGGCCTCTTGTCTGCACCCTCAGAAGGGTCTCAGGAATCATACCCCCTCTGTACTTACTTGCAGCCTGAGTGTACCTCCGTCCGTTTTCATCTGCAAGAAGAAAACATTACATGAGAATCCATGGAGAAGAGTGAATCATGATATCCTAGAGAAACACTCTAGTTCTGGACCCCAGAGAACTTTCTGGAACTGCAACCAAAAATCCAGGACAGAATCAGGAATATAAAGAAAGGAGATGTGGGGGGTCTGGATCATCTCCAACCCTTCTAGAGGTCTGAACTCAGTGGGGACCTTCGCCTCTGATCTTCAAGTGCTGAGAAACAGGCCCCAACTGGAAATATGAAGGTGAAAAATCTATCTTTCATTTTCACATGTACTTTACAAAAGGATCAATGTTAGCATCAGCTCCAGACCAGCAAGCCCATATGTATGGATGGTAATTCCCAGGAAAAAGGCAGGCAAACTTCTACCTAGACTTGAAACCCCTCAGTGAGACATGAAAACTCAGATCCTTCCCTCCCTTCCCTACCTGAGCGCTTCTTCCTCCAGATCCCAGCTCCAGCCACCACAGCCACCATGAGGAGAACCAGGCCAACAATGATCCCCATGATGAGGAAGCAGGTCTGAGGAGGTTCTGTGGAGGAAAAGGAAGAGGCCCTGACCTCAGGCTTGAGTCCTGACCTTTGAGTCCTGAAGGGCTCCTGCTTTATCTGAGAAAAGCTCCATCCCATCCCCCTCCTTACTCCATCTCAGGGTGAGGGGCTCCAGAAGCCCCTCATGCTGCACAGGGCACGTGTATCTCTGCTCCTCTCCAGAAGGCACCACCAGGGCCGCCCACTTCTGGAAGACTCCATCCCCTGAAGGCCTGGTCTCCACAAGCTCCATGTCCTGGCACTGGTCCTCCCCGTCATGCTGCCAGGTCAGTGAGATCTCCTCAGGGTAGAAGCCCAAGGCCCAGCACCTCAGGGTGACCTCACGCTCAAGAGATGGGGTGACAGGTCACATGTGCCTTTGGAGGCTCTGAGGAAGAAGAATCAGAAAATTCACAGTTTATGTTACTCCCATGGGCTGTGGAGGAAGCATCACGTGATCATTCTAAGCAATGATGAGAAAATGAGTTTGAAAAGAAAAACCACAAACACCAGACACCAGTCTGGACTCTGGTGCCACGGAAAATCTAGTCCTTGTAAAGTAGTGGAGTCAGGGTGAGAGCCAAGGTAGGATGCTCCACCTTAAGGGGGAGAATACAGAGCAATGGTCCTGACTTTGTTGGAAACTGAATGACTCAGAAAAGCTGGAGTCTGGCCTCTTATGATGCTCTAGTCTAAGAACAGGCCTTGAGAAAGTAACGAGTCACAAAATGGCGGGCAGGGTGAAAGTCAAGAGTCACAAGATGGTGGGCAGGGTGAAAGGGCACCGCTGACCAGTTATTTCAGGGATGGTTTCCTGCTTCTTCCTCAAAGGCACTGGATTCCTTAATTCTCCAGAGAAATGAAACTACTGGAGAGTCACCGTCTTGTACAGGCTATGAAAACCTGGGCGCATTCCTCCCTCTCCTGACAAGAACCTGGCGCGCTGTTCCCACAGGGACCCCACTTTCTTCTCGTGGGAAGCCAGCTCCAGCCCGAGGAGAGATCAGGGCGACCCCACGCCCCTAGTACCTGCGCGCAGCAGCGTGTCCTTCCCCTTCTCAAGGTATCTGGGCAGCCACTCCACGCATCGGCCCTCCAGGTAGTTCCTGCGAGCCTCTGCCTCACCTTCCTTCTCCCACTTGCGCTTGGAGATCTGAGCCTCCGTGTCCGCCGCGGTCCAGGAGCGCAGGTGTTCGTTCAGGGTGATGTACTCTCTGCCAAGGTAGACGAACTGATCATACCCGCGGAGGAGACGCCCGTCTGGCTCCACGTCGCAGCCATACATTTCCTGGAGGGTGTGAGACCCTGACCCGCCCCCACCATCCGCAGGGATTAAATGCAAACTGAAATAAAACCGGGTCAAGTCCCCGCGAGCTCCTCCCGGGTCGGGGGGAGCGGAGGGTCCCTCAGTGTTGGGGTGATCCTCGGACCCGCAGACTCGGGCGACCCCGCCGGTCCCTGGAGATGGGGGCCGTGACTCGGCCCCGGGCCCGCGTCGCTCACCGGCCTCGCTCTGGTTGTAGTAGCCGCGCAGGCTGTTCAGGTTCGCTCGGAAAGTCTGTGCGGCTTCCTTAGTTCTCCGCGTCTCCTGATCCCAATACTCCGGGCCCTCCTGCTCCACCCACCTCGCCCGCGGCTCCATCCTCGGATCCGGGGCGTCGCTGTCGAGCCGCACGAACTCTGTGTCGTCCACGTAGCCGACGGCGATGAAGCGGGTCTCCCCGCGGCCGGGCCGGGACACGGCGGTGTAGAAATACCTCAGCGAGTGGGAGCCTGGGGGCGGGGAGAGGTGAGACGCGGCCCGACCTCCTCGCGGCGCGGGTCCCGGGTCCGAGGTGATGGAACTGGGAGGAGGGAGGGGCGAGGCGCTAGTGAGACGGAGAAGGTCGGAGAAAGACCAGGACTTGGGGGGCAGAGAAGAGGGGGCGGGAAGCAAGGGAGGGACAGGACGGGACGGGCGGAGGGGGCAGGTCGGGGCGAGGGCGGCGGGCTCGCTCCTTCCCTGGGAGCCCTGCCCTGTCCGGCCCACCTCCCCGCAGAGGCCGTTCCCTCCCGAGCCCGCACTCACCCGCCCAGGTCTCGGTCAGGACCAGCGCCCCCGGCAGCAGCAGGAGGAGGGTTCTCGGCCCCATGACCCGCATCTCTGGGGTCTGGGGAGAAGCGAGTCCAGCAGGTGGATGAACACTTGGTAACCTGGAACCGCGAAGATGAATACCGGCAGAAATCGGACACCCAATAGGAGTGAGACCTGGGGTCGCGCCACAAATGTCGTCCAGTTAGGAGGCGCTGACACAGGTTGTGAGAGAGAAGGTGAAACTCGAAGAGAGGGGAAGCTCCAAGATGGAGCGTCCCGGCCCCAGATACCGCCCTTGACTCTGAGACCCTGAGACCCTTGCCCTCCGGGGAACCTGGGACGTTGTCCTGATCCCTCCTCTCCTGCACCGAGAGCTTTTTGTCACACTCCCTGAGTCCTGGCCCAAGGGCTTGTAGTCAGCGATTTTCAAAACGTTTTTGGTCAGAATATTTATACACTCCAACAAATTAGTGAGGACCCCAAGGGTAATTTTGTTTATAGTTACTTCTATCGATATTATCCATAGTAGAAATAATAGAGTTACAATTTGCTTATTCATTTATTTAGAATAATATTAATAACACACAGTTAACATGGAATATAATTATTTCCCCAAATAAACACTACAGTGGGAACAGTCGAGCTTTTTACATTTTTATATTTTTGCAAGTCTCTCCTTGCCACTCTCATTAGAAGATCACTGGATGTTTGTTTGCTTCTATGTTAAATCCATTATTCTGGCTGAAATCTATGAAAACAAAAGGCCCACACATACGTAATAGTATTTAAATGACTTTTCAGATAATTATCTAAGTTCGTCTTTGATCCAAAACGAAAGCTACAAAAGTGGTAGTTTCTCAAAGGTTATTTTCTTTATTTTTCTCTTCTTTTTTTTTTTTTAAATTGGCGGCACATTTCCGGATCAGGCACATTTCCGGATCAGACCTCGCTGGTTTGAGGAGACTGGGCAAGAGCAAGAACCCTGGCCGAATTTTCTCGGATGGCTCCAGTGGAGCTGCTGGTGACCCATGTTGCTTTCTTGGCTGCAGGAGGTAAAAAGCTCAAAGGGTATTTTCAAAGTGGACCTGAAATGATATTATTGAATATTTCCTATTCTATTACACTAAAATCCATAAGCTTATTTTGCACATTGACTGTCTTTTATACTAATATAAGATTTTTTAAAACTAATACAATGCTTCACTAAGTTTTGTAGATCTTACAGCGTCATTCATTTTTTGAAGTAAACATTCTATTCCATGAAAGAGAGGCTAGTTCAGCTCACACAAGTTATTTTCCTTGGGACATAATACTTTGGAATGCAGCATAAGTGCTTGATGTGTACTTCCTATGTCATCTTAGAAGATTTTTTTTAGAAAAATAATTTGCATTTTGAAATATGACCGTAAGCCTTTTGATTTTCTTTAAAAAAGCAGCTTATATTTGCAATAAGAAATACAACATGGCAATGTTTGTGCAAGGCCTATGTTAAGATAAGAACACGATCTTTTGAATTTCATCTAAGCATGAGAATTTTGAGAGGCCAATATTCACACCAGGTTTTCCTAAGTTACTGTAACACAAGTGGATAATAGCAGATTGTAGAAGTAACATGCCATTCTGTGCCCTAGTCTAACATGATATACTTACTTCTGTTCGTCTTGCAGTGTATCAGATCTTTTACAGCATCATCAGAGTAAAGCTAATGTTCACCAAGCACACTCATTTCAAAGGAAAAAACATAATCTCTTTTATGCCACAAGTTTACCATTCGTTGCTCCAGGAAAACAACACCATCAAGTTAAGTCATGCAGAGCTTTACTTGTCCATGTAATTCTTGCCTTGTTAATTGTCTCATCCTTAAACTTTAGCTGCATCAGTTCAGTTCAGTTCAGTCGCTCAGTCGTGTCCGACTCTTTGAGACCCCATGAACCTCAGCATGCCAGGCCTCCCTGTCCATGACCAACTCCTGGAGTTTACCCAAACTCATGTCCATTGAGTCAGTGATGCCATCCAGCCATCTCATCCTTGGTCGTCCCCTTCTCCTCTGTCCTCAATCTTTCCCAGCATCAGGGTCTTTTCCAATGAGTCAGGTCTTCACATCAGGTGGCCAAAGTATTGGAGTTTCAGCTTCAACATCATTCCTTCCAATGAGTATCCAGGACTGATCTCCTTTAAGATGGACTGGTTGGATCTCCTTTCAGTCCAAGGGACTCTCAAGAGTCTTCTCCAACACCACAGTTCAAAAGCATCAATTCTTCGGCGCTCAGCTTTCTTCACAGTCCAACTGTCACATTCACACATGACCCCTGGAAAAGCCATAGCCTTGACTAGGCAGATCTTAGTTGGCAAAGTAATGTCTCTGCTTTTGAATATGCTATCTAGGTAGGTCATAACTTTCCTTCCATGGAGTAAGCATCTTTTAATTTCATGGCTGCAGTCACCATCTGCAGTGATTTTGGAGCCCCCCAAAATAAAGTCTGACACTGTTTCCACTGTTTCCCCATTTATTTCCCATGAAGTGATGGGACCGGATGCCATGATCTTCGTTTCTGAATGTAGAGCTTTAAGCCAACTTTTTCACTCTCCTCTTTCACTTTCATCAAGAGGCTTTTTAGCTCCTCTTCACTTTCTGCCATAAGGGTGGTGTCATCTGCATATCTGAGCTTATTGTTATTTCTCCTGGCACTCTTGATTCCAGCTTGTGTTTCTTCTAGCCCAACGTTTCTCATGATGTACTCTGCATAGAAGTTAAATAAGCAGGGTGACAATATACAGCCTTGACGCACTCCTTTTCCTATTTGGAACCAGTCTGTTGTTCCATGTTCAGTTCTAACTGTTGCTTCCTGACCTGCATACAGGTTTCTCAAGGGGCAGGTCAGGTGATCTGGTATTCCCATCTCTCTGAATTTTCCACAGTTTATTGTGATCCACACAGTCAAAAGCTTTGGCATAGTCAATAAAGCAGAAATAGATGTTTTTCTGGAACTCTCTTGCTTTTTTGATGATCCAGCGGATGTTGGCAATTTGATCTCTGGTTCCTCTGCCTTTTCTAAAACCAGCTTGAACATCAGGGAAGTTCATGGTTCACATATTTTTGAATCCTGCCTTGGAGAATTTTGAGCATTACTTTACTAGCATGTGAGATAAGTACAATTATACAGTAGTTTGAGCATTGTTTGACATGCCTTTCTTTGGGATTGGAACGAAAACTGACCTTTTCCAGTCCTGTGGCCACTGCTGAGTTTTCCAAATTTGCTGGCATAGTGAGTGCAGCACTTTCACAGCATCATCTTTCAGGATTTGAAATAGCTCCACTGGAATTCCATCAGCTGCACTAGCTTTGTTCGTAGTGATGCTTTCTAAGGCCCACTTGATTTCACATTCCAGGATATCTGGCTCTAGATGAGTGATGACACCATCGTGGTTTTCCGGGTTGTGAAGATCTTTTTTGTACAGTTCTTCTGTGTATTCTTGCCACCACTTCTTAATATCTTCTCCTTCTGTTAGGTCCATACCATTTCTGTCCTTTATTTCCATGAAATGTTCCCTTGGTATCTCTAATTTCCTTGAGAGTTCTCTAGTTTTTCCCATTCTTTTGTTTTCCTCTATTTCTTTGCATTGATCTCTGAAGAAGGCTTTCTTATCTCTTCTTGCTATTCTTTGGAAGTCTGCATTCAGATGCTTATATCTTTCCTTTTCTCCCATGCTTTTCGCTTCTCTTCTTTTCACAGCTATTATTAAGGCCTCCCCAGACAGCCATTTTGCTTTGTGCATTTCTTTTCCATGGGGATGGTCTTGATCCCTGTCTCCTGTACAATGTTATGAACCTCATTCCATAGTTCATCAGGCACTCTATCAGATCTAGACCCTTCAATCTATTTCTCACTTCCACTGTATAATCATAAGGGATTTGATTTAGGTCATACCTGAATGGTCTAGCAGTTTCCCCTACTTTCTTCAATTTAAGTCTGAATTTGGCAATAAGAAGTTCATGATCTGAGCCATAGTCAGCTCCCAGTCTTGTTTTTGCTGACTGTATAGAGCTTCTCCATCTTTGGCTGCAAACAATATAATCAATCTGATTTCGGTGTTGACCATCTGGTGATGTCCATGTGTAGAGTCTTCTCTTGTATTGTTGGAAGAGGGTGTTTGCTATGACCAGTGCATTTTCTTGGCAAAACTCTGTTAGTCTTTGCCCTGCTTCATTCCGCATTCCAAGGCCAAATTTGCCTTTTACTCCAGGTGTTTCTTGACTTCCTACTTTTGCATTCCAGTCCCCTATAATGAAAAGGACATCTTTTTTGGTGTTAGTTCTACAAGGTCTTGTAGGTCTTCATAGAACCGTTCAACTTCAGCTTCTTCATCATTACTGGTTGGGGCATAGACTTGCATTACGGTGATATTGAATGGTTTGCCTTGGAAACGAACAGAGATCATTCTATCGTTTTTGAGATTGCATGCAAGTACTGCATTTTGGACTCTTTTGTTGGCCATGATGGCTACTCCATTTCTTCTGAGGGATTCCTGCCCACAGCAGTAGATATAATAGTCGTCTGAGTTAAATTCACCCATTCCAGTCCATTTTAGTTTGCTGATTCCTAGAATGTCGACATCACTCTTGCCATCTCTTATTAGTTCCCCAGGGGAATCAGAGGTGTCCCTGGATCCCTAGAGTGGTGAACACACATTAGGACAATCAAGGAGGCTAAAGTGAGCACAAGAAGTTAGAACTGATGGTGAGATTTCATGTGGGAAATACCTGTGATCAGGGGGTCCTGGCTGAGGGATGATATGGGAAGGTTGTCAGTGTCCAGGGCCTGGCAGGTGAGGTAGCAGCCAATTTATGATTACTTCCTGTCAGGATGGCTCCAGAAGAGTTCCAGTTTCAAATACATTCTCGAATCTGTCTGGTCCTGATCCCAAATGTATTCATTCAGCAGTATTGGCTCATGCTTTGTCCAGTTTGGCTGATGCTTTGCGCTGAGAGTCTGTAATTCACTCGAAACCAATGTATAGACTCTGCTCCCACATGGCTAAGTAGCGATTGTAATGGAATACAGTGAAGGTTGTTGTTGTCATCAGTTCAGTTCAGTTCAGTTCAGTCACTCAATCGTGTCCGACTCTTTGCGACCCCATGAATCGCAGCACGCCAGGCCTGCCTATCCATCACCAACTCCTGGAGTTCACTCAGACTCACTTCCTTTGAGTCAGTGATGCCATCCAGCCATCTCATCCTCTGTCATCCCCTTCTCCTCCTGCCCTCAATCCCTCCCAGCCTCAGAGTCTTTTCCAATGAATCAACTCTTCACATGAGGTGGCCAAAGTACTGGAGTTTCAGCTTTAGCATCATTCCTTCCAAAGAAATCTCAGGGCTGATCTCCCTCAGAATGGACTGGTTGGATCTCCTTGCAGTCCAAGGGACTCTCAAGAGTCTTCTCCAACAGTTGTCACAGTAGCAGGTAATTAAAACCATCGCTTTATCTCTCTCCCAAAGTTATTGTAAATGTTCCTCATATTTGCACCCTGATGTTTCTTAGAATATGAAGGACTTTAGCAAAGTTCCCCCAGGAAGGCAGACTCAATGCTTTGGGGACAGGAGACAGTATGGGCTTGACCTTGACTACACTGAGCGGATCTTCCACTTTGGACGACTCACATTGAGACAGACTGCCCCCTTCACATGGCGTCAGGGGCATTCCCACTGTCTTCTGAGCAGAACATTTAGTACACAAAGACTCATGTCACAAATCTGTGGTAACATGATTGAAAAGCACCTCTAGTACATTACATAGACTGTTACACAGATAGATGTTTATGGATGGATAGAGAGAGAGAGGATGGACAGAGGCTACACACAGATTGAGAACTGGACACATAATTTTACCATCCATGTGTCACAGGGACAACTTATGACAACTTATACTTGTTACTTGTAGTGGACTTTTATTAGCTTCCAAGTGAGATGAAAGAAGAAAAGCAAATCAATGTACCTTAAAGAAATCCTCCAAGTTCAAACATGTTCCGATTAAGGCTAACTTGGGAAAAAACAATTTTTGAATGGGGGGCGGGCGGGGAGCATGGGGCGGTGGGGGGCGGGACTGAGTGTTTGTCATAAGCAGCCATACTCTGTCCTCTGGTGGCCTTCTGTGAAAGAGCACAAGTGCTGCCGGCTCCATGGTTTTGTCAGCAAAGAAGCCAACATTTCCACTTGCCACCTTCACCGTCCTGCTCTTAGAGCAAATCAAAAGTTCCGTAAGATTCAGTATTTGGGGGTGCCTACTAGAGGAAGTCACTGTCTTGACTAGGACACAAGAGGCCGCTTCTCAAGGGTAGTGTTTCAGGGAGTGTTGATTGAGCCCCTGAGTCAGGCCCTGGGTCAGGCCCTAGAGGGGAGACTAGAGAGGAGGTCTCTGCCTCAGGGGAACTGCAGGGGGAGGGTGGGAACACGCGGGGTTCACTTGTCTACACCCCAGCTCTGTGGTCTGCTGGGGAGAAGTTAGTCTATCCAAGCAAAGCAGTTTATGGCACTTTTCTGTTTATATTAATAATATAACATTTTAGAAAATTATCCCTCAACATATCTGTATGATTTCATCTAAATTTATATTGACTCAGATGGTAATAAATCTGCCTACCGGCAGCAGCAGACTGGGGAGGCAGTGGTCTGGCTTGGCCTGTCAGGGAGCAGGCAGCTGCAGCTCCAGCACCATCTCCCTGCAGTACTGGGCGGAGGAGACGGCCCGCACGGGCAAGTACCTCCCTGCAAATTCGTTCTCAAAGGTCTTGACTATGGCATGAAGCAGGAGGAAGGGGAGGCTGCCGCCTGGCTGCCTCTGGCGGCGGATTTGGGGCGGAGGCTGGCGGATGTTGTGGCCCGAGTGGGGCGCTGACAGCTCCAAGTCAAGGATTCTACTCATGGGCCTCCGGAGCAACGGGCACGTCCTGTTTTCAGAAGGTGGTGTTTCATAAAATGTCACCCAACCAGACCCTCTTTTTGGAAAGGACCATCAAGAATTACAAAGATGACATTTCTAATAGCTCCTTTGTGAATTTCCAAATAGGGGGTTTTCCTGGGCAAATGGACTTTTTGGACCCAGCTTTGGTTTGAGATGATCTTCAGGGGGACAGGAACATTGATATATGTCACTCATGCACAGGATGACTACATGGAGGCTTTAACAAAACTTTACTGTTTCTAAAGCCTACAGAGTTAACCTAGACATGAATTTTGAGGTTTTTATTCACAAAGTTGATGGTCTGTCTGATGATTACAAAATGTAAACACAGGGACATTCCTCAAAGGCCCAATGATGACCTTGCAGATGCTGGGCTAGAAAAACTCCATCTTAGCTTTTATTTCACTAGTATTTATGACCATTCAATATTTCCAGCCTTTAGTAAGGTGCTGCAGAAACTTATCCCACAGCTACTGACCTTGGAATACCTATTAAATATCTTTATATCAAATTCAGGTATTGAAAAAGCTTTTCTCTTTGATGTTGTCAGCAAAATCTACATTGCAACAAACAGTTCTCCTGTGGATATGCAGTCGTAGGAACTTTGCTGTGACGTGATTGATATTGTAATTGATGTGTGTTGTATGTTTGGCTTAAAGGAAGATAGAAGTGGAAGTGCTTACCGCAAAGAATCCAAGGCCATCATCAAGCTGAATAACACAACTGTCCTGTATTTAAAGGAAGTGACTACATTTTTGGCACTGGTTTGCATTCATAGGGAAGAAAGTTTTGAATGAAAAAGTTTAATAACTTCCATTGTTTCCGAAAAGCTATTCATGAGGTTTTTGAGGTGGATGTGACTTCTCACAGAAGCTGTAGTCACCAGACCAGTGCCCCTAACCTGAAAGCTTTGACACACAATTGCATACCATGAGACGTCATCTAGCCTGGACACCAGTGGTCAGGGCTCTGTGCCAGCTTATCCTTCACACCAGGGTTAGAGACCACATGTTGCAGGACATGGGAGTTGCTGCTTATGGGAACCTGGTACCTGTCCCTCTAGAGATAAGGGGTAGAGTTTCTCATTTGGATGAAAACCCCTTCAGCCAGTGGTATGCAAGTGACACTAATATTTTCTTTTAAAAAAAAGGGGAGGGGGCAAAAAGAATTCCAGAGACTGCAGAACTGTGTGTCTTTCTCCTCTTGGGGGACCTACTTTAAGTAGCTGGGATATTTTGGACCTGGAGATAACACCACTTACCCATCCTTACCAGGGAATGTTGCCATCAATTACCAGTTGAAAATAATAGAACTGAATTTTTATATGTTTCACTTAGATTTTCATTTGCATAGTCTCTAAAAATCCTGCCTTGCTTAAGTTCTAACACTGTTTCTCAGATTTCAATTTTGGACCTTGCATACCTCAGACCTTCTAAATGCATTTGCTTGCTAACTCAGAAGACACATGGTCTGACTGCAGCAAAGGACCTTCCTATATTTGTTTCCGAAAAAATGAGAAATTTTTATGCTGCATCAAGTCAAGAGCAAGTCTCAACTATGGCTGCTGGGTTTGTTCCCTAGGAAGTGTTGAGGAATAAACTTCAAGACAAAAGAAAATCTTTGTACCTGTGTTTTGGGTACCAGATATCTGGGTTCCTTCCCCTACATTAGATAAATGATTCTGATCACTGTTTAAAAAGGGAACTTAACAGAGTGAAGTAAGTCAAAAAGAAAGAGAAATATCATATCCTAACGAATATATATGGAATGTAGAAAAATGGTACTGAAGAATTTATTTACAGGGCAGCAGTGGAGAAACAGACATAAAGAATAGACATATGAACATGGGGAGAAGGGAGAAGAGGGTGAGATGTATGGAAAGAGTAACATGGACACTTACATTACCATATGTAAAATAGATAGCCAATGGGAATTTTCTGTATGGCTCAGGAAACTCAAACAAGGGCTCTGTATCAACCTATTCAAAGAATGATGCTTTCATCATCATCTTTGTGCTGCTCCCCTGCTGGGAGCATCATGTAGTTGGGGACCAACTCAGTCTCCAGCTTCCCTTTCCTCAGGACAGGGGCCTTCCAGGAGCTCCTGCATCTCAGAGGCTACAGAAGATACTTTGACAGTGTGGATTTAAGATGATGACTTAGGAAAGATAAGAATTTTTATACATTTTAATTTTGTTTTACTGAAGTACAGTTGATTTACAATGTTGTGTTGATTTCTGCTGTACAGCAAAGTGATTCATTTATACATATATATATATATTATTTTTTGTATGTTTACCATTGTGGTTTATTAAGGAAAGATAAAAATTGGTAATGTGTCAATCAGGAGTTATTAAAGCAAACCTGCTTTTTTCCTGCATGTAGGTGGTGAAAATAATTACTAGGCCAGTTTGCTATCCTAGTCTCCGCTTTTTAAAGTATTTTTTTAATATGACGGAAGTCACATAATGTAAACATCCCATTGTAACCATATTTAACGGCACAGTTCAGGGACATTAGCTACATTCACACTGTTGCGCTACTCTCACCATTATCCATCTCCTGAAATTTTCACCTTCCTAAACTGAAGCTCTGTCCCCATTAAATAGTAACTCCCCATTCCTCTTCTCCACCTTTCCACCCACTAGCCCCTGGCATCTACCAATGTACTTTCTAACTCTATGAATTTGACTATTCTAGGTACCTCATTTAAGTGGAATCAAACAGTAATTTTCTGCACATGATGTATATTGGAATGCATTTTTGAGGTTAACTTAATACATGTCCTGGGCTTCCCAGGTGGCACTAGTGTTTTTAAAAAAAAAAAAAAAACCCACCTGCTAATGCAGGATGTTTAAGAGACACAGGTTCGATCCCTGGGTCAGAAAGATCCCCTCGAGGAGGGCATGGCAACCCACTCCAGTATTCTTGCCTGGAGAATCTCCATGGGCAAGAGGAGCCTGGTGGAGTCCCTAGGGTTGCAAAGACTTGGACACAACTGAAATGACTGGTACTCACATGGTAACCCTATCTTTAGTTTCTTAAGGAACCTTCATGCTGTTCTCCATTGTGGCTGTATCAATTTACATCCCCATCAACAATGTAGGAGAGTTTCCTTTCTCCACACCCTCTCCAGCATTTATTGTTCATAAATTTTTTGATGATGGCTATTTTGATCAGTGTGAGGTGATACTTCATTGTAGTTTTGATTTGCATTTCTGCAAGGAGATCCAACCAGTCCATCCTAAATGAGACCAGTCCTGGGCGTTCATTGGAAGGAGTGATGCTGAGGCTGAAACTCCAATACTTTGGCCATCTAATGCGAAGAGTTGACTCATTGGAAAAGGCTCTGATGCTGGGAGGGATTGAGGGCAGGAGGAGAAGGGGACGACAGAGGATGAGATGGCTGGATGGCATCACTAACTCAATGCACATGAGTTTGGGTGAACTCTGGGAGTTGGTGGTAGACAGGGAGACCTGGCGTGCTGCGAGTCATGGGGTCACAAAGAGTTGGACATGACTGAGCAACTGAACTGAACTGAATAATTAGTGATGTTGAGCATCTTTTCATGTGTTTGTTGGCCATCTGTTTGTCTTTGGACAAATGTCTATTTAGGTCTTCTGTCTACTTTTAACAAAAAAGCAGAAAACCATCCACTTCTGCTTCACTGACTATGCTAAAGCCTTTGACTGTGCAGATCTCAACATAGTGTGGAAAATTCTTAAAAAGATGGGAATTCCAGACCGCCTTACCTATAACCTGAGAAACCTGTATGCAGGTCAAGAAGCAACAGTTAGAA
This sequence comes from Capra hircus, assembly GCF_001704415.2. Taxonomy (NCBI): domain Eukaryota; kingdom Metazoa; phylum Chordata; class Mammalia; order Artiodactyla; family Bovidae; genus Capra; species Capra hircus. Next base: position 21,992,700 of record NC_030830.1, read on the forward strand.
CTGGACATGGAACAATGCATTGGCTCCAAATTGGGAAAGGAGTATGTAAAGGCTGTGTATTGTCATGCTGCTTATTTAACTTCTCTGCAGAGTGCTGTGCTGTGCTGTGCTGAGTTGCTCAGTCCTATCCAACTCTTTGCAATCCCAGGGACTGTAGCCCACCAGGCTCCCCTCTCCATGGGGAATTCTCCAGGCAAGAATATTAGAGTAGGTTGCCATGCCCTCCTCCAGGGGATCCTCCCAACCTAGGAATCAAACCCAGGTCTCCCACATTGCAGACGGATTCTTTACCATCTGAGCCACAAGGGGAGCCCAAGAATACTGGAGCGGGTAGCCTATGCCTTCTCCAGGGGATCTTCCCCACCCAGGAAGGAAAGAGACCCAGGTCCTCTTGCATTGCAAGAGGATTCTCTAGCAGCTGAGCTACCAGGGAGGCCCTCTGTGCAGAGTACATCATGCTAAATGCCGGGCTCAATGAATCAAAAGGTGGAATCAAGGTTGCCAAAAGAAATATCAACAATCTCAGATATGAAGATAATACCACCCTCATGGCAAAAAGTGAAGAGGAACTAAAGAGCCTCTTGATGAAGGAGAAAGAGGAGAGTGGAAAATCTGGCTTAAAACTCAACATTCATAAAACTAAGATCATGGCATTTGGTCCCACCAGTTTATGGCCAATTGAAGGGGAAAAGGTGGAAACAGTGACAGATTTTATTTTCATTGCTATTGGCCCGGGTTCAGTCTCTGGTCTGGGAACTAAGATTTTGGTGTGCCTAAAAAAGAAAAACAAACAAACAAACAAAAAAAACCCAAAACCAAAATAAAAAACAACAAAATAAACCAACAGCAACAAAAAAAAACTGTGCTGAAAACTGCATCTCTGGGGCAGCTTCTCAGAGTTATCTGAGTAGCTGGTTTATAGGCTAGTCAGTTTAGCACAAATAAAATTGCATTCTATTATTATAACAGACTGTTTATTGATTATTTTCATAGACAGAAATTAAAGTCTGGTGTCTTTGTGGCCAAAGGACTCTTCCTGCAGTATCTGTGGTCTCCACTACCCACTTCCCTCTTCACATCCCGCCTCCCCACTAATGTGAACTCAAATTTTCTGCTGTATTGGTGTTCCACAACTGTTTTCTTACCTCTTCTCCTGCCATCTCTGTGCCCTGTCGGGATTTGCCCTCCCCTCCCTGCTGCCCCCTCCTCTCTACAGTTCTCTGATCCCTTCCTAGGGAGTCCCCACCACCATATCCCCTTTCCCACCACAAGTCCCTCTCTTCCCCTCATGGGTCTTTTCCTGCAAGGATCAGTCACCTGCAAGGCTCCGACCTCCCCTCAGCTTTCACTAGCCTTTCTTTTCCACCCCCTAGGGTGACTTTTGCTCAGGAGCACTTCCCTCCACCCTCCCTGCCCTATTTTCATCACCAGGGGGAGCTCTCCTGCCAATGATCCTTGGGCTTTGAGCACAGTGCCCAGCCCTGGGGGAGGACCTGTCCCCCACTTGACACCCACCCTCCTACCTCTGCCCCCATGCAGGCACCTGCTCTTGGCCCTCGTCCAAGGGGGGCCTTTCCCCCAACACGGCCCCTCCCCACTCCTGCATCCTGAACCTCACCCTCTGGATTCCTCCACTCTCCAGGGCACAGGTGCTGGACTCCACGTGCCCTGGTCCCTCTGCAGCTCCCCCATGGCACCTTGCCCTGCTCCCACCCTTGTCCGAGTGCCTTGGGCCCTCACCAAGTAATCAATCACGGGCCACCTCTTGTGGTTGCCCAAATCACACCTCACTCTCACCCTCCCTCACCCAGGGCACCTCTCTTCTCCTGTCTTCACGCTAACGCAAGAGGGGGTCAGCCATGAGCCATGTTCATGCCCTGTCCCCCAGTCCCAGGCCCTCACCACTATCTCCTCTGCAGCCTCTTGCCCCTCCTCCACAGTGGGAATACTGCCCTTGGTCCACTGCCCACCTCCTTGGCCTTCATCACCCTCTCTTTGGTTCCTGGATAACAGCAGGCTCTCATTACCTCAACAAAATCTTTGTTTTATGCCACTAGGTCAACAGGCCTTTCCCTAGAGGGAAAGACCCCTAGAGGGGGTCTTCTCCCAGCGCCATGCCCCCTGCTTCCTGGCTGCCTGACCCGAACCCTCTGTGGAGGTGTGACCTCACTCCCTCCAGCCCCTCCCACCATGTAGGTGCTTCCCAATGTGCACCTTGGCTTTCAGTTCCATCTTCTCTTGCCACTCCGACATTTTAATTCTCCATGACCCCTGTGCGCATGGCACTGACTCCTCTCCCAGGGGACACTGGCAGGTGCAGCCACCTCCCCACCTGGGGCCTCACCATGCCTCTTTGCACTCTGCGCCCAGACCCACTCCTTCACCTCCCCCAGTTACTGGCCCACCTTCATCTCTCTTGGGGCCACAGCCCAGCCCCTCATGCTCCTCTGCCTCCTGCCTCAGCCTCCCTGGAGCCCGCTTTGCCCATGATGAGCCTGCACCAGGGGCAGCAGCCCTCTCTCTCCATCTCACCTGCCCCCACTCTGACCAGGGATCCCTCTGGTCCTGGGTCTGACACTGCCCTTCCCTCCCTCTGACTCCACCTCCCCTCACCCTGCTCTTCCTGCCTCTCCCCTTGCCCTCCTGCCTCGACCCTTAGGGAGCCGGTGCCTCCCTGTCCTGGCACTTGTCCTACACGTGTGTCCATCTCCACCCTCTCCCTCCACTCCTCGAGTCCCCTCTCCCTCCTTCTCTTTCCCATTTTCCCGTATGGAACTCCGCATTCTGGTCCCTTGTACACATGCATGTTCTGCATCCTCAGCACCTGGACCAGGTCAGGACACAGAACTTGTCTGTTAAACATCTGATGTGCACTTGTCTCCAGAAAGCAGCTTCATCTGTGGTTCCTCCTTCCCCAGGATCCCACAGTCTTTGTTACAACATCACGGTGCTGTCCCAGGATGGATCTGTGCAGCCCAGCTTTTTTGCTGGGGGACACTTGGATGGTCCGGCCTTCCTGTACTATGATCACATGAAGGGGAGGGCAGAGCCCTGGGGAGTCTGAGCTGAAGATCTGGAAGCTAAGATGTGGGACAAAGAATCCAAGTGAAACTGAGCAACTCAGATTGGGACTCAAATCCACATTCTTTTAACTGACATCACATCTGGTCCCAGGACTTACTGATTCTAAGGTTATTGTTGTCTCTTCTCAGAATGAATTCAGTGAGAACCAAAGTGATAGGTAAAAAGTGGGTTTTTTAGAGAGAAACACACTCTGTAGACATTGTATAAGCCATCTCAGAAGGCGAGAGTTGCAAGAGGGCATGGAGTTGTCAGTTTTTATAAGAGTGGGTGATTTCATAGGTTAATGAGTATGAGGAGTATTCCAGCTATTTTGGGAAAGTGGTGGGATTTCAAGGAATTGGACCGTGGTCAAACGTTTGCCTTAATGATCTGCTTTGAAACTGTCATAGCACCTGTGGGTGTGTCATTTAGCTTGTTGATGTGGAGTGCATACTGAGGCTCAGGGTCTAGCAGAAGTGGACTCATCTGCCATCTTGGACCTATTTGGATAAATAATGTCATTTGCAGTGACAAGGACAGACCTAGAGATTATCACACTAAGTGAAGTAAGTCAGTCAAAGAGACAATGATTCCACCTGAGATATCACTCATATGTGGAATCTAGTTTTTTAAAAACATACAACTGAACTTATTTACAAAACAGACACAGACTAACAGATATCAAAAACAAATTTATGGTTCCGAAGGGAACATGTTGTGGGGAGGATTAAATCAGAAGCCTGGGATGAACAGACATACATTAGTACAGAAAAGACAGACAACCAACAAGGACCTACTGTATAGCCCTGGAAACCCTACTCAATATTCTGTGATTCCTTATATGAGAAAAGAAATTAAAAAGAATGAGTATATGTATATGAATAACTGAATCACTTTGCTGTACACCCAAAACTTCTATAACATTATAAGTCAACTATACTCCAACAAAGTTAAAATATCAAATAATAAATGTTGTACCACATTTTTCTGCTGCTGAAAACAATCTTATAAGTCCCATCTCACTCAGAGCAAAAGTCAAAACACATCCAACACCCTCCAGGCCTACAAGGTCTGGCTGTACCTCTGACCTCATCTCAGTTAACCTGTTCCAGCCATACCGGCCTCCTCACTTTAACAGAAACACACAGACATCCTCCTGTCTTGGTGCATTTGCCTGGAGGTTCCCCCTGCCTGGAAAGAACCTCCTCCAGTCATTGGGGGTAACTCAGCATGTCCTTTAAATCTTTCCCCAAAGGCCACTTTCCCAGTGAGACCCACAGTGACCACCCTAGTACAACAGCCACCTTCCTTGTCCTCACACTCACACTGCGCATCACCTTCCCCACTGCATCTTTCTATTGGTCCCATCCTTTCATAACAGAACACTTTCCTTATTTAGCCTACTGATAAGATATAGTCTGTCTCCTACCACTTGAATACATGCTCCATAAGACCAGCAATTTTTCTCTTTAACTGCAGTGATGTTTCCCAGATGTAAAACACTGTGTCATGTATCTGGCATACAGCTGGTGTGAATGAATGCTCAGTGTAATGCGCTGTGTATGTGCTCAGTCACTCATTCACGTCCAACTCTTTGCGACCCAGGGACTGGAGCCCCCCAAGCTCCTCTGTCCATGGAATTTTCTAGGCGAGAATACTGGAGTGGGTTGCCATTCCCTTCTCCAAGGGATCTTCCCAGCCCAAGAATCAAACCTGCATCTCCTAAGTCTTCTGCATTGGGAAATTGCCAGGGTCCAGCCCCAGTGGATCCAGGGTAAGTCGAAGTGGGTACGGAGCCGGCGTCTTAGAAAGGACTATTTAATTAGAAAAGAGAGATTAGGAAAGAATAGTGTAGTGGGAAATTTAGAGGAGGGAAGAGGCTGTATTCCTTGGTTTACATTGAAAGCCAATAAAGCCCTGAGACAAGGGACTTGAATCGTCTACATATGGCCACAGGCGCCCGCTTGAATAGCGGAGGGTGCCCCACCTTGGGCTCCCTCTCACGTGGGTCTTAGAAGCCAGGGTAAGTAAGTAGACATGGCGAGCTTCCACGCTCCAGATTGAAATTCAGCCAGAAAAGAAGAGAATGAGAAGAGACCACACGTGGGAAACCAGTCTTTCCAGGAACTGGTCCCTCCTTTATTGTCCGGAAAAGCTTTTTATACTTTTGGTTGTACATAGAGATCAATGGATAATACAAAATAATGCAGGGTCAGCAGCCCTGACTCTTATTGAGACCAGGCTTTCTCTCTGCATACCTAGCTGTATACACAAGTCTTAGGTGATTCACATCATCTTCTGGCCAGGAGGCCTATTAGCATTTTATGGCCCTTTTCTGATAAGGGCCTGTCAACCAGAAAACTCACTTGCCTTAAAAGTGTTGTTCTTTCCAAAGTCTGGTGCCACTCTCAGAAAGCATTAAATAAAGTTACATTCTTACATAGCAAGGACACAACGATTATAACAAAGAAAAAGGAGTACAGTGATTTATAACAAAGAGAAAATTCATTAACTCAAAAGTCTAGTGTTGCTAACATCAAAACTACTATATTCCTTTTTCTATATCCCAATTACATTGATTAATATCCTTCAGGTGCCTTAAAGATAAAGAATATTGTAAGGCTCGGAGGGACACACTCTGAAAAGGACACTCAGGGACAGCCTCTAGTGGACTGACAAATTTTATTATCCAGCTTTTTACAGATATATGGTCTCAGGGAGCAGAGCATAAAGCAGACCTGCACGTAGCCTTTCTCGATAAAACATCAAAGCATTCAAGCATAAAATACAGTTCCCACCACCCAAGCCATAACATAGCTTTGGCAAAACTCTAAAGGGAGTCTTATCATGAAACAACAGTCCTTGCTCTCAGAAACAGGTGGTCAGAAGGAAGCCTTCAAATGCCTCAAGGCTGGACGTATAACCCTTCCTTATCCGTTCCCAGCCTCAGGCACTTGGTGAACGCTCATAACCCTTTGTTATGCTCGTTCCAGCTTCCAACCTTTGTCATGAGTGGAGCAAATACATTTTCAGTATTTGCTTATAGCCTTCCAGCTCCTCCACATTTCCTTTTTCCTCAAGAGCAAGGACTGCTGCAGCCATGGTTACTCCTGCTTTTTGGGCGGCGGTGGCTGGAGCACATAACGTTCAGAATCCTATCAGAACAATAACAAACAATAAACAGATCAGCGCATAAGAAGCCATCGTATGGGGTACCCAATTTTTTGGATTTAGAAAGGAAGTACTAGCAGATAGTGTATTATAGAAGTCAGTGTTATATAACACAGGGGGAATGCTGCTGAAGGTAGACGTGATTTGTATTTGTTGATCTATCTGAGCTTGCCGGGCCCAGAGATCATGAGAATGCTTTTTCCAAGCAGTAATGAAATCATCATTTTGAATAGAATTATACAGTGCCATTCCAGAAAGTGTACCAAGAGTTACAACTGAAATAATACCCACTATGGTAGCTATAATCCAGCCAATAAAACGTTTGCTTCTTTTTAAGGATTCTCTCAGAACAAAAGACAACAAGATGGAATCCAACCAAGGTTCAGAAATCTTAACTGGAACCCACAATCAGTCCTTTGCCGGACTAAAAAAACACTGTCTTTAGTAACATTAATTGGCACACTATGATTTAAACAAGCACACAAACGACACTCAGTACAGGACAGAATTGAGCCATTACTGCTAAATTGTCCAATAGCAAAAAGATATGGCGCATTTTCACAAGCTCGAACATAACTGGTATAATTATACTCAGTAACATAATTCTGTGGAATGGAAACATGTGCATAAGCATACGAGATGCTAAACTGGGACAAGCAAGCAGGAATTTTCCAAAGATGCCAGTGTTCAGGCCCCAGGACTGGACTGATTATCCGGGGTCTGGGAGGTGAAAGACCTCCGTTGTACCAGTTCAAAAGTTCATCACGTTGATGCCAGAGTCCTGTTTGTGTTCTGTTAGAATGTGGTGCTGAAACATTATACCATTGGCAGGTGTTATTATTTTCTTGTGATTCTGAGCAATTCACAAAGAGTCCATGAGGCCCCCCAATCAACAAAGTCATGTTGGCGTGAACAGAAACTTTTTTAAACCTTCCTCTACAGGTGGACCAGTCCATTCCCGGCACAGATAATTTTTTCTTCCAAGATACGTTGTCATAAGGAGGCTCAGAAGGCATCTGTTGCAATTTTCGTTTTAGTGCTGTGACCGGTTGGGGGGTGTGGAGCAAGGTCTGTCCGACTTCTGACTCTTCTGAGTGGGACCCACTGCTCAGTTCCATCATCTAAAATGACAAGATAATATCCCTTGCCTAGGAACTTAAGTGTTCCTGGCCGCCATTGATTAAGACATTTAACCCTGTGTCTCCTGACTGTGTAGAGGCAAATTAAAATAATTGATTGTTAAAAGGGCTATAGGCAAGATGGCTTTAGGTCCATAGGGGCCCCTTAGCTTATTCCCCCTGTTTTGTTCATTAAGAATGAGCTTGAGTGTATGGTGGGGCCGTTCAATGATGGTTTGACCTAGAGGGTTGTATGGGATGCCAGTAAGATGGCAAATATCCCATTGATGTATGAAATCATGAAAAGCATTGGCTGTAAAAGCAGGACCATTGTTTGTTTTGATGGAGGCAGGGGTCCTCATCGTTGAAAAACATTGTGGAAGAACTGTGACGGCAGTTTTAGTAGTCTTGGCGGTGGAAGGAATTGCCCAAATGAAGCCGGAAAAGGTATCTATGACTACAAATAACAATTTAAAAGGGGGCAGTTTGCAATGTGTAAAATCAGCTTGCCGTAATTCATTTGCTTGTAAGCCTCTAGAATTAGTCCCTTGGGGACTAGTGGTCAAATGAAAGGGGACACATGTGGCACAGTCTTGAACAATTTTTCTAGCCGTTTGTAACGGTATCTTATATTGAACATGTAGTCTATTAGCATTAGTATGGAAGAGCTGATGTTCCTGTTCGGGGGAAGAAAATATAGGGGCGATGGGGCGATCAGCCAAATCATTGCCTAAACTGAGGGTCCTGGTAAATGGGAATGAGCACGAATGTGAGTAATAAGGAAGGGATGGAGTCTAGCTCTTATTTCTTGCTGAATCAATAAAAACAAATGTATAAGATCACTTTCATTGGATATAAAATGAGCCGTTACAAAAGATGGGAAAAGCTGTGCCATGTAGCGAGAATCAGTTAAAACATTCAATGGGGTTTTTATTAGAGTAAGTAAACAATATAACGTGAATAATTCTGTTTTTTGAACGGATTGATAAGGACTTTTCATTTTCTTTTGCAGGTTGGGACCTATTATGGCTGCCCATCCTGCCTTATTTCCATCTATGAATAATTAGGTGCATTCATGAGAGGGTGTTCAGAAACAATATTGTTGATGATAAAACAAGTATTTTGTAAGAAATTCCATAATTTTCCTTCAGGTGGGTTGGCCAATAATTCCCCTGAATAATCAGCAAGGGCTATCTGAATGGTAGTGGACACCTGGAGAGCATTATCAATTTCTGTTTTTGTCAAAGGTAGGTAAATCTGAGTAGGGTCATATCCAACTATAGTGCACAAGTGAGAGCGTGCAAGAAAAATGGTTTTCCCTATTAAGCCTATATAGGAAACAATGTGTTTTGTCTGTTTGGAATGGAGATATACCCATTCAATAGGGTGATTATCTTGTACTATAATGGCGGTAGGAGATATCTTAGTACCAAAGACATATATCTGAAAAGGGGTATTGTAATTAATATGGTACAAATGTTTGTTGAATTTTCTTTTCTATCAATTGTAATTTTTTCTTAGCATCAGGGGTAAGTTGTTAGGGACTATTTAAATCAGAAGAACCTTCTAATAATTTGAATAAGTTTTGTAAAGCATATGTGGGAATTTCTAAAGTAGGTTGTAGCCAATTAATATCCCCAAGAAGTTTTTGGAAATCATTAAGTGTTTGTAAATTATCCCTTCTAATAGAAAGTTTCTGTGGCTTTATAGTGGAGTGGTCCATAAGATATCCAAGATATTTAAAAGGGGAATGGTGTTGCAATTTATCTTCTGCTATTAGCAGCCCATGATTAGTTAAATTAGTTATGACCTCATTACCTAATAAACTTAATTGAGATTCTGAGGGAGAAGCCAATAAAATGTCATCCATGTAATGAATGAGATATGCCTCAGGGAATTGCTGTCTGATGGGCTGCAAAATTTTATGCAAAATTTAAACAATGAATTGACAGACTGTAGAGGAGTTCATCATACCTTGGGGCAGGACCTTCCATTGATACCATTGAGCAGGGGATTGATTATTAATGGAAGGTATTGAGAAGGCAAAGCGTTGCCTGTCATCTGGATGGAAAGGTATAGTGAAAAAGCAATCTTGTATATCAATAATCATAATAGCCCAGTCCTTAGGGACCATAGCAGCACTTGGGAGTCCTGGTTGTAATGCTCCCATAGGAATCATTATGGTGTTAATAGTCCTTAAATGTGTTAGCATTCTCCATTTACCTGATTTCTTTTTAAAGACAAAAACTGATGTATTCCATGGTGATTGAGTAGTTTTTATTCTATTTTGCTGTAGTAGTTCAGCCACCAAAGTATGCAAAGCGGACAGTTTCTCTTTTGATAGGGGCCACTGAGCTGTCCAGATAGGTTTATCAGACTTCCATTCTAACTTCAGTGGCTTTATCTCAGTGACCCCTAAGAAAAAGGTTCATTTAATTGTATAGTCACTTGAGCTTGTCGTAGAAAGTCTCTTCCCCACAAATTTAATGGTAATGGGGCAATGTACAGTTTAATGTAAGCGACTAATTGATCAGGGCCCAGGGCTTGTAAGTAAGATGAACTAACATAAGTTTGAGCTGCATCTGCAGTTCTTATTCCCACCAACTGGTGTGAGGTTAAAACTGCAGGCCAATCCGAAGGCCATTCCTCTGTTCTTATGATGGAAACATTTGCCCCAGTGTCTAACATTCTTTTAAAAGTTCTTTCTCTGATTTTTAATTTTAACATAGGCCTATTGATTTCTTTTATAACAGTAGAAAGGGCTGCAGCAACACTCCCGAAGCCACCTGTTCTGGTGTCTCTTTTTCTATTAAGTGGGGGCACATAAGGTAATAGCAATAACTGAGCAAATCTGTCACCCTTTTGTAAATACAAGTTGTGAGTCACATGTAACATTATTGCAATTTTACCCGTGTAATCTTTATCAATGATCTCAGTATGTACAATTATCTCGTGCACGGTGTTGTTTTGTTCCAATAGGAGGCCTACAGTGTTTTTTGGTATAGGGCCAAAATATCCAGTTAAGATTTTTATAGGATTATTTACCATTAATAATTTCATATCTCAGGGAGTAGGAATGTCTATACATGTGTTATGTCTGGTAGCCGCTGTTAATTTAGTAATATTTGGTTGTCCTCCTTGTTTAATGGGGCTAGAGGAGAGCCCCTGTTCTAGTTTCCCAAAGGAGGTGTCTGAATGGGTTAAGCAGTACCTTGTTTATCAAATTTAGAGCGGCATTCACTCAGCCAATGATTTCCCTTTTTACATCTTGGGCAGAGCTTGGGGGGCTTAGTTTTAATAGCCCCTCCTTTGTCAGGAGGAAGACCTGTTTGCCTAGGCAAGCGACATTGCTTCCGCATGTGTCCTGGCTTGCCGCAGTTAAAACATTTAACTTTAGACTTTTGGGAAACATTTAAGGTTTCTAAAGTGGCTATTTTAGCTTTATGTTGAATCGTCCCCACATTCCTGCAGGCTTTCAAGGATTTCATAACTTCTCCTTGCCCCTAATGGGTCTGATAATAGCCTGACACTCTTCATTAGCATTATCAAAGGCTAATTGTTTCAAAATGATTTCTCGAAAAGATGCATCCTTAAGACTGCGATCAATGGCCTCCTTCAATTTACCAATAAATTGAGCATATTCTTCAGTTGGTCCCTGAAATATTTTTACAAAAGATCCATCAGAGGTGGAATTGTCGATTTTAGCCTATGCTCTGATAGCTACTTCCTTATTCCAGTATAACATGGGCGGCTGCACAAATTGTAATTGTGCAGCAGTCTCAGCCATAGCTCCGGTGCTGGTGAGAATTTCAAAATTTAGTCTAGCAGGGTTTCCCTTGCTTTGCTGTTCTCGCAAGATTAACTTGGCTTCATCCATGACCCACATTTGCCATTGTAGTAGCTGTTGTGGAGTCATAACCATTTTAGCAACTGTAAAAAAATCTGCATGAAGCCACTGATCCGCCTAGCCCCTAAGAAATTCCATACAGTAGGGTGAGGTAGGTCCATATAATGTACACGCCTTTTTAAATTGCGTGAGCAAACTAAAATCAGGTGATTGCCATTGATTATGTCCAGGTTGAGGATTATTAAATTGGACTGGAAAAGCCCACGCATAAAGAAGCATGTCCCGAGGAGGAATGCTAGGAAATAGGGGAGCAGTAGCAGCAGCGGACAGCGTTGCAGTGGGTGGAAAGGCCAGTGTCAGAGGCTTGTTAATGTGAGCTCGAGAAAAGCAAGGTAAAGGTGGATCAAGGGGCCTCTGGCAAAGTTGATTGTTTAACTGCTTTCAGCACCTGTGACTCTTGTTTGCCCGTGATCTGCTCTAGCATGGCATTTTTCTGATTTAAAACCTCTGATAGATCTTTCTCTTCTAATTCACATTCATGCAGGGATCGAACAGTTTCAACCTCTAAATCTCCTCCTGAGCCATCTAATTGTTCCATAACGGCCCGTAAGAGAGACCAAGTTACTCACCATTGTGGGGGAATTTTTACCCCCTGTCTATAAGCTTTTAGAACATTGTTTTTTACTTTGGTCTAAGTTTGTAAATCTAAAGTTCCTTCCTCCGGGAACCATGGATTATATTCAACCACTGTCTGGTAACAGCTAGTTAACTGCTCTTCAGGCAGATTAACCCCGTATTGTTTCAAGAAATGATGCATGAGATGGACAAAAGGAATTTTACTTGTCTGATGTCCCATCCTGCTTACCTCGCTTCTGCAAGGTCCTTGTTCAAAATTCATCTGCTGCTTCGAACCCCACGTTGGGCACCAGTTGTAAGGCTCGAAGGGCCGCACTCTGAAAAGGACACTCAGGGACAGCCTCTAGTGGACTGACAAATTTTATTATCCAGCTTTTTACAGATATATAGTCTCAGGGAGTAGAGCATAAAGCAGACTTGCACGTAGCCTTTCTCGATAAAACATCAAAGCATTCAAGCATAAAATACAGTTCCCACCACCCAAGCCATAACATAGCTTTGGCGAAACTCTAAAGGGAGTCTTATCATGAAACAACAGTCCCTGCTCTCAGAAACAGGTGGTCAGAAGGAAGCCTTCAAATGCCTCAAGGCCGGGCATATAACCCTTCATTATCATTCCCAGCCTCAGGCACTCGGTGAACGCTCATAACCCTTTGTTATGCTCGTTCCAGCTTCCAACCTTCGACATGAGTGGAGCAAATACATTTTCAGTATTTGCTTAAAGCCTTCCAGCTCCTCCACAGAATATGGAGGCCTGGCAGCAGTCATTGACTCAACAGTGAAACCCATCACCAATATAATTTTTAGCTTTTTAGAAAAAGCTCTATATCTTTAAGATGCTTTAAGCTTCGTGCCTCTCACGGTTGGGGGCCTGTAAACAATCACAAGTCGTAAAAGTCACTAATTGCCAGGCAAGTTAGAGAGCCATCAGAGGGGTTTGAGCTGAGACACTCCTTGTTATATGCAGGAGACTGTTAACTGGAGCTCTAAGTTAACTCTTTCCAGAGAAAGGTGGTTGGGGATAGCCCCCTGTTATGTCAGAAGTGTAGGTGGAAAGCATAGCGCAATAAAGCAGGCAGACTTTGGTTTTGGGGGTAGATGCTTGAGAATTTCCAGGGGGACCCCTGAGGGCTGACCCCGCCTTTGTGTATGCCGAGCCTCCTTCCTCAAGACCTTACCACAGGCGGGATTCCTCATGCTAGCTCCTGGCAGCAAATGGATTGTTTATCACAGAGCCACCTGGAAAGCAGGATCAGTGTTAAACACCTCACTATATCTTTATTAATGTGACCTCAGGCCAAATGTTGTATTGCGGTAGCTACAGCATAACATCTACTCACATTGACATCAGTGCCACTTGTGTGTTTCTCACAGGTGCTGTTCTTCCCTTCTTGGCAACCAACCTTCCTTCATACTACATCACAGGATATTTTTCTTTTTAGAAAACAATTATTGTTGATTTATGGGTCCTATTTACCAACGAAATATAAACCTAAATAAGTCTCTGTTTTAAGGGCTTACCAGGCGGCAACAAAACCTGGTATTAAAACAGTCCCAGGTGAGGAGGGGTCGTGGTGGATAGAAGCAGGCCAGGCTCATGACTTTTTTATATTATGCTAATAGCAGCACAAACACATTCAGATGACTTCGGCAGAAAGAGAAGTCAGATCTTCAAGTCATAAAGTGGGAGTGGGATATGGAATCTTGCACCACTCAGTCCCCATGAGGTAGCTATTTCACACTGTGAAAGAAAACAATCATGAACCAGTGTAGGTCAGTCATGTAAGGGCTCACATTCTAAATAGCCTCCCACATGCTCACGTGTCCCACTCAAAGACCCTTACCATCCAGTGTGTCCCCCCTGCACCAACTACTCCCCCAGTCAAGACCCTCCAGGGTCTCACCTTTAGGATCCATGAGACCTCTGGTCACACCTTAGAGCCCTGGGCACTGTCACTGCCTGGGAGAGAACAAGACCAGGATGTGGTCAGAACCCACAGGAGAGAAACTAGAGAATGAAATTCGAGGAGGGTGAGCCCCCCATGGCCTCTTGTCTGCACCCTCAGAAGGGCCTCAGGACTCACACCCCCTCTGTACTTACTTGCAGCCTGAGTGCAGTTCCCTCCATTTTCACCTGCAAGAAGAAAACATCACGAGAGAATCCATGGAGAAGACTGAATCATGATACCCTAGAGAAACCCTCTAGTTCTGGACCCCAGAGAACTTTCTGGAACTGTAACCAAAAATCCAGGACAGAATGAGGACTATAAAGAAAGGAGATGTGGGCGGATTAGACCATCTCCAGCCCTTCTAGAGGTCTGAACTACGTGCTGAGAAACAGGCCCCAACTGGAATTATGAAGGTGAAAAATCTATCTTTCATTTCCACATGTACTTAACAAAAGGGTCAATGTTAGCATCAGCTCCAGACCAGCAAGCCCATATGTATGGATGGTAATTCCCAGGAACAAGGCAGGCAAACTTCTACCTGGGCTTGAAAACCCTCAGTGAGACAAGAAAACTCATATCTCTCCCTCCCTTCCCTACCTGAGCACCTCTTCCTCCAGATCACAGCTCCAGCCACCACAGCCAACGCAAGGACAACCAGGCCAACAATGATGCCTATGGTGAGGAAGGAGGTCTGAGGAGGTTCTGTGGAGGAAAAGGAAGAGGCCCTGACCTCAGGCTTGAGTCCTGACCTTTGAGTCCTGAAGGGCTCCTGCTTTATCTGAGAAAAGCTCCATCCCATCCCCCTCCTTACCCCATCTCAGGGTGAAGGGCTCCTGAAGCCCCTCATGATGCACACAGCTCGTGTATCTCTGCTCATCTCCAGAAGGCACCACCAGGGCCGCCCACTTCTGGAAGGTTCTGTCCCCTGAAGACCTGGTCTGCACAAGGTCCATGTCCTGGCTCTGGTCCTCCCGGTCACGCTGCCAGGTCAGTGAGATCTCCTCAGGGTAGAAGCCCAAGGCCCAGCACCTCAGGGTGACCTCACGCTCAGAGATGTGGTGATGGATCACATGTGTCTTTGGAGGGTCTGAGGAAGAAGAATCAGAAAATTCACAGTTTATGTTACTCCCATGGGCCATGGAGGAAGCATCACGTGACCATTCTGAGAAATGATGAGAAAATGAGTTTGAAAAGAAAAACTACAAACACCAGATACCAGCCTGGGCTGTGGTGTCTGGGAAAATCTAGTCCTTGTAAGTTCTGGAGTCAGGGTGAGAGCCAAGGTAGGATGCTCCACCTTAAGGGGGAGAATACAAGGCAATGGTCCTGACTTTGTTGGAAACTGAATGACTCAGAAAAGCTGGGGTCTGGCCTCTTATGATGCTCTCGGTCTGAGAACAGGCCTTGAGAAAGTCACGAGTCACAAGATGGCGGGCAGGGTGAAAGGGCACCGCTGACCAGTTATTTCAGGGATGGTTTCCTGCTTCTTCCCCAAAGGCACTGGATTCCTTAATTGCCCAGAGAAATGAATCTACTGCAAGTCACCGTCTTGTACAGAATATGAAAACCTGGGCTCAGTCCTCCCTCTCCAGACAATAACCTGGGGCGCTGTTCCCACAGGGACATCACTTTCTCCTCGTGGGAAGCCAGCTCCAGCCCGAGGGGAGACAGGGAGCCCCCGCGCCCCTCGTACCTGCGCGCTGCAGCAAGTCCTTCCCGGTCTCTAGGTATCTGCGGAGCCACTCCACGCACTCGCCCTCCAGGTAGTTTCTCACACGCTCCGCCATATGCTGCTCCATCTTGCGCTGGGTGATCTGGGCCGCCGTGTCCGCCACGGTCCAGGAGCTCAGGTCCTCGTTCAGGGCGAGGTAATCTCTGCCGTCGTAGGCGAACTGATCATACCCGCGGAGGAGATGCCCATCCGGCCCCACGTGGCAGCCATACATTTCTTGGAGGGTGTGAGACCCTGACCCGCCCCCACCATCCGAAGATATTAAACCCAAACTGAAATGAAACCAGGTCAAGCCCCCGCGAGCTCCTCCCGAGTTCGGGGGAGGGGCGGGTCGCACAGTGCCGGGGTGACCCTCGGACTCGCAGACTCGGGGCAACCCCGCCGGTCCCTGGGGATGGAGGCCGTGACCCGAACCCGGGCCCGTGTCGCTCACCAGCCTCGCTCTGGTTGTAGTTGCCGCACGGGGTGTTCAGGTTCAGTTTGAAAGTCTGTGCGGCGTCCTTAGTTCCCTGCGTCTCCTGATCCCAATACTCGGGCCCCTCCTGCTCCACCCACCTCGCCCGCGGCTCCATCCTCGGATCCGGGGTGTCGCTGTCGAACCGCACGAACTGCGTGTCGTCCACGTAGCCGACGGCGATGAAGCGGGGCTCCCCGCGGCCGGGCCGGGACACGGCGGTGTAGAAATACCTCAGCGAGTGGGAGCCTGGGGGCGGGGAGGGGTGAGACCCGGCCCGACCTCCTCCCGGCGCGGGTCCCGGGTCCGAGGTGACGGAATGGGAGGAGGGAGGGGCTCGGGGCTCGGGAGACGGAGAAGGTCGGAGAAAGACCAGGACTTGGGGGCAGTGAGGAGGGGGCGGGAACATGGGAGGGACAGGACTGGACGGGGGGTGGAGGCAGGTCCGGGCGAGGGCGTCGGGCTCGCTCCTTCCCTGGGGGTCCTGCCCTATCCTACCCTCCCGAGCCCGCACTCACCCGCTCAGGTCTCGGTCAGGACCAGCGCCCCCGGCAGCAGCAGGAGGAGGGTTCTCGGCCCCATGACCCGCATCTCCGGGGTCTGGGGAGAAGCGAGTCCAGCGGTAGATTAACACTTGGTAAGCTGGAACCGCGGAGATGAATACCGGCAGAATTCGGACACCCAATGGGAGTGAGACCTGGGGCCGCGTGACAACTTTCCAGATAGGGAGTTGTGAGAGAGAAAGTGAAAGTCCGGGAGCCTGGAAGCCCCAAGGTAGAACGTCCGGGCCCCAGACATGGACCTTGACTCTGAGACCCTGAGACCCTTGCCCTCCGGGGAACCTGGGACGTTGTCCTGATCCCTCCTCTCCTGCACCGAGAGCTTTCTGTCACACTCCCTGAGTCCTGGCCCAGGGGTTTGTAGTCAGCGATTTTCAAAACATTTTTGGTCAAAATATTTATACAATCCAACAAAATAGTGAGGACCCCAAGGGCAATTTTGTTTATATTTACTTCTATCGATATTTTCCATACTAGAAATAATAAGAGTTAGTATTTGCTTAGTCATTTATTTAGAATAATATTAACAACTCACACTGTTAATATGGAATATAACTATTTTTCCCCAAATAAACACTACAGTGGGAACAGTGGAGCGTTTTACATTTTTATATTTTTGCAAGTCTCCTTAGAAGATCACTGGATGTTTATGCTTCCTTCTTGTTAAATCCATTATTTTGGTTGAAATCTATGAAAATAAAAAGTCCACACATACGTAACAGTATTTAAATAACTTTTCAGATAATATATCTAAGTTCCTCTTTGATCCAAAACGAAAACTACAAAAGTGGTAGTTTCTCAAAGATTATTTTTTCTTCTTTTTTTTTTTTTTAATTTTTGAAAACTGTTATTTTACATACGAAGAGCTAGTATTATTTCCTCCTGAGGTTGATGTGCTGGATGAGTCATCTAAGAAAGTTCTGTTAGTCCAACTTAATGAAGCTTATGTCCTTCGCATACTGACGAAACACTGGCAGCACATTTCCGGATAAGGCACATATTTCCATATCAGACCATGCCGGTTTGAGCAGACCCGGCAAGAGCCAGAACCCTGGCTGAATTTACTCGGATGGCTCCAGTAGAGCTGCTGGTGAGCCATGTTGCTTTCTCGGCTGCAACGAGGTAAAAGGCTCAAAGGTTATTTTCAAAGTGGACCTGAAATGATATTATTGAATATTTCAATTACACTAAAATCCATAAGCTTATTTTGCACAGTGACTGTCTTTTATACTAATATAAGATTTTTTAAAACTAATACAATGCTTCACTAAGTTTTGTAGATCTTACAGCGTCATTCATTTTTTGAAGTAAACATTCTATTCCATGAAAGAGAGGCTAGTTCAGCTCACCCGAATTATTTTCCTTGGGACATAATACTTTGGAATGCAGCATAAGTGCTTGATGTGTACTTCCTATGTCATCTTAGAAGATTTTTTTAGAAAAATAATTTGCATTTTGAAATATGACCATAAGCCTTTAGATTTTCCTTTAAAAAAAGGCAGCTCATTTTTGCAATAAGAAATACAACATAGCAATATCTGTGCAAGGCCTATGTTAAGATTAGAACACCATCTTTTGAACTTCATCTAAGTATGAGAATTTTGAGTGGCCGATATTCACACCAGGTTTTCTTAAGTTACTGTAACACAAGTGGATAATAGCAGATTGTAGAAGTAACATGCCATTCTGTGCCCTATTCTAACATGATATACTTACTTCTGTTCCTCTTGCAGTGTATCAGATCTTTTACAGCATCATCAGAGTAAAGCTAATGTTCACCAAGCACACTCATTTCAAAGAAAAAAACATAATCTCTTTTATGGCAGAAGTTTACCATTCATTGGTCCAGGAAACCATCACCATTAAGTTAAGAAATGTAGAGCTTTACTTGTCCATGTAATTCTTGCCTTGTCAATTAAGTCTCATCCTTAAACTTTAGCTCAATCAGTTCAGTTCACTTCAGTCGCTCAGTCTGAATCTGCAGTGATTTTGGAGCTCCCCAAAATAAAGTCTGACACTGTTTCCTCTGTTTCCCCATCTATTTCCCATGAAGTGATGGGATACCAGGTGGCAATAAAACATGGTATTAAAACAGTCCAGGGTGAGGTGGGGTCGTGGTGGACAGAGGGGGGCCAGGCTCACAACTTCTTTACATTATGCTAATAGCAGCACAAACACATTCAGATGACTTCTGCAGAAAGAGAAGTCAGATCTTCAAGTCATAATGCAGGGGTGGGATATGGAATCTTGCCTCACTCAGTCCCCACAAGGGAGCTGTTTCACACTGTGAAAGAAAAGAATCATGAACCAGTGTAGGTCAGTCAAGTAAGGGCTCACATTCTCCACAGCCCCCCACATGCTCACATGTCCCACTCAAAGACCGCCGCCACCCAGTGTGTCCCCCCTGCACCAACTCCTCCCCCAGTCAAGACCCTTCAGGGTCTCACCTTTAGGATCCATGAGAGCTCTGGTCACACTGTCACTGCCTGGGGGAGAACAAGACCAGGATGTGGTCAGAACCCACAGGAGAGAAACTAGAGAATGAACTTTGAGGAGGGTGACCCCCCATGGCCTCTTGTCTGCACCCTCAGAAGAGTCTCAGGACTCACACCCCCTCTGTACTTACTTGCAGCCTGAGTGCAGTACCCTCCATTTTCACCTGCAAGAAGAAAACATCTCGAGAGAATACATGGAGAAGACTGAATCATGATACCCTAGAGAAACCCTCTAGTTCTGGATCCCAGAGAACTTTCTGGAACTGTAACCAAAAATCCAGGACAGAATCAGGAATATAAAGAAAGGAGATGTGGGGGGACCGGACCATCTCCAACCCTTCTAGAGGTCTGAACTCAGTGGGGACCTTCCCCTCTGATCTTCAAGTGCTGAGAAACAGGCCCCAACTGGAATTATGAAGGTAAAAAATCTGTCTTTCATTTTCACGTGTACTTTACAAAAGGGTCAATGTTAGCATCAGCTCCAAACCAGCAAGCCCATATGTATGGATGGTAATTCTCAGGAACAAGGCAGGCAAACTTCTACCTGGGCTTGAAAACCCTCAGTGAGACAAGAAAACTCAGATCTCTCCCTCCCTTCCCTACCTGAGTGCTTCTTCCTCCAGATCACAGCTCCAGCCACCACAGCCACCATGAGGAGAACCAGGCCAACAATGATCCCCATGGTGAGGAAGGAGGTCTGAGGAGGTTCTGTGGAGGAAAAGGAAGAGGCCCTGACCTCAGGCTTGAGTCCTGACCTTTGAGTCCTGAAGGGCTCCTGCTTTATCTGAGAAAAGCTCCATCCCATCCCCCTCCATACCCCATCTCAGGGTGAGGGGCTCCTGAAGCCCCTGGTGCTGCACAGGGCATGTGTATCTCCGCTCCTCTCCAGAAGGCACCACCAGGGCCGCCCACTTCTGGAAGGTTCCATCCCCTGAAGGACTGGTCTCCACAAGCTTCATGTCCTGGCTCTGGTCCTCCCCGTCACACTGCCAGGTCAGTGAGATCTCCTCAGGGTAGAAACCCAAGGCCCAGCACCTCAGGGTGACCTCACACTCAAGAGATGGGGTGACAGGTCACATGTGCCTTTGTAGGCTCTGAGGAAGACGAATCAGAAAATTCACAGTTTATGTTACTCCCATGGGCCACGGAGGAAGCATCACGTGACCATTCTAAGAAATGATGAGAAAATGAGTTTGAAAAGAAAAACCACAAACACCAGACACCAGTCTGGGCTCTGGTGTCTGGGAAAATCTCCTAGTCCTTGTAAAGTTCTGGAGTCAGGGTGAGAGCCAAGGTAGGATGCTCCACCTTAAGGGGGAGAATACAGAGCAATGGTCCTGACTTTGTTGGAAACTGAATGACTCAGAAAAGCTGGAGTCTGGCCTCTTATGATGCTCTAGTCTGAGAACAGGCCTTGAGAAAGCCACCAGTCACAAGATGGCGGGCAGGGTGAAAGTCACGAGTCACAAGATGGCGGGCAGGGTGAAAGGGCACCGCTGACCAGTTATTTCAGGGATGGTTTCCTGCTTCTTCCCCAAAGGCACTGGATTCCTTAATTGTCCAGAGAAACGAAACTACTGGGGAGTCACCGTCTTGTACAGACTATGAAAACCTGGGCGCATTCCTCCCTCTCCTGACAAGAACCTGGCGCGCTGTTCCCACAGGGACCCCACTTTCTTCTCCTCTTGGGAAGCCAGCTCCAGCCCGAGGGGAGACCAGGGCGGCCCGGCGCCCCTAGTACCTGCGCGCTGCAGCATGTCCTTCCCGATCTCCAGGTATCTGCACAGCCACTCCACGCATCGGCCCTCCAGGTAGTTCCTGCGTGCCTCCGCCTCACCTGCCGCCTCCCACTTGCTCTTGGTGATCTGAGCCGCCGTGTCCACCGCGGTCCAGGAGCGCAGGTCTTCGTTCAGGGTGAGGTACTCTCTGCCATCATAGGCAAACTGAGAACTGATCATACCCGCGGAGGAGACGCCAGTCTGGCCCCACGTTGCAGCCATACATTTCCTGGAGGGTGTGTGACCCTGACCCGCCCAGACCATCCGCAGGGATTAAATCCACACTGAAATGAAACCAGGTCAAGTCCCCTTGAGCTCCTCCTGGGTCAGTGGGGAGCGGCGGATCCCTCAGTGTTGGGGTGACCCTTGGACCTGCAGACTCAACATCAGTCCTTCCAATGAATACCCAGGACTCATCTCCTTTAGGATGAGCTGGCTGGATCTCCTTGCAGTACAAGGGACTCTCAAGAGTCTTCTCCAACACCACAGTTCAAAAGCATCAGTTCTTCAGCACTCAGCTTTCTTCATAGTCCAATTCTCACAGTCATACATGACTACTGGAAAAACCATAGCCATGACTAGGCAGACCTTTGTTGACAAAAGTAATGTCTCTCCTTTTTAATATGCTGTCTATCTAGGTTGGTCATAACTTTCCTTCCATTAAAAGATTAGTAAGCATCTTTTAATTTCATGGCTGCAGTCATCATCTGCAGTGATTTTGGAGCCCCCCAAAATAATGTCTGCCACTGTTTCCCATCTATTTGCTATGAAGTGGTGGGACCGAATACCATCATCTTAGTTTTCCGACTGTTGAGCTTTAGGACAACTTTTTTACTCTCCTCTCTCACTTTCATCAAGAGGCTTTTTAGTTCCTCTTCACTTTCCGCCATGAGGGTGGTGTCATCTGCATAGCTGAGGTTATTGATATTTCTCCTGGCAATCTTGTTTCCAGTTTGTGCTTCTTCCAGCCCGGCGTTTCTCATGATGTACTCTGCATAGAAGTTAAATAAGCAGGGTGACAATACATAGCCTTGACGTACTCTTTTTCATATTTGGAACCATCAGTTCAGTTCAGTTCAGTCACTCAGTCGTGTCCAACTCTTTGCGACCCCATGAATTGCAGCACACCAGGCCTCCCAGTCCATCACCAACTCCCGGAGTTCACTCAGACTCACGCCCATAGAGTCAGTGATGCCATCCAGCCATGTGATCCTCTGTCGTCCCCTTCTCCTGCCCCCAATCCCTCCCAGCATCAGAGTTTTTCCCAATGAGTCAACTCTTCACAAGAGGTGGCCAAAGTACTGGAGTTTCAGCTTTAGCATCATTCCTTCCAAAGAAATCCCAGGGCTGATCTCCTTCAGAATGGACTGGTTGGATCTCCTTGCAGTCCAAGGGACTCTCAAGAGTCTTCTCCAACACCACAGTTCAAAAGCATCAATTCTTCGGCGCTCAGCCTTCTTCACAGTCCAACTCTCACATCCATACATGACCACTGGAAAAACCATAGCCTTGACTAGACAGACCTTGGTCAGCAAAGTAATGTCTCTGCCTTTCAATATGCTATCTAGGTTGGTCATAACTTTTCTTCCAAGGAGTAAGCGTCTTTTAATTTCATGGCTGCAATCACCATCGGCAGTGATTTTCTAGCCCCCCAAAATAAAGTCTGACACTGTTTCCACTGTTTCCCCATCTATTTCCCATGAAATGATGGGACCGGATGCCATGATCTTCATTTTCTGAATGTTGAGCTTTAAGCCAACTTTTTCACTCTCCTCTTTCACTTTCATCAAGAGGCTTTTTAGCTCCTCTTCACTTTCTGCCATAAGGGTGGTGTCATCTGCATATCTGAGGTCATTGATATTTCTCCCGGCAATCTTGATTCCAGCTTGTGTTTCTTCCAGTCCAGCGTTTCTCATGATGCACTCTGCATAGAAGTTAAATAAGCAGGGTGACAATATACAGCCTTGATGTACTCCTTTTCCTGTTTGGAACCAGTCTGTTGTTCCATGTCCAGTTCTAACTGTTGCTTCCTGACCTGCATACAGATTTCTCAAGAGGCAGGTCAGGTGGTCTGGTATTCCCATCTCTCTCAGAATTTTTCACAGTTTATTGTGATCCACACAGTCAAAAGCTTTGGCATAGTCAATAAAGCAGAAATAGTTTTTCTGGAACTCTCTTGCTTTTTCCATGATGTTGGCAATTTGATTTCTGGTTCCTCTGCCTTTTCTAAAACCAGCTTGAACATCAGGGAAGTTCACAGTTCACATATTTTTGAAGCCTGGCTTGGAGAATTTCAAGCATTACTTTACTAGCATGTGAGATGAGTGCAATTGTGCGGTAGTTTGAGCATTCTTTGACATTGCCTTTCTTTGGGATTGGAATGAAAACTGACCTTTTCCAGTCCTGTGGCCACTGCTGAGTTTTCCAAGTTTGCTGGCATACTGAGTGCAGCACTTTCACAGCATCATCTTCCAGGATTTGAAATAGCTCAACTGGAATTCCACCAGCTGCACTAGCTTTGTTCGTAGAGAGGCTTTCTAAGGCCCATTTGACTTCACATTCCAGGATGTCTGGCTCTAGATAAGTGATCAACCATCGCGGTTCTCTGGGTCGTGAAGATCTTTTTTGTACAGTTCTTCCATGTATTCTTGCCACCTCT
Organism: Capra hircus; assembly: GCF_001704415.2. Classification (NCBI taxonomy): domain Eukaryota; kingdom Metazoa; phylum Chordata; class Mammalia; order Artiodactyla; family Bovidae; genus Capra; species Capra hircus. The sequence goes on from NC_030830.1 coordinate 22,016,162, forward strand.
TCTTAATATCTTCTGCTTCAGTTATGTCCAGACCATTTCTGTCCTTTATCGAGCCCATCTTTGCATGAAATATTCCCTTGGTGTCTCTAATTTCCTTGAAAAGATCTCTAGTCTTTCCCATTCTGTTGTTTTCCTCTATTTCCTTGCATTGATCGCTGAAGAGGCTTTCTTATCTCTCCTTGCTATTCTTTGAAACTCTGCCTTCAGATGCTTATATCTTTCCTTTTCTCCTTTGCTTTTCACTTCTCTTCTTTTCACAGCTAATTTTAAGGTCTCCCCAGGCAGCCATTTTGGTTTTTTGCATTTCTTTTCTATGGGGATGGTCTTGATCCCTGTCTCCTGTACAATGTCATGAACCTCATTCCATAGTTCATCAGGCACTCTATCTACCAGATCTAGGCCCTTAAATCTATTTCTCACTTCCACTGTATAATCATAAGGGATTTGATTTAGGTCATACCTGAATGGTCTAGCGGTTTTCCCTACTTTCTTCAATTTAAGTCTGAATTTGGCAATGAGGAGCTCATGATCTGAGCCACAGTCAGCTCCTGGTCTTGTTTTTGTTGACTGTATAGAGCTTCTCCATCTTTGGCTGCAAACAATATAATCAATCTGATTTCGGTGTTGACCATCTGGTGATGTCCATGTGTAGAGTCTTCTCTTGTATTGTTGGAAGAGAGCGTTTGCTATGACCAGTGCATTTTCTTGGCAAAACTCTATTAGTCTTTGCCCTGCTTCATTCTGCATTCCAAGGCCAAATTTGCCTTTTACTCCAGGTGTTTCTTGACTTCCTACTTTTGCATTCCAGTCCCCTATAATGAAAAGGACATCTTTTTTGGGTGTTAGTTCTACAAGGTCTTGTAGGTCTTCATAGAACCGTTCAACTTCAGCTTCTTCAGCATTATTGGTTGGGACATAGACTTGGATAACTGTGATACTGAATGGTTTGCCTTGGAAACGAACAGAGATCATTCTGTCATTTTTGAGATTGCATGCAAGTACTGCATTTCGGACTCTTTTGTTGACCATGATGGCTACTCCATTTCTTCTGAGGGATTCCTGCCCACAGTAGTAGATATAATGGTCGTCTGAGTTAAATTCACCCATTCCAGTCCATTTTAGTTTGCTGATTCCTAGAATGTCGACGTCACTCTTGCCATCTCTTAGTTCCCCAAGGGAATCAGAGGTGTCCCTGGATCCCTAGAGTGGTGAACACACATTAGGACAATCAAGGAGGCTAAAGTGAGCACAAGAAGTTAGAACTGATAGTGAGATTTCATGTGAGGAATACCTGTGATCAGGGGGTCCTGGCTGAGGGATGATATGGGAAGGTTGTCAGTGTCCAGGGCCTGGCAGGTGAGGTAGCAGCCAATTTATGATTACTTCCTGTCAGGATGGCTCCAGAAGAGTTCCAATTTCAAATACATTCTCAAATCTGTCAGGTCCTGATCCCAAATGTATTCATTTAGCAGGTATAGACTCTGCTCCCACATCGCTGAGTAGCGGTTGTAATGGAATACAGTTAAGGTTGTTGTTATCATCCATTCAGTTCAGTTCAGTGCAGTCATGCAGTCGTGTCCGACTCTTTGTGAGCCCATGAACCGCAGCACGCCAGGCCTGCCTATCCATCACCAACTCCTGGAGTTCACTCAGACTCACGTCCTTTGAGTCAGTGATGCCATCCAGCCATCTCATCCTCTGTCATCCCCTTCTCCTCCTGCCCCCAATCCCTCCCAGCATCAGAGTCTTTTCCAATGAGTCAACTCTTCGCATGAGGTGGCCGAAGTACTGGAGTTTCAGCTTTAGCATCAGTCTTTCCAAAGGAATCCCAGGGCTGATCTCCCTCAGAATGGACTGGTTGGATCTCCTTGCAGTCCAAGGGACTCTCAAGAGTCTTCTCCAACAGTTGTCATAGTAGCAGGTAATTAAAACCATCACTTTATCTCTCTCCCACAGTTACTGTAAATATTTCTCATTATTTGCACACTGATGTTTCTTAGAATATGAAGGATTTTAGCAAAGTTCCCCCAGGAAGGCAGACTCAATGCTTTGGGGACAGGAGACAGTATGGGCTTGACCTTGACTACACTGAGAGGATCTTCCACTTTGAACGACTCACATTGAGACAGACTGCCCCCCTTCACATGGCGTCAGGGGCATTCCCACTGTCTTCTGAGCAGAACACTTAGTACACAAAGACTCATGTCACAGATCTGTGGTAACATGATTGAAAAGCACCTCTAGTACATTACATAGACTGTTACACAGATAGATGTTTATGGATGGATAGAGAGAGAGAGGATGGACAGAGGCTACACACAGATTGAGAACTGGACACATAATTTTACCATCCATGTGTCACAGGGACAACTTATGTCAGGGACAACTTATGACAACTTATGCTTGTTACTTGTAGTGGACTTTTATTAGCTTCCAAATGAGATGAAAGAAGAAAAGCAAATCAATGTACCTTAAAGAAATCCTCCAAGTTCAAACATGTTCCGATTAAGGCTAACTTGGGAAAAACAACTTTTGAATGGGGGGCCGGCGGGGAGCATGGGGCGGTGGGGGTTGGGACTGAGTGTTTGTCATAAGCAGTCATACTCTGTCCTCTGGTGGCCTTTTGTGAAAGAGCACAAGTGCTGCTGGCTCCATGGTTTTGTCAGCAAAGAAGCCAACATTTCCACTTGGCACCTTCACAGTCCTGCTCTTAGAACAAATCAAAAGTTCCATAAGATTCAGTGTTTGTGGGTGCCTACTAGAGGAAGTCACTGTCTTGACTAGGACACAAGAGGCCGCTTCCCAAGGGTAGTGTTTCAGGGAGTGTTGATTGAGCCCCTGAGTCAGGCCCTGGGTCAGGCCCTAGAGGGGAGACTAGAGAGGAGGTCTCTGCCTCAGGGGAACTGCAGGGGGAGGGTGGGAACAGGCAGGGTTCACTTGTCTACACCCCAGCTCTGTGGTCTGCTGGGGAGAATTTATTTACAGGGCAGCAGTGGAGAAACAGACATAAAGAATAGACATATGAACATGGGGAGAAGGGAGAAGAGGGTGAGATGTATGGAAAGAGTAACATGGACACTTACATTACCATATGTAAAATAGATAGCCAATGGGAATTTTCTGTATGGCTCAGGAAACTCAAACAAGGGCTCTGTATCAACCTATTCAAAGAATGATGCTTCCATCATCATCTTTGTGCTGCTCCCCTGCTGGGAGCATCATGTAGTTGGGGACCAACTCAGTCTCCAGCTTCCCTTTCCTCAGGACAGGGGCCTTCCAGGAGCTCCTGCATCTCAGAGGCTACAGAAGATACTTTGACAGTGTGGATTTAAGATGATGACTTAGGAAAGATAAGAATTTTTATACATTTTAATTTTGTTTTACTGAAGTACAGTTGATTTACAATGTTGTGTTGATTTCTGCTGTACAGCAAAGTGATTCATTTATACATATATATATATATATTATTTTTTGTATGTTTACCATTGTGGTTTATTAAGGAAAGATAAAAATTGGTAATGTGTCAATCAGGAGTTATTAAAGCAAACCTGCTTTTTTTCCTGCATGTAGGTGGTGAAAATAATTACTATGCCAGTTTGCTATCCTAGTCTCCACTTTTTATGTGTTTTTTTAATATGACGGAAGTCACATAATGTAAACATCCCATTGTAACCATATTTAACAGCACAGTTCAGGGACATTAGCTACATTCACACTGTTGCGTTACTCTCACCATTATCCATCTCCTGAAATTTTCACCTTCCTAAACTGAAGCTCTGCCCGCATTAAATAGTAACTCCCCATTCCTCTTCTCCGCCTTTCCACCCACTAGTCCCTGGCATCTACCAATGTACTTTCTAACTCTATGAATTTGACTATTCTAGGTACCCACTCCAGTGTTCTTGCCTGGAGAATCCCAGGGACGGCGGAGCCTGGTGGGCTGCCGTCTATGGGGTCATACAGAGTCGGATATGACTGAAGCGACTTAGGAGCAGCAGCAGCAGCAGCAGCAGCAGGTACCTCATATAAGTGGAATCTGCACCCGATGTATATTGGAATGCATTTTTGAGGTTAATATATGTCCCAGGTGGCAATAGTGGTTTAAAAAAAAAAAAAAAGCCTGCCAATGCAGGATGTTTAAGAGACACAGGTTCAATCCCTGGGTCAGAAAGACCCCCTGGAGGAGGACATGGCAACCCACTCCAGTATTCTTGCCTGGAGAATCTCCATGGACAAGAGGAGCCTGATGGGCTACAGTCCATAGGTTTGCAAAGAGTTGGACACAACTGAAACGACTTAGTACGCACATGGTAACTCTATTTTTGGTTTTTTAAGGAACCTCCATGCTGTTCTCCATTGTAGTTGTATCAATTTACATCCCCACCACCAGTGTGGGAGAGCTTCCTTTCTCCACACCCTCTCCAGCATTTATTGTTCATAAATTTTTTGATGATGGCTATTTTGATCAGTGTGAGGTGATACTTCATTATAGTTTTGATTTGCATTTCTGCAAGGAGAGCCAACCAGCCCATCCTAAAGGAGACTAGTCCTGGGTGTTCATTGGAAGGACTGATGCTGAGGCTGAAACTCCAAAAGTTTGGCCACCTCATCTGAAGAGTTGACTCATTGGAAAAGACCCTGATGCTGGGAGGGATTGAGGGCAGGAGGAGAAGGGGACAACAGAGGATGCGATGGCTGGATGGCATCACCGATGCCATGGACGTGAGTTTGAGTGAACTCTGGGAGTTGGTGATGGACAGGGAGGCCTGGCATGCTGCAATTCATGGGGTCGCAAAGAGTCGGACACGACTGAGTGACTGAACTGAACTGAACTGAACTGAATAATGATGTTGAGCATCTTTTCATGTGTTTGTTGGCCATCTGTTTGTCTTTGGAGAAATGTCTATTTAGGTCGTCTGTCTACTTTAAACAAAAAGTTTGGGTTGTTTGTTTTCTTCATATTGAGGTACATGAGCAGTTTGTATATTTTGGAGATTAATACTTAATCAGTTGCTTCATCTGCAAATATTTTCTCCCATTCTGAGGGTTATCTTTTCATCTTGTTTCCTTTGCTGGGCAAAAGCTTTTAAGTTTCATTAGGTCCCATTCATCTATCTTTGTTTTTATTTTCATTACTACTGGAGGTGGATCAAAAAAGACCTTGCTGAGATTTATGTCAAAGAGTGTCCTATAGTCAATATCTTGTAATAACCTATAATAAAAAATAGTCTGAAAAATAATATATGTGTATTTATATAACCGAATCATCTTGCTGTGCCCCTGAAACATTGTAAGTCAACTATACTCCAAGAAAATATATATATTAAGAAAAACAAAGAGGATTTTCTGCCTTTGTTTTCCCTAAGAGTTTTATAGTGTCTGGCCTTACATTTAGGTCTTTAATCCATTTTCAGTTTATTTTTGTGTATGGTATTGGGGAGTGTTCTAATTTCATTCTTTTACATGTAGCTGTCCAGGTTTCCCGGCACCACTTATTGAAGAGACTGTCTTTTCTCCATTGTATATTCTTGCCCCCTTTGTTATAAATTAGGTGACTATAGGTATGTGGGTGTATCCCTGGGTTTTCTATCTATTTCCATTGATCTATATTTCTGTTTTTGTGCCAGTACCATACTGTTTAGATTACTGTAGCTTTGCAGTATAGTCTGAGGTCATGGAGCCTGATTCCTCCAACTCCATTTTTCTTTCCCAACTTTGCTTTGGCTATTTGGAATCTTTTGTGTTTCCATACAAATTGTACAATTTTTTAATTCCATGAAAAATGTCATTGGTAATTTGATAGGGATTGCACTGAGTCTGCAAATTCTTCTGTGTAATATATTTATTTTCACAATATTGATACTTCTTCCAATCAAAGAGCATGGTATATCTCTCCATCTGTATTATTTTTTTATTTCTCTCATCAGTGTCTTATAGTTTTCTGAATACAGATCTTTTGCCTCTTTAGGTAGGTTTATTCCTAGATATTTTATTCTTTTTATTACAGTGGTAAATGGGATTGTTTCCTTAATCTCTCTTCCTGATCTTTTGTTGTTAGTATATAAAAATGCAAGAGATTCTGTGCATTAATTTTGTATCCTGCCATAGTCTCTATGATTGTTACTTCTACCCCAAAGCAAATTGCAACATAGTGAAAAGTCAAATAATATCTTAGATGCTATAAAAGTAGTTTTCACTTCATGGATCTCATGAAAAGTTCTCGCTGACATCAAGGGTTCCACAGCCAGGGGGTCTCCCAACTGATCCCTGACTTTGCTTCCTCTTCATTTCAGAGACTCCTTCCCCCTGAGCTGGACTCACTGCTTCCCAAACTTAGCTGAAAGCTCTGCCCTGCCCTCCTCTCCTCAGGAAAAGAGAACTCTCTCCTGAGTTATCTACTCAGCCCCTAGTAAGTGATGCCAGAGAGGAGGTGGAGGGACAGGTGTTTCCTTTGGACCTGGGAAGAGTTTGTCCTTGAAGGCTCCAGACCCACTCATAACCTAGTTTGGTTTTGTTACACACCAGCTTAATGTGTTCATATCCCATACAGAAATCTGACATAGTGTCTAAGAGAAATAATATTAGCCCTTTCATCCCCCATGTATCTAATGTATCTGACTTGAGGTCCACAAATCATGAAGAGCAGTCCAGTCTAACAAAACGTTCTGTGATGAAGGAATTGTTCTGTATCTGTGCTGTCCAGATCAGGTAGCCACTAGCTACACATGGCCATTTAGCACCTCAAAAGTGGCTATTGTGCTGAGCACTTTCATTTTATTTAATTAGTTTTTAAATATTTTATTTATTTTATTGAATTATAGTTGATTAACAATGCTGTCCCTTGGACTGCAAGGAGATCCAACCAGTCCATTCTGAAGGAGATCAGCCCTGGGATTTCCTTGGAAGGAATGATGCTAAAGCTGAAACTCCAGTACTTTGGCCACCTCATGCAAAGAATTGACTCACTGGAAAAGACTTTGATGCTGTGAGGGATTGGGGGCAGGAGAAGAAGGGGACTACAGAGAATGAGATGGCTGGATGGCATCACTGACTCAATGGATGTGAGTCTGAGTGAACTCCGGGAGTTGGTGATGGACAGGGAGGCCTGGCGTGCTGCGATTCATGGGGTCACAAAGAGTCGGACATGACTGAGCAACTGAACTGAACTGAACTGAACAATGTTGTATCAATTTCTGCTGTACAGCAAAGTGACTCAGTTTACATATATATATATACTTTTTAATACTCTTTTTCATTATGGTTTAATCACAGGCTATTGAATATAGTTCCCTGTACCATACAGTTGGACCTTGTTGTTTATTTATTCTATAGATAATAATTTGCATCTACTAACTCCAAACACCCAGTCCATCCCTCCCCCAGCCCTTCTCCCCCTTGGCAACTACAGATCTGTTCTCTGTATCTGTAAGTCTGTGCTTATTTTAATTTTATTTAATTTAAATAGCCATATGTGGCTAGTAGCTAGCACATTGGATAGTGCATATCTAGAGTGTTCTTACGGAGAAGGCAATGGCATCCCACTCCAGTACTCTTGCCTGGAAACTCGCATGGACGGAGGAGCCTGGTAGACTGCAGTCCATGGGGTCGCTGAGTCAGACACGACTGAGTGACTTCACTTTCACTTTTCATTTTCATGCATTGGAGAAGGAAATGGCAACCCACTCCAGTGTTCTTGTCTGGAGAATCCCAGGGATGCGGAGGCCAATGGGCTGCCGTCTGTGGGGTCGCACAGAGTCCGGACACGACTGAAGCGACTTAGCAGCAGTAGCAGCAGAGTGTTCTTAATTTTCAGTCTCTTCCCCCAAAGGATACTGTGTGACTCATAGGCTGATACATATTAAAATAAAATCTTCACATAGAAACTCTTATTAGAGTCTTAAAATGCAGCATGCACAGAATATTTCATTAATATGTATTTTAACAACTAGCATGTTCAGACATTAAGTGGTCGTGGTTTAGTCCCTAAGTCATGTCCAACTCTTGCAATCCCATGGACTGTAGCCTGCCAGGCTCCTCTGTCCATGAGATTCTCCAGGCAAGAATACTGGCTGCTGCTGCTGCTAAGTTGCTTCAGTTGTGTCCAACTCTGTGCGACCCCATAGACGGCAGCCCACTAGGCTCCTTGGTCCCTGGGATTCTCCAGGCAAGAATACTGGAGTGGGTTGCCATTTCCTTCTCTAGGGGGTCTTCCCGACCCAGGGATTGAATCCGGGTCTCCTGTATTGCAGGCAGATTCTTCACCCACTGAGCTATGAGGGAAGTTTATCACCTTAAGGTTGTAATTGTTCAAAACTGCCCATCGCTGGAGATAATCCCTGTCTATATTACACTGAGCTTTTGGTGTTGTTTTCCTTAACTGGATAAACATAAAGAGATCACAGGCAGCAGAACCCAGAGGCAGAGGGCTGCCCAGGTTGAGATGAGGAGATCCGGCATGTCAGCCCTGCCCCAGGTGTGCAGGGAACCTGTCCCCATGGGGCAGAGCTGAGGGTTGCAGGACAGTCTGTGCAAAGAGATGAATTTAGTGGAACAGCAAATATGCTCACAGATGTTCATGAAGACAGGACTCGGGAGAGGTGGGAATGAGTTAAAATAAGTACAATAAAGCTAACATATTATTTATTTCAGGGAAAAGAAAGTTCTAATTATATCTGAAGGAGAGGGGTCTGTGAAAGAAGAACCAGAATGAAAAATGATACATAAAACTGAAAAACAGAGAGGGAGTATGGTAAGGGGCATGTTATTTAGAGGCATTGAGATGACAATCAGAGAATCAGCCAAAAGAACTAAAACAGCTGTCTCTGAGATTCAAGAGATGGGGTGACACGGAAGATTAGGGACATCAGTCTAGATATCAAGTCTATCTAGATATCAGAAGAGTTTTACTTTTGAAAACTATGTGCATATATTCATTAGATAAAAATAAAAAGGCAACCCAGTGGGTGAGAGAACTGTTTCTGCAAGGAGAGTCCTAGATATGGAGAAGTAGTTGGAAAAAAACTGGATGCGGAGTGGTGGATGTTTATGGGAGGACTTTGTTATATTTAGTTAGTTTTGTTGGACTTTTCTTTTTTTAGTGGAAGGAATTGCGCTTGTTTGTGTGCAGGACTGAAGGAGCCAGTAGAGAGCGGGAAACTGATGACACAGGGGAGGATGGAGCCGGATCCTCTGCCCACGCTGGGGGGCGGCCTTAGACAGGAGGGGACCGACCAGCATCAGTGTGGAAGGTGAGGATGCAGGTGCAGGGGTGGGAGTGCAGGAGGAGGAGGATGGGCTTCTCACCTATGTCCCTCTTTCTTTTCTGAGTTTAAAAAGAAGCTCACCATTAACAACAGGGAGTGGGGAGGCAGAGGAGGGGATTGAGGAGGGAGATGGAGGTGAGAACAGCCTCTCAGGAGGTGCGAGAGTGAGCTGACCCAGAAAGCGGCATCTGGAGAGTACAGGGTGAGGCCACTGAGGTCTGAGCGCCTCCACTTAGAGAGAAAAGGTTCCAGCACCTGGGCAGCAGCAGGAAGATGTACAATAAAAAGACAAGGCAGCCAGATATCTCCAGTGTGTGGATTACCTCCCAACCTGACATTAAAGGCCCTGCAGTCCTGGTCCCAAATCTAACTTCTGGCCTTGATGTTGACCTAGGACTTTGGGGGGTCACAGGTCTGGGAGGCTCCCCAGAGCCCCACAGGCTCCAGCTGAGCCAGGCCTCCAGCTAAACAGAATCAGCAGATTCTGGACATAAAACTGGAACCTGAGGAGAAGGAGGAGCGAAAAGCTGCCTTTGTCTCTCCCCTTCCATCCACAACCGGTAAACATGCACGACAAAACAGAGGTGCCTCTGCCCAACACCCCAGGATGCGGAGAACCCCACACAATGTGCGTTAAGTGGGTGGACAGGGACCCAGACGGGAGGCGGAACCGAGGGAAGGGCAGGAGCGGAGCCCGCGATCCTGTTCTCCAATTGCGGCCGCGGAGCCGGAAGCCCAGGAACCCCCAGCAGTAGCAGCAAGGTGACCCGGGAATCCAGCCTTCCAGTCTCAGCGGTGCCCAGGGAGGCAGCCACAGAAGTGGGTCCTGGGGCCCCAACCCACCAGCCACTGAGATGCGCATGACTTCGGCCTCTCCTCCCCCAACTCACAGCAGCAGAGGAGAACCTGACCACACAGGACACGGCAGAGGTGCCTGCCTGGTCACAGCCGCCTGCATTCCCCCATTCCCCCCACGGGTCAGAGGATCCCCGACACAAGCGAAGGACCTGCTATCCCGGTTTACCAGGCAGCGACGCCAGCGGCAGTGGCTTCAACAAGGAACCAAAGACTCTGGAGGCACAAGAAGCAATGAAGGGCCACACCCTTGACCGGGAACTGAGGTGCAGGGGTGGAAAGTGCCAATTCTCACGGACAGGGAACCCAAGTGAGTGAAGGCGAAACCTGTCCTCTGGCGCCACCTCCTGGAAGAGAGGGGGAAAGCCTCTAATCTCTAATTCGTGGATTTGGAATCCTGCAGAAGTGTTCCTTGGCTCTCAGGATTATCGTGGCTTCTCACACTCGCTGATGCCATCAAGAGCCTGTATCCAGGCACAGCAGGTGATCTGCAGGCTGAGAGGATGATTTGCAAAGTGAGCCAGCGGGCGTAGTAGACGAAGGAGAGAGTCAGGTGCTGAGAGTGAAGAGAAGAAACTAAAAGAAATGGAACCTGTACAACTCAAGGTTAATACCTCCTTGGTTTCCCAGGCAATTGAAGCAACAAGAGATTAGGAATAGACTCTTACTGTTGGTAGGAAAACTTAGGGCCTATTTGCCCAAGGTTCCAATATATGGATCCCAACAAATAAGTAGAGAATGATGAAGATTGTGTTTTAGGAAAATAGCTTTTCCCAATTTGTATCAATGTGGTAGACATTAGTAGCCTTAAGCAGGATAGAGCCCTCATTCTCCCAGGGAGGAGTCATACAGCTCCCCTGTGGGAGACAAGAGAAAATAAGAGGCGGGCAGTCTTAGTTGCATTCAAGCCCTTGGTTCTAGTTGTACCTGAGATTCACTTGCTCCCTGGCTTTTCTTTGGTTTGTTCAGTAAGACAGTGACTCACCGTTTGACAAGCCTGAGTCAGATTTCTGCCTCTCAGTAGAAACAAAGCTGACGAATATATCTGGTTTCATTTTTCTAGAAATAACGTGGTTTTTATCTGCCCAAATAATAGAGCCAACCTCAAGGAAAGCCTTATTTATCGTGAACATTTTTGTTTTTACAACTTCATGTCCAATCACGTTTGCTTCATATTCAGAAATCTGAAGGGGATTCTGGAGGGTATGTGAAATCTCAGAGCAACACTCAGGGTTCAAAATTCTGCAGATAGAGAGGCTGTGATGCCTTCTGTTGCCTGAAACATTTAAAAGTGAAATAGTGTGTGTTCACAGAAAGTTTTACCAATAGAACTCAGGACTGAAAGAGCAACTGTTAGTGCATCTAGAATTGTGTCTAGAGAATAGAGCAGTTTATTTTTCTGTACTAGCGCATAAGCCAGTAATACAGCCAGTCACTCCGAGATTTGTACCTGGTTTAACAGTAAAGGGATTTACCTTTCTCATGAGGCCCAGCGTCTTCCTTCTGCAGCACCCGGTGGCCTTTGTGCTGTGGGTGATCTTTACAAGCCACACACAAGAATAGCTGTTCCTCCTGGAAACAGAAAATGGCCCTTTCGCTGTGCTGCTCACAGAACCAAACTTCCTGTACTGGATCCTCACTGGGCTCCAGTGTCAGGAGCCTGGGGACCAAACTGGTCAGAATCCACCTGAGCCCGAGTCCCCTCTTGAAATGTCCTCTTGCTAAATGCACAGCCTGGGGCTTCCTCAGTGGGTCCAAAGAATCTGTGATGCCTTCTGTTGCCTGAGACATTTAGAAGTGAAACTGCGTGCATTCACAGAAATTTTTACCAGTAGAATGCAGGACTGAAAGAGCAACTATTGGTCCATTTAGAACTGTGCTTAGAATACACTAGCAGTAACTCCTTAAATCTTGATGCTGCCTATCTTGCATGCGGAAGGGCGTGAGGCCTTCCCCACACTCGCCCTATTACCAGAAGCTTCTGCATAAGACTGCCCATGGGGCTTGGAGCGTGTGGGTGGAAGGCGGGATGGGACAAGGCCTATGGGGTAGTCACCAGAATTATGGTGGTGGAATCAAGTGAGTTTGTGGATCTAAGGCTCTGCAGGACGGAATGATGCATGTTATTTGCTGTCGCTCTGCCTAGAGCAGAAGCCTGAGTTGCCCCAGAGTGGGGATTCGGTATCCTGTCTCTCATTTATTTATTGGAGAGAAAGAAATCTGAGGGTAAAAGAGACCCACTCCTTAAGTCCCAGAGAGTATGGAGAGAAGAATGAATGAGAGGGGGTGGATTTAAATGTTACTGTGAGCTGAGTGATCCAAAAAGAAGCAAAGACCACCTGAGACCTTGAGACGGACAGACAGACTTCAGGAGCAGAGGGACGGGGAGAAAGAGACAGAGTCCTGGCTCGTACTTTTAAAACCCCGGGGCTCACACTTATTCAATAAGAGCTGATTGCTTCTATCCCCCTTTGTTACCGCTTGTTCCGGCTTACGGAGCTAACCAGAGGCCTTGCTCCTTCCCGCACGCCCTACCTCAGCCTGCCCTCTAGTGGCAGCCTGCGGAGTGACAGGAACGCGCGTTACCCTCGTCCCGTCTTCAAAACATGAGTCATCTTGTGGTGTGATCACTCATCTAGAGCCAAACATCCTGGAATGTGAAGTCAAGTGGGCCTTAGAAAGCATCACTACGAACAAAGCTAGTGCAGCTGATGGAATTCCAGTGGAGCTATTTCAAATCCTGAAAGATGATGCTGTGAAAGTGCTGCACTCACTATGCCAGCAAATTTGGAAAACTCAGCAGTGGCCACAGGACTGGAAAAGGTCAGTTTTCATTCCAATCCCAAAGAAAGGCAATGCCAAAGAATGCTCAAACTACTGCACAATTGCATTCATCTCACACGCTAGTAAAGTAATGCTCAAAATTCTCCAAGCCAGGCTTCAGCAGTACATGAACCGTGAACTTCTAGATGTTCAAGCTGGTTTTAGAAAAGGCAGAGGAACCAGAGATCAAATTGCCAACATCCGCTGGATCATGGGAAAAGCAAGAGAGTTCCAGAAAAACATCTATTTCTGTTTTATTGACTATGCCAAAGCCTTTGACTGTGTGGATCACAATAAACTGTGGAAAATTCTGAGAGGGATGGGAATACCAGACCACTTGACCTGCCTCTTGAGAAATCTGTATGCAGGTCAGAAAGCAACAGTTAGAACTGGACATGGAACAACAGACTGGTTCCAAATAGGAAAAGGAGTACATCAAGGCTGTATGTTGTCACCCTGCTTATTTAACTTATATGCAGAGTACATCATGAGAAATGCTGGACTGGAAGAAACACAAGCTGGAATCAAGATTGCTGGGAGAAATATCAATCACCTCAGATATGCAGATGACACCACCCTTATGGCAGAAAGTGAAGAGGAACTCAAAAGCCTCTTGATGAAAGTAAAAGAGGAGAGTGAAAAAGTTGGCTTAAAGCTCAACATTCAGAAAACAAAGATCATGGCATCCAGTCCCATCACTTCATGGGAAATAGACGGGGAAACAGTGGAAACAGTGTCAGACTTTATTTGGGGGGCCTCTAAAATCACTGCAGATGGTGATTGCAGCCATGAAGTTAAAAGACGCTTGCTCCTTGGAAGAAAAGTTATGACCAACCTAGATAGCATATTGAAAAGCAGAGACATTACTTTGCTGACCAAGGTCTGTCTAGTCAAGGCTATGGTTTTTCCAGTGGTCATGTATGGATGTGAGTGTTGGACTGTGAAGAAGGCTGAGCACCGAAGAATTGATGCTTTTGAACTGTGGTGTTGGAGAAGACTCTTGAGAGTCCCTTGGACTGCAAGGAGATCCAACCAGTCCATTCTGAAGGAGACTAGTCCTGAGGGTTCTTTGGAAGGAATGATGCTAAAGCTGAAACTCCAGTACTTTGGCCACCTCATGCGAAGGGTTGACTCATTGGAAAAGACTCTGATGCTGGGAGGGATTGGGGGCAGGAGGAGAAGGGGACGACCAAGGATGAGATGGCTGGATGGCATCACTGACTCTATGGGCGTGAGTCTGAGTGAACTCCAGGAGTTGGTGATGGACTGGGAGGCCTGGTGTGCTGCAATTCATGGGGTCGCAAAGAGCTGGACACGACTGAGCAACTGAACTGAACTGAACTAAACCTACCTCCTAAGAATCCGCCTGAAATGAGGCAGACCTGGGTTCGATCCCTGGGTTGGGAAGATCCCCTGGCGAAGGGAAAGGCTACCCACTCCAGTATTTTGGCCTAGAGAGTTCCATGGACTGTATAGTCCATGGGGTCACAAAGTGTCCAACACGACTGAGCGACTTTCGCTTCACTCAGCCTACCTCGTAGAATTGAAGTGAGCATCAGTGATGGTTATATCAGTTTTGGCAGCACTAGAAATGGCAATAGTTGCAGCAGCTATGCTAAGTGATTTACATGAGTCATCTTATTTAATCTAGACAAGTTGGGTGCTCAGGTGCTCAGTCGTGTCTGACTCTTTGCAACCCCATGGACAGTAGCCCACCAGGCTCCTCTATCCATGGGATTTTCCTGGGCAAGGATACTGGAGTCAGTAGCGATTTCCTCCTCCAGAGGATCTTCCCAATTCAGGGATCTAACCTGCGTCTCCTGCAATTGGCATGCAGATTCTTTACCACTAGCGCCACCTGGGAAGCTGCAAGTTGGGAAAAGGAAAGTGGAAGTCGCTCAGTCGTGTAGGACTCTGCGACCACTTGGACTGTAGCCCACCAGGCTCCTCTGTCCATGGGATTTTCCAGGCAATAGTACTGGAGTAGATTGCCATTAGGCGACTTTATTATCTCCATTTTATAAATGAAGACTTAGCTCCTCTAACCTGCCCCAGATCAGCAGCTACTAGTACCAAAATGAATGTGTTCACACACTAAGCTGCCTAGTACTTTCTGTCTCTCCTTAATGCTGGTTCCTTCCTCTGTCTTCCCCTGGAGAGCATCACAGAGGGGTTTACCTCATATAAAATGAAGTAAAAGAACTGGTTGTACTGTGATTTTGCCCAGGAATCTCCCTTCTGAGCTCTAGAACAATCCCCACACCCAAAGAGAAACTGGGACACACCCAAGATATTGCTGAATCTCTGGTTTAGAAACCATTTAACTCCTGAGATGGAATACTTTTGCCCACTATCCAGCATGCCGAACTCCTAGTAGTAAGATTCCTAGAAGGGAAAAGATGACTGCCAATCAGAATATTGCTTGGTGACCAAGAAATCAGTCAAGAGAGGTGGGTTCTTTGGAAACATTTCATCCAGGTTACAGTAAATCCCAGTCCTGGAATAACCATGGTATTCACTTATACCAGCCTTGTTTTAAACAGAGCTTCCCCAGTAGCTCAACAGTAAAGAAACTGTCTGCAATGCAGGAGCTGCAGGAGACGAAGGTTCGATCCCTGGGTCAGGAAGATTTCCCCTGGAGGAGGGCCTTGTTTTAAACATAATCTAAAATAGCTTAAACAATAAAAATTACAACCAGGGAAATGAATAGTTAGAAAAATGGGGTAAAACCAGGAGTAAGGTTAATATAAACATCATGCTGGAAGGAAAACTACAGATTTGTAACTGAGCTCTCTAGCAGCCAGTTCAAAGAGGGAAACACAGTCATTACCTGGTACCCAACATCTGTAAACTAAAAAGAGACCAGAACCTCTCAGGAGATGCAGAGCTATTCCTTTTCCTGGGTTAAAGAGGTCTCCATAGAAGTGGTGGGATAAAGTGAACAAAATCCCAGCCACATCTTTATCATGAATACAAGTTTCACAGGATTTATTCATTTCTTCCAGTGTCCCTGTGATGGCTGGTGCTACCATGTTTAGGCAGAGTCACTCAGAATAACACAATCCATGTGCCTCTGCCATTGGTCCAGCTTAACCCATCAAGAGATTCTAGTGTAATCATGGATTCTTCATCAAACTGACATAAGACATTCTCTCCACCCATCTTTTGATACGTAGAGCATGAACGTTAGTTCCGTGCTATTATACACTTGACATCACAGCCATTTGGTGTGATTAACACTAGGTTACAACAGAAAGAATACTCATGGCCAGAACAAGCCTGTCTCCCTACAGGGAGCAATTAAACAACTCACAGTTCGTATCCCCTGGGTCTCCCTTTCCTGGGTCCCATGAAGTTCACCCTTTCCACATTTTTTTTCTTCAGATAGAGTCCAGTACCCTGAAATCAATTTTTTCTTCCTGAGTTACAGTCTCAAGCCAGGCATGTTTCCTTTGTTTGGATTTAGTTATTCCTAAACTTCCTTAACACCTCTACAGTTCCTTCCCCAGATGGTGTCTCTCATGGACTGTGCAAATTCCCCGCAACTTTCACTCATGGGTGATGAACTTTCATCTAACTAGTAAAGGAAGCCCTTTATTAGCTGTGTGACTTTAGGCAAGTTACCAAACCTCTCTGAGCCTTATTTTCATCATTTATAATGTTGATAATGCCTACACTGAAAGGTTGTTTGGAATTAGAATAAATTATAATAATAGTAAGAGCAGGACTTTCCTGGTGGTCTAGTGGTTAAGAAGCCAATGCAGGGAACACAGGTTTAATCCCTGTTCTGGGTAGATCCCACATGCTGTGGAGCAGCTAAGCCCATGAGCCACAACTGCTGAGCCTGCGCTCTGTAACAGGAGTCACCACAATGAGAAGCCTGAGCGCCGCAGTGGAAAGTAGTCCATGCTCGCTACAAATTTTGAAAGCCGACATGCAGCAACAAAGACCCAGCACAGCCAAAAAATAAAAGTAAATAAATAAAAGTTTTCAAAAAATACTAAAAGCAACCAAAGATTTATTAAGCTCTTGTTCTGGCAGATGCTATGGTCAGCATTTAGCAAGCAGTTATTTGCTTGAGTCATCTCAACAATTCTATCACATGGGAACTGACTGTCCCCCTTACACAGATTAGTAAACTGAGGTTTGGAGAGTTTAATACCTGGCCCATTAGTTACAGCAGTCATAACAATAATGATCCAATGTCACAAAAAAGGCAAAAGGCAGGAGAGTTCAGTGAGGGGTCAGGAAAGACATCTTGAACCAGGAGTCATTTACAGATGGGTTGGCCTCTTTGTTGGTTTGATTTCTTTGTTTTCATTTTAAGCCTAGTATTGTATGTATTTGCTCCTTGAAAAAGTTCGAACAGTGCCTATGGTTACAAAGTTCAGTTTCCACTAGCAGGGAGTAACGGCTGAATAACATCCTGACAGAACTTTCTCCATGAATATTCTACTTGAAAGAGATCTAGCTGTATGTCTCTCTTTTTTTCCTGGGTATCATTTTTTTTTTCTTTCCTCATTTTCACTGAGAAGAAGGGTGGATGACAGGAGTAAGGGTACAGAATGGCCAGGGGCTTGAAGGCTGGGCTCTGGGTGGGTGTGCAGGGCAGGGAGCTAGGTGTTTGCTTGCTTACCTGCATTCATCAGTTCTAAAGCCTCTCTGAGTTCCTCCAGTAGTGTCTGCCCTGGAAGAGAGCAAGGGTGAGGAACAGAGGAAGTCAGGGGCAGTGGCCACGTGGCGATGACCTTCGGTGCAGGTTCTGGGCTCTGCAGCTGGCTGATACTTGAGCAGGGGAGTGGCCTGACTAGAGCTGACTTTTTCAAAGTTTTACTGTTATAAAATACACATAACATAAAACACACCATCTTAACCATTTTAAGTGTACAGTTCAGTAATATTAAAAACATTTGCATTGTGGTGGAGCCATCACCACCATCCATCACGTAACGCTTTTCATCTTGTAAGTCTGAAAGCCTATACCCTTTAAACCATACCTCCGGATTCTCCGCTCTCCCCAGCTCCAGCTGACTTGGGATGGGCTGGAGGAGACGAGACCTATGTGTAAGAGGCTGATCAGGAGATGGCCAGAACCACCCAGGCCAGAGGCCGTGAGGATCCCTCTGTGAGAAAGAAGGGCACAAACAGGAAACAAATTTAATAATTAAACAAAAGCACCTCCCTGTGCATGAAACGTGCACTGTGCCAGGCCCCGAGGAGGCATCTGAGGAGTCATTTCCTCTCCAGGTGACTTGTCCAGCTGGAGTCAGCAGCCCACAAATCTGAAGCCCTTTTCTGCACCCATTTTTCATATGACTGAAGCTTCTCCATCTTCAGAATCTCCACCTTGGCTCATTCATATTCACTCTCCATAGTCCCTTCTCCACTCAGAGAAATCCTTTTTTTTTTTTTTTTTTTATAGGTTAGAGTGAGTTGTGTTAGTTTTTTTAATATTTATTTATTTGGCTGCAACTTGTCTTAGTTGCAGCACGCCAGATCTGCAGTCTTGGCTGTGGCCAACAGGAGCTTTAGCTGCAGCATACAAACCCCTAGTTGTGGCCTGCGGTATCTAGTTCCCTGACAAGGGATCAAACCCGGGCCCTCTGCATTGGGAGCCCGGAGTCTTGGCCACTGGACCACCAGGGAAGTCCCTGTACAGACCTCCTTGACCAGGATATTCTGTGAGTGGACAGAACTAGAAACCCTGGCATGTGGCCAGTCTTCCTGAGGGCTGGTGTGCTCACTCTTAGCTGTGACAATCTGGGTTCATAAGAGTGTCTTCTGGATGTGTTCACCAGTTTCCTGACAGCAAAAGGGGAAAGCCAACCTAGAAAGGATAGAAGGAGTTCCCTGGGGGTCCAGGTGCTTAGGACTCAGCACTTTCATTGCCAAGGGCACAGGTTCAATCCCTGGTCGGGGAACTAAGATCCCGGAAGTACCCAAAAAATGGAAAGGAAGGAAGGGAGGTAGGAAGAAAGAAATAAAGAGGTATAAATAAGCAATATGGGACATCTTTCCAGTGGAATGAGAGGAATATAAGAGACATTTGGTCTCGAGGGAGAGATAAAACCACTAGCCTGGCTGCCGATCTTCAGATGACATGAAAACGGGTGAAGATGAACTTGTTGAAGGACGGATTCCAGGTGGTGATTAAGCCATGGGAGCTAGAGAATCCCTCTTTCACCTGCCCTGTGCAGTTTGCCCGCCTTTGCTTGCTATTTCCAAATGGTACCATACCTAAGTTTCCCCCTCACTGACTATGACCTTTGGTAAGTTACCTAACCTTCCTGAGCCTCAGTTTCTTCTCCTGTAAAATATAAATAATCAGAGTAAGTGCATCCTAGAATTGTTGTGAGAAGTAAGATGACCCTGTAACAGGTTTTGTTCGTGGTATATATGTGATAAATCGATGCCATGATTATGATCACCCAAAAGTGCATAAGTGAAAAACATCTAAGAGAACAATTCAAGGAAGGAAATAGTTCAAGTAGAAGCTGACTGTCCCTTCTTGATCTTGGGATAATTCTCTTAGGTGTAATTCCCAGGGGGAAGCACCACACCACACTCAACAATCAATTGTGACGTCAACTACAGACACTGCCTTCTCTGTGATGCCAGCAGGACCTCCTGAACTGAGACAACAGCCTGCATTCTAATCTTCATAATTGCTCCATTTTTCAGTCTCTAATCTACTTTATTATTATCTTAAACTTCATAACAACCTTGTGAAGTAGATCGGACATCTGCTTTCATCCCATTTTACAGATGAGCAAACCAAGGTCTGCAGAGGCAAGTGATCAGCTAAACTAACACAGCTGAGAGAGCCGTCCAGGCACATGGAAGGGGAACCTCATCTTCCAGCTTCCAGAAAAGCATGCTTTACTATGGGACCTTCCCTCTTGGGGCAGAAGAAATGACTTTACTCCAGTCACCACTTCCACCAGTTAACCACTAATAGAAGCATAATGGAACTTCCCTGGTGGTCCAGCGGTTAAGACTCTGCCTTGTAATTCAGGGACGAAAAGCTCTAACAAACCTAGACAGTATATTAAAAAGCAGAGAAATCACTTTCCTGACAAAAGTCCATATAGTCAAAGCTATGGTTTTTCTAGTAGGCATGTATGTATATAAGAGTTGGACCATAAAGAAGACTGAGTGCCGAAGAATCGATGCTTCTGAACTGTGGTGCTGGAGAAGGCTCCTGAGGGTCCCTTGGACTATAAGGAGATCAAACCAGTCAATCCTAAAGGAAATCAACCCTGAATATTCAATGGAAAGACTGATGCTGAAGCTGAAACTTCAATACTTTGGCCACCTGATGCAAAGAACTGACTCATTGGAAAAGACCCTGATGTTGGGAAAGATTGAAGGCAGGAGAAGGGGACAAAAGAGGATGAGATGGTTGAATGGCCTCACCGACTCAATGGACTTGAATTTGAGCAAACTCTGGGAAATGGGGAAGGACAGAGAAACCTGGCGTGCTGCAGTCCATAGGGTCTCAAAGAGTCAGACACGATTCAACAACTGGACAACAAGAAGAAGCATACAAATCAGTACCTGAGCAGCAGCTCTCGCTGCAAACCTCAGGACATTTATTATATCACAGATTGCTGACCAATCCCACTATTTTAAATAGCAACAACTTAAAGCAAAACAACCTTAAAGCAAAGACCAGTCCAACAAAGCTGACCACAGCTACCCAGGACCCTCCATCAGCACTGAGTAGTGGACAAAGTCCACTTCCTCGGCTCTGTGTTACCCTGTCAGCCTTGGCTCACTTCCCTATCTGGGCGTCAGTATCTCCACCTGTATAATGGGCCAGCAGTGCCTACCCAGTGGAATTGTTTTGGAGATTAGCTGGAAGGGTATTGTGAAAGCACCTCGTCCGGAGTCTGGCACATAGCAGGTACTCAATAAAAATTAGATGGATTTCTGTTAATTGCATATTATGCCTGAACACTCCCTGGACAGATAATGAGAAATACTTCATTTGAGTCACTGACTCTGTCACACGCTAGCTATGTCACCTTGTGTAAATTGCTTAATCTCGCTGAGCCTCAGTTGCTTTATCTTACTTACAACACCTTCCTCAGAGTTGTTAATGAAGGTTAAAGAATGGAATGTACAGGGCATTCCTGACTGAGAAGGGCTTTGTTGGGGAGATGTCAGTGAGGCTCTGGGAAGGGCAGGTAGCAGTCCTGCAGGCTTGTGGCTCAGGAATAAAGTGGAAGATGAGAGAAAACGGGAGTGTTAACTCAGTGTTTGCTGAACGCTGACCTCGGTCCAGATGCTGTCCGTGGTGCTGGCAGTTCCTCAGTGAAGAAAATAAACCCCCTTTCCGGCCGAGCTTGTGAGGAACAGAGGAGGGGAATGCTGACGCAGTTTAAAAGTCCCTAACAATCCAGTGGTTAAGATTCTATGCTTCCAATGCAAGGGGTGTGGAATCGATCTCTGGTTGGGGAACTAAGATCAGTCAAGCCATGGTGTAACCAAAAAAAATAAAAGTGCAAATAGAAGTGACTTAGGGGGAAGGAGGCAGCCAGAAAGAAGGACAGAGAGAAATGAGACCAAGCCCGAGAGAATGAACTTGGGTTTGAAAGAGACAGGTGCTGAAATCAGAACCAGAATCGCCTGCCCCAGCACTGGGGGAAACTGAGAATCCAGGGTGGGAAAGCATTGAGGGAAGAGATTGACGTGATAGAGGGTCATGTGGTTAGTGATGGGAAGACATGGGTAGACACCAGGGATTGTATCTTCTAGAAACCTCATCACCCCCAGCAACTTCTGTTAACTTCCTTCTGCGCTTTCTTAGAGTGAGCCTTCATCACTGCACTCTAACTCCTGTACAAGGATGCAGAGCTCCTGGGAAAACCAGAGGGAGGGCAGTGTGACCAAAAGCAGAAGCCATGTCATCACGTGGGGATAAAAGCATCAAACGCAGCCACAGGCGGGATTGTTGGCTCCACGTTTCTCTGTTCCTGTCCCTTCTCCCTTTCTTTCTTCCTCTACAGAGATCTGCTCTTTGTTCAGCAAATGCCCTAAGCCCGTGATTCTTTGGGGCACAATGTGCCAAGTGATGCATGTAAGGGAGGAGATCAGTGCCTCCTTCACTTCCAAGAACCGTGACTTTATGGGAAGAAAGACAAAAGCAGACTAAATGACTTTCTCTGACCCTCTGTGTCTCTGAATGAAAGGGCATTCACTCCCCACTTGGACCTCATCCTTCCCTCCTGCTGCAGGTGCCATCTGTTAGTCCTGCTGCCCCTCCTCCCCCTTTCAGTGTCCAGGACAGTGGAGCCAGCTCTCCCACCTGGCCCAGGTGAGACCATGAGGCCCTACCCTGAGACACCTGGGCTTTGATCTCTTGCAAAGGATGGGGATGGAAAGAGAGCATCAGGAGGACCCTGGGGGGACGTGGAGATGAGAAAATGGGGATGGACAAAACTCCAGTTTGCACCCAGAAACAAAAACACTGAGAAGGAGTGGATTCAGTAAGTGCTGTGTTTTATTGGAGATCAGCACAGGGAGAGCAGGCAGGCAGTGATAGTGGGGATGATGCTAGAAAACAACTGATAGGATCTTGATTTAGCTCATGCCACAAGGGGAGGGAGCCAGACTTCCTCCTCTGACTTCTAACTGGGGTTTTCCCCACTCTGTCACCCTCCTAACTCCACTGTGACCCAGGGTTTTGAGGATTGGGGAAGCCAGCTGGGATGCTCCAAGAGGAGCCAGGAGGACGGAGAACTCGGGGAGGAAACTGATTAATACCTGGGTATAGAGGAATATTCCCCCAGCTGATACTTGGGTATTGATGGGTGTTAGCCCAGATTCCCACAGGGTATGGCATGGGCCTTGTTCCCCATCCGGTGCCAGGGCCTCCACCTCCCCAGGACGCACTGGGATTCAGGGTCCCCCAGGGGTGACCAGGCAGAAGCGGCCGTCGTATTCTGTTGATGAGAGCCCAGAGTGGGGATCGGGCAAGGATGTCTCCCGGGGAGCCCAGCACGTTGGGACGGAGTGGCCGTCTAGACTCAGAGTCAGGGTGGAAGGGTGAGGACTCGGATGAGGGGTCTCCGGGCTGTGCAGAGGACCCTGCAAGCCAAGGCCTGCTGCCCACGGGGAGGGCAGCCACCCTAGAAAGGTAAGACAGTTCTCCGGGCAGCACTTCCCCAACGTGGTCCTCGACTGCAGCTGCCAGCTTCGGCCAGGGGTCTTCCGAGGGCCAGGAGTCCATGGAGAGCAGCCCCCCAGAGGGGGGCCACTCCTGCACCCCAGGACCTCCTACAGGTTGAGAGCCATGTGGTGGAGAAGGATTGGGCTTCACAGCAGCCCTGGACAAATCATTAGGCCTAGGGGCTGGTTTGGGCTGAGGATGCTCAGTGTTGGAGGGGCCGGTCAAGGGAGGTGGTCCCAGCAGAGGCAAGCTGATCCCCAAGTCTCGAGGAACTTTCTCCTCCATCATACCGATACTCCGGGCAAGGAGGCCTGGGGGAAGGGCAAGAGGAGGCAGCCAGTGAACCAGATGTTTGGTCCCAACGCTCTCCCCTCCCTGATTCCCTGAGCCCCTTTGTTTCAAGTCCTTTCACTTCCCCTGAGCCAGCTCTTACCTCCTCAGGAACCCAAGCGTACAGCCTCCCACCTTTACCCCTTCTCTCAATCCCAGTTCCCCTGAGGCCCCCCAGTCCGCTGCTGCCCGAGGAGCGGCACAGCCTCTCTACCTGGGAGATGAAGACAGACCAGGAGCAGCCCCAGAGGAGCCCGCTTCCCCACCACGCGGCCCTGCATCTTGCTCCACATCTCCCTCAGCCCCTAGACATCCAGCCCTTTATCCTGTCAGTGGGGCGGGGGACACCAGAAACAGGCTGAGCCAGTGGTTATGGAAACAATAAATCCCCGCATTCCACCCTAATTTCTAATTCATTCTGTGGCAACAGATGCCACTTGAATGACCCAGGGAGGCTAAGTGTTCCCACCCTGCTCTTTTCCTCAAGCTCCCCACGCCTTCCGAATCCAGGTGTTCTGGCTTGCGGCTCATCGCTGGTTGCCAGCCCTCCTCTTCCCAGTTCCCTATGCCAAGCACATGAGGACCTTCACCCTTGAGGTCTCCATCTCTTCACTTTTCAGCAATAGAAACACTTGATTCTCTTTCTCGTTGGGATCCAGATTATCCCTTCCAACACCCCTTTCTCATGTATCCCCAAAGCTCCATCATCGTGACCTCAAAGTGGCCCCCATCTGAGGGGCTGCTCCTAGATGAGACCCTGTGTCTTGGGAAATAGACCTGGTTCCCATCCTTAAAAGATGGTGGTATGTTGGCTTCCTACAGCTGCTATAACAAGTAGCCACAAACTGAATGTCTTACAAAACAAATTTACTATCTTACAATTGTGAAGATCAGAAGTCCAGGTAGAGCCTTTCTGGAGGCCCCCAGGGGAGAATCCATTTCCCTGCATCTTCCAGCTCCTAGAGGCCACCCGGGCTCCTTGGCTCGTGGTCCACTTCCTCCATGTTCAAAGCCAGAAGTAGCAGGATCTTCTCATACTGCGTCAGTCTGACCTCCTCTTCTTCCCTCTTTAAAAATCCTTATGACTATATCGGGCCCACCCCAGTAATCCCAGATAATCTTCCCATTTTAAGATCATCTGACTAACAACCTTAATTCCACCTGCAAACAATTTCCCTTTGCTATGTAACCTCACATACTCTAGTTTTCAGGTATCAGGACATGGACATCTTAGATTATGGGGAGGGCACCATTTTGCCTACCTTAGACGGTCAAATATGTCCACAGAACACAAGAGATACAGTGAGAAAGAGACAGAGAGAGAACAGATATTTCCAGCTAAGTAGAAGGAGGGCGTTGATATGCTCTTGTCAAGTAACCAGGAGTTAATCCTTGTTAAGGCTGAGTGATGAGAATATAGGGGTTTATTAACTATTTAGTCTACTCTTAAATCTGCTTGATATTTTTACAATAAAAAGTGTCTAAATGCCTTTGTTAAAAAAATAAATAAATAAATGCCTTTGTTACTCTATTGCTGGCTTCCAGGACACACCCAGACTAGGCTTCCCTTGTTGCAGGAGGTCTAAATATTAGCTGCTAGACTTTACCATTTCATCCTCATCTCCAGGCCCTGCTGGCCGACTCCTGGAAGAGCTTCTTTCCAGATCTGGTCAGTGGACAGCATTGTAAGTCAACTATTTGTTGTTGTTGTTTAGTCGCTAAGTAGTGTCTGACTCTGTGACCCCATGGACTGTAGCCCACCAGGCTCCTCTGTCCATGGAATTCTCCAGGGAAGAATACTGGAGTGGGTTGCCACTTCCTTCTCCAGGGGATCTTTCTGATCTTCCAGGCATTGAACTTGAGGCTCCTGCCTTTTCAGAAGGATTCTTTTCCACTGAGCCACCAGAGAAGCCCAAAACCTGAATAGCCTAATGTAAATATTAATAAATATTAATAATGCTTAATTTTTTTAAACTAGGAACTATATTCCAATAAAAATTAAAAAAAAAATGCAAATCTGGCCAGTGGGTACAGGACAGCAGCCTTCTGGGGTGACATCCATCAGTTTTACAAACCTTTTTGACCTGGATCACACCAGAAACTAGAGGTCCAGGTCAGAGGCTGCAGCCCTCCCTCAGTGGTGGTCAAGGGTCTTGACTCCTATTGTTGGCTGCAGTCCAGGTAATAGTAACCAAGGGCAACTCCACAGTGATAACACAGACAGGACTGTTCTGGAGCCCTCCTCTGTCTTCAGTCAACCCTGCAGGTTGGCTCCCTGCTCCAGGTCACTTCTGATCAATATTTCTGCTGGTTCAGAAATCTCAACAACAGTCCAAAATTTGGGGCCAGCTAACACCATACCTGACTCAATGGACATGAGTTTGAGTAAACTCCAGGAGTTGGTGATGGACAGGGAGGCCTGGTGTGCTGCAGTCCACGGGGTCACAAAGAGTCGGACACGACTGTGCGACTGAACTGAACTGAATACCATCCCAACAGGAGAGAATGAAGTGGCTCCTAGCAGGGGTCAGGTCCTTTGCAGCCAAGCAGAGGCTCTGGGAGGTGCCCTGGGCTTTGGGTTGAGGCCCTTCCTGTAGGGATAAGCACAATCCACTGTCCCCTCCTTGGGGTGTGAGAGCTGCCTTGGCCTTGGCGTCTCCGCTGCTGTCTCCAGGACATAGTCACATGGCCCTCGGTACATGCTCCACAATCTTGGTCTTCTCTGGGGGAGGCTACCTCTCCTTCCCACTGTAGCGCTCCCCTCTCACCTCTCCAGCTCTCACTCTAGACCCACAGCAGGGGCAGCAAGAGAGTGAAGGCGGAAAGGACACTGCTGGCCGTGCTCTACTGTGGCTGGGGCCTGTCACCAAGGGCCAGTGAGTCACCCTGCTGGGTTGCACACCCTGCTCGCTGCTGTCCTCTCCGTCTTTTACTCTCTCCGCCCACGGCTCCCA
The DNA here is from genome assembly GCF_001704415.2 of Capra hircus. NCBI lineage: Eukaryota > Metazoa > Chordata > Mammalia > Artiodactyla > Bovidae > Capra > Capra hircus. Next base: position 22,042,561 of record NC_030830.1, read on the forward strand.
AAACAACACCCGCCTGGGCTCCTACTCAGTCCCCAGGAATCTGGTCTGGGCTGTTGTGTTCCAGCCTTCCCAAGGCTCCAGGTGTCCCAGAAACCCAGGAAATCAATGCTCAGGACACCCAGAGAAGATGGCGTCTGAAAGATGAGGCCAACTAAAGGTAGAGGAGAAGGAGCTGGGTGTGGAGCAGGGAGGAAGTCATTAGGGCTCTTCGTAAGGAGAGGGGAGGACCCCCGGGTGAATGGGTGGTAGAGAGAATGGATTTCCTGGGGAGTGAGAGAGAAGAGACGTGGGAGGAAGGATCTGGGAGACCAAGGTTGCTTGGCCTCCTGCTTTTGGTTCAATAAATATTTATTGTTTTCCTCCTTTGTGGGAGGAGATGTAAGATATAAGAAATACTGCGGCCAATTTATAAATGAAAGTGGGGGACACAGGACCTTTAGAGGCATAGGAGAGCATCACCCAGGTCCTAAGAGGAGACCCTGGACACCAAGAAGGCAAAGAGTCTAATCTAGTTCTCACAGTTTATTGAAACATCTGTCCTGGACCCAGTGAGAGCAGGGAGGCTGTCCCAGTCTCCGCAGAGAGCCTGGTATCTCCCCAACACAGGGTGCGAAGCATCTGAGTGCTGGACCCAGATGGAGACTGAGAGACAAGGAGGAGTGTTTGGGAACTCACAAAGGGTGTGGTGAGCTCTATAGCGGAGGGCAGGAATGGAACTGGGAGTGTGAGAACCCAACAGCATCTCACTGGTTGACCAGATGGTGGAATGAGATCAGTGAAAAATGGTCATTGTTTTCAAATAATCGTTTGGTTTGTGCTTTATTTGGCAAAGCAGGGATGAGCGTGGGGAGGGGATGACTTGTCCGGGCATCACAGTTACTCTAGGAGATTTCGGGGGGTTCCCAGTTAAGAATCTGAATGGGTAGGGTTAGCCAGTAGACTATACCATCTCAAAGAAATGGCAGAGGAAATTCTGGGGAGTGGGAATCTGGCAGGGGGTGGGGCACTGCAGTAGAAGGGGAGAGAATGAGGAAAAGGATTTGGAGCCTACAGTTTGGGGAGGTATAGAAAGAAGAGGTGATAAGGGAGAGTCTGCCACATCGGGGCGATGGGGGAAGTAGGAGCAGCTCTTTGGGGAGTGAAGTCGCTCAGTCGTTTCCGACTCTTTGCGACCCCATGGACTGTAGCCCACCAGGCTCCTCCATCCATGCGAGAACACTGGAGTGGGTTGCCATTTCCTTCTCCAGGGGATCTTCCCAACCTTGGGATTGAACCTGGGTCTCTCACCTTGTAGGCAGACGCTTTACCGTCTGAGCCACCAGGGAAGTCCATCGTTTGGGAGGGAGGAGGGAAACAGCTACCCCATGCCTGGACTACCCCTGAACTTCTCCCACTTGAGAGATGGGATGTGTGTGTGTGTGTGTGTGTGTGTGTGTGTGCATGCCTGCACACGTGTGGAGGCAAAATCTGCTTTATGAACTATTAGGCAGATCTCCCTGGGGTAGGAAGACTTCAGGGTCAGCTAGCTGGGGCCCCAGAGGCTTCACCTGGGCTAGGATGTCCCGGATGGAGCGACAAGGGTTCTTTCCAGAGTTGCCTGGACCACAAGGCTTGGCACCAGCTGAGGGGTCAGGTTGGGGAGAACCATCTGGACCTCCACTCAATGTCGAGGAGGAGACAGAAATGCAAGGGTGACCAGGAGCGCTGGACTTGCTGCCACAGGGCTGAAGGATGATTTTGCCACCAGATAGGGAGCTAGAGCTGCCGCTGAGGGAGCCAGTGCCTGGTGGGGAGCAGGGCCCCTGAGAAACCCCACCACAGGGATGGAAAGATGAACCAGAACTGCTGGAAATGCTGGAACTGCTGGAGACTCCAGAGCTGGAGAGGGAGCAGGGCCCCTTAGAGCCCAGGGAGCCGACCACACAGGGCTGGACCCCACCAGAGCCCACTGGCTGGAACACCACAGTCGAGGAAGCTCCGGACTGGTAGATATTGGAGCTAGAAGAGCTGCGGCTGGGGATGATGGGGTTGCCAGAGAAGTACTTGCCCTCAGAGACGGGGGGCCCGGCAGCAAAGGAAGGCACCCCTGGGGAGCCTTTGATGGGGCCCTCTTTGGTGAAGTAGCCCACCGGGTAGATTTTGCCCCCACTGTAGGTCATGCCTGGGACCAGATAGCTGTTGGAGGAGCCACCCACCACCTCGTAGCTGCCATGTTGGTCCACAGAGGTGATGGGAGGGCAGGGCTTGCCTGGAGGGCCTCCGTTGAGGCAGGGGACCCTTTGACCCACTCCGGGGCCACCGGGGCCATGCTGCTCCACCACCACCACTACTGGCCTCTGACCCCCGGACACAGAGTGGGAGCTGGAGATGTAGGAGCCAGACTGTGAGACGATGGGCCCCCCGCTGCAGGGAGAGTCAGGGATGTCGGGACCACAGGGCCGCTGCTTGGAGCTGACCTTCTGGCCCCCGCTGCTGGACATCCAGGAGGTTTGGGAACCAGAAGAGCTCAAGCCTCCTCCTGACTGGGAGCTGATGCTTCCTGAGTGGAGGGAGCTCGGTGCACCTTGTAGAGTAGAGCCTGACACAGAGGAGTAGCTTATCTGGGAATACCCTGTTCCTGGCTTAAGTAATGAAGATCCAGAAGAACCACCATGGGCAACAATGGACCCGGTGGAGCCACTGCCGGAGCCGCTGCTGGAGCCGCCACTGGGGCGACCACTCAAGCCACTGGAAACACCACTGGAGCCACTGGAGCCGCCACTGGAGCCACCACTGGGGCGACCACTCAAGCCACTGGAAACACCACTGGAGCCACTGGAGCCGCCACTGGAGCCACTGGAGCTGCCACTGGAACCGCCACTGGGATGACCACTCAAGCCACTGGAAACACCACTGGAGCCACTGGAGCCGCCACTGGAGCCACCACTGGAGCTGCTGGAGCCCCCCTTCCCCAGGAGACAGGGGTCATTGGGGGAGGTGATACGTGTGGGGTCCTTGCAGGGGTCTAAGAAGGTCCCGATGCTCTTGGCCAAGGTCCCTGGTGAGGAAAGCAGTGGTTAGTAAGGGCCAGAGAGGCTGGGCTTTCTCCCTCCACTCCCAGGCCCACCTCAGGCATCTGACACTCTGATCTCTCCCAAGAGGAGCCCAGGGAGAGAGTCTGGGGTGGAAAAGGTGGAGAGAAGTGGCCTTCACAGCTGAAGAAAAATGAGATGGCAGCTTATTCTGGGAGAAGAGGCAGGAGGGAAGCTGGAGATCGACCAGAGAAAAAGAATATGAGACTCCAAAGCAGGAGGCCTCAGAGGAAGATGAGAGGGCGTGAAGAAGTGGCAGGAGCGAATAGGTCTAAAAAACAGAACACCAAAGAGACAGAAAGTGGGGGAAAGTGAGGCTCTGAGAGGTGGGAGAGGTCTCAGGACCAAATAGGAGGAGGAGAAGAAAGGCAGATGACAGAGGACTGAGAAGCGAGGGAAAATAGCCAAAGGGACACTGAGGAACGGGGGAACCGGGAAAGGAAGCAGGGAAACAGGGAAAGGAAACAGGGAAACGGGGAAAGGAAACAGGGAAACGGGGAAAGGAAACAGGGAAACGGGGAAAGGAAGCAGGGAAACAGGGAAAGGAAACAGGGAAACGGGGGAAAGAGAGACAGGAGAAAGGCAGAGGGGCTGCAGTAAAGGGCAGGACACGCGGGCACCACGATTCCGTCACCCGCTTCCCTCAAAAGGCCAGGCTCGGGGGCAGGATAGAAACCCTGCTTCCCATCTCAGCATGCCATGCCAGCAAGCCTGGGCGGGGGCCAGGACACGAGGGCACGCACTGTTGCTTCAGAACCTGCTGGTACCCGCGCGGTGACAGGACACTGCACCCGAGCCCAGCCCAGGGACGTGGAACGAAACCCTCCCCAGGCCTCTGACCTTCCTCAGTACCGCAGGACTGCCTGCCCGCCCCAGGCCCACGTCTGACTGTCTTTCCGGAACTGACCCTTTGTTCCTCATCCCGGCTCACCCTCCCCACATCCTTCCTCTGCTCCCCTCCTCGACCCCCTCGTGCTTCAGCTTATTCATTTGGAGAGGCCAGATCTGCCCTGCCTTCCTCACAGCGTTACTGTGACCACTAGATGTGATCATCTATTAGAAACTGCTTTACAAAAACAGACAGCATTATCCATGATTTATTACTCCTCCTTCAACCCCCACCAAAAACCAGGTCTCCACAATTCGTGCAGTCCCCATTCTCTCCTTAAAAAGAAATTCAACACATCCACCTTCACACCAACCCCCAGCTCTTCCTGCAGCCCCCTCCACTCCGCTGCACCAATCAGCAGCTCCCCCACGCCTCTGCCTCTGCTACCCTATGCCACACAGCTGTGGTCACCCAGCACAGGTCCCAGAATCACCCAGCCTGGGGTTTGGAGCCCGGCTTAACTGTCTTCTAATTTGTGATCTTGAGCCAGTTTCCTCAGCTCTCCAACTTCTGTGTCCTCCTTTGCAGAGTGGGAATAACAAATCTCTCACACAGTTCTTCAACTGATTAAAAAAGCTAATGTACTTAAAGTGCTAGTACATGCAACTTCCCTCGCAGTCCAGTGGTTAAGGCTGCTGTGCTCCCAGTGCAGGGGGTACAGGTTTGATCCTTGGTCAGGGAATTAGGATCCCACAGGCCTCGCAGCATGGTTAAAAAATTAAAAATAAATATAGTGCTAATAGTGTCTGGCATATAAAAGGGCCTCTATGAATGGTAGCAATTATTATGACTACTAAATATCCAATCTTCATCTTCTAGCACCCCAATAATAGTATAATTACAGCAACATCCATCAACATATAACCATCTATAATTTCCACAGCCGTGTCACATGTATTACTTAATTAGAGACTATAGAGCAAGGTGTTAACATTAAGCTCATTTTTAAACTTTCAGAAAGGGAGGCTCAGAAAGTTTAAGTAGGTTGCCTGAGGTGCCAAGGCAGTGAGGAGCAGCCTCTAGACTCAAGCATCAGGTTCCAGAGCCCCAGCCCTCCCCCCAGTCTCCCCTCTCTGAGTCCTCTCCTGGACTCTCACCCCGCAGGGCTCCCTCCAGCCTTCCCTGACCAGTTGTCTGAGCCTGAATCTCCCTCCTCTCCCAACTCTCCCCGCTCCCAGGGCCCCAACCTCCTACCTTGCAGGAGGAGACCAGCCAGCAGCAAAGCCAGCACCCCTCGCCCTCCCACACACCCTGTCTGGGATGCTCGTGAAGAGCCCATCTTGGACCGCGTGGCCTCCTGACTGACAGCAGCTTCTGGACACCCGGGGCCTTTATGCCAGGGCAGGACATTCTCGGGGCAGGAGTCACTGTGGGGAGGGGAGGAGGGGTGGAGGGGTAGGTGCCTGGGGGAAGTTGGTGTGGCCGGGAGGAGCTGAAGCAATCAGTTTGAGCATCTGCCTACTCAGCAGCAGGGCCGGCTGCGGTGTGCGGAGGGTGCCGTGGCCGAGGGGCCAGCTGGCTAGCCAGCTCCGGCTCCTCGTTGCCTAACCTGGAACCAGGCGCTCTGCCTCAGCAGCCGCCCACTCTGGGACAGCCACTCTCACCACGGGGCCCAGTCACCTGGCTCCCTCACTCCTGCCTTCCCCAGTATTGGCGTGTCTGACACCCCATCCTCTCTCCATGCACAGATGTGGGCATTTCAACTTGCCCTCAGGTACCGACTGCAGCCCCTACCCCGCCTGGGATCCCACCCACAGTACCTGGATCCATCCTTTCCTGGGGACCCATCACTCAGCTTCCTCTCTCCTCCTCCCTCCCCACCTCCTGCTGTCACAGCCCAGGTCCCATGCCGGCCACACTCCTATTCTGTGTTCCATCAGTGAGTGGGCCTTCAGAGCCTGCACTCCAAAACCAGCCCCCTGATCTCTCCCTTCTGGGGGGCTCCAGGGACAGCATGTGGGGGCTGGACGCCAGGGCCTCAGCCTGAGGACCAGCCTGGGCTCAGGACCCCTGTCATAGCTGGGCCTCGGTTACTCACAGGCCACTCACAGCCCCTCCTCCAGGGGTGACCCTGACTCCAGTGGGTGAGCAAGAGGCTAATAAGACTAATTGGGAAGGTGGTGGCCCTGCCGCCCATTAACTGGCTGCCTGGCCTGAATGAGCGAACAGGAAGCAGCTGGCTCGGCCTGGGTAGGACAAAGAAGGGTCAGTGGACTCCCCGGTCCCTGAGGATGAAGGGCAGGCCTGGAGGAGCAGAGCTCTGAGGTCTGCTAAGAGGGGGGCGGTCCCTGTCCTCTGTATTTCCCATCCTCTCCCTTTAACCCTGGCCCCACCCCAGCCAATTAATTGCTCACTGGTATTGCCCACAGTATCAGTATCGGAGGGAGGGACCTGGGAGTCGGGTCAGGTTCTCTGCCTCCATCCCAAGCCCACCCAGCCCTCTCCCTGCCCCCTCACCTGGACCCTCAGTCCCAAACCATCCAGTCTCCTCACAGAGGCTGCCATTCTCCCGGAGCCCCGGGCTCCTCTGTCCTTTTCTCTGACCCTTTCCCTGGTCCTGACCCAGCCCAGCACTGTCTACAGAATCTTCTACGACCATGGAATTGTTCTGACTCTGTGCTGTCCAAAATGGTAGCTACTTGCCACGTTGCGGCCACTGAGCATGTGAAATGGGGCTACTATGATTGGAGGGATCGAATCTTTTAAAGATGTATTTACTGATGGCTGCGCTGGGTCTTTGCTGCTGTGTGCGGGCTTTCTCTAGTTTCAGTACACGGGCTGCTCGTTGCAGTGGTTTCTCTTGTCGCGGAGCACGGGCTCTGGGCACGCAGGCTTCAGCAGTTGTGGCACGTGGACTCAGTGGTTGCGGCTCCCGGGCTCTAGAGCTCTGGCTCAGTAGTTGTGGCACAGGGCTTAGTTGCTCTGCCGCACATGGGATCTTCCCTGCCCAGGGATGGAACCTGCATCTTCTGCACTGGTGGGTGGTTCCTTACCACTAAGCCACCAGAGTGGCCCTGAATTTTTAGTCTTAATTTAAATGTAAATAGCTACATGTGCCTAGTGGCTAAAATCAGTTGAATCTAGCCCTTGAGTGTCTGCCAGTACCCAAAATGAGAATGGAAGGGAGGGGGGCTGTGGGGGTAGCGAGACAGCAGTCTCTGAAGAGGGTTGATGCAGTGGGGAGGGGAAAAAAAAAAAAACCCCACTGGTTTCAGAATCAGGATGACCTGGGTTCAAGACCCAGCTAACCTCCCAGCTTTGGGCAACTCACCCAAACCCTCTGAACTTCAATGTGCCCATCTGCAAAATGGGAGTATTTTAAATGACGCCTGTGTGCTCCACCGGGGGAAGGCAACTAGGCTGGGCTCACCCACAGCCCCAGGCCCTCCCCAGGCTAACCTCTAGGAGTCTCCTCTCTGCCCCCTTCCCCTACTACAGGGCAGCGGATATTGCACACAGGGGTGCTGTTGAAAATGCTGCTCCTTCCTAGACTCTCAGGCCCCACTGGCTCCAGGTCCAGCGGGCAAGGAGGGAGGGGGTCCTGGGAGCAGACAGGGGAGCGGCCGAGAGACGAGGAGCCTCGTGGGTGGCGAGAAGAGGAGGAACAGCGGGCTCTGTGTGTTATTCTTTCCCAGCGCAAACAGAGGTGGTGATGTTTGTCCTGTTTTTCCCTCCCATGCCTCCTGACCTTGGCGGGGCTGGGGCTGGAGGAGGCACCGTCTCTCTGGGCCTCTCGCCAGATCTCCAGCCACCCACACGACACAGTGGTGTGGCCACATTCCTCCTCCCAACTGCTGTCCTCCTATCCACGCTCCCACCCCATCGCGCACCCATGTCTGCCCCATCCCTCCACTGCCTGCCACACGTGGGCCCTCTGAGCCCCTTTTTTCTTACTGAAATCAGCCCCGACGTGGTTTACTCTGCTGTGTCCCCGGGTCTCCCCATTAACCCCTCTCAGCTCAGGCAGCAAAAATGTGAAGCTGATGGCATCCAGGAGGGCAGGGAAGGGCACAGACTGAGGGAGTGCCCAAGCCAGGGCCACCTCAGGACACTGACCGGTGAGACGAGGCCCACATGGCATAGGCGGGTCCACTGTGTTCTCCAGCCGCGGAGTCTACCCCTCACCTGCCAGCAAGTGCCCTGCCCAGTGGAAGGAGTGAGTGAGAGTGTGTGAGGCAGGGGAAACCCCCCACCAGACAAGGTCAAGCTTAAAGCACGTGCTGCCCGTAGGGTCCCTGCCCCGTATCTGGAGAAGGCAGGCTGCATCCACTCCAAGCCTCTCCAGGCTCCCCTGTGCCGTAGTGTTCTGCATGGGGCTCGGGTTCAGGGTCCACCATCCTAAACTGCAACGTGGGTGGGGGATGATGACCCATCCTTGCCCTTGAGGAGCTGCTGTCCAGCTGCGAACTCACAGCCTAGGAGGAAGGCCAGCCTGGAGAAAGGGGGCAGGCACTTGGCTTCCAGGAGGCGGCAGGACTTTCCCTGGCCCTTGAGGAATGAAGAGAAGAGAGGGAGCAGGCGGCTCAGACTCGGGGCCCTGGCGGTGCTGAAAGAATATTTAGAAGGTGTGCTGGCTTGGGTTGGTGTGGGAAGCGTAGACACAGAATAGCAGGCTAGAGGAATGGACTGCATGGACCTGCGGGGCGGTGACCATAGCCAGGTTAGAGGGGGGCGCGGGAACTGAGGGGTCTGAGTGGGAACAGCCTGGGGAGAGGAGGTTTGGAGTAGAGAACCACGGTTTCCTGATTGCTGACTGTGGGCTGGACGTGGTCCCACATAGCCAACATCTGCTCTGGTGTTTAATCCTCACAACAGCCCTGTGGATGAGTGTTTTTCTCCCCCGCCCCATTTCACAGATGACAAAACTGAGTTTAAATTATTTGCCCAAACCAGCTGATAATAAGCAAAAGAGTTTAGAAAGGACTCAAACGCAGTCCACACAGGTCTCATTTCTTCATGAAGCTGACCCTGTGCCATAAATTAATAGCAGTGGTCCATGGACAGGCTTCAGCTGATCTTTAATCCCTGTAAGAATATGTTCAAATTCCTCTGTCATCAAAGTCTCAGAAGCTAAATCCTGAGTGAGAATTCCCTTCCACTCAAGCTTTTCTTCTCTGCATTTCACCCATGGGCCTGAAAGTTAGGCCAGCAGTTCTGGAATGAGTGTTCCATGCAGAGGTCCTCAGTAGAGCTAAGGCTTACGCTTGAGGGGGAAAAGGAGTGAGAAAAAAAAAAAAATAGGGGACTTTCCTGGTGGCCTTTTGGCTAAGACTCTGTGCTCCCGATGCAGGAGGCCCGGGTTCGATCCCTGGTCAGGGAACTAAATCCCACATGCTGCAACTAAGAAGCTTGAGTGCCGCAACAAAGATCAAATAAATAAATATATATTTTTTTAGATAGGAAGAGAAAAAGCCTGAAAGAGGAGGTTATTCCGTGGCAGGGAGAGGTGGAGAGGCCAGCGGGGCCACTCTGGGCTCCAGTGCCTGTGAGCTCTCCCCGCCTTTGCTCCAAAACCATGTTCCTCCCCTGCTGTTTCTCCAACACCCTTCCTCCACCTGTGGAGGACTTGAACTTGGCTCTGACACAGAGCCACTAAGCCGTGCTGTCTCGTGGGCCTGTCTGTCCCGCCCTCATTCCTCGTGAGTGACTGGTCCCATTGAGACTCTCTTCTCTCCCCTGGATGAGCTTTTTCTCCTGCGGGACACAGTACACTTCCATTAACAGAGAGCAGAGCTCACGTGGCCCTGAGGAGGAAGTCCTGGGATTTCCCCCTGAACAAGGATTCATCTGATGCTGGGGTGGGGTAGGCAGTGCTGTGTCAGAAAATCCCCTAGGTGATTCAGGGGAGCTTACCCCTACATAATGTGAGAATCACTGCCCTGGAGAGTGGTCTTCAAAATACATTCCATGGGGGATTCCTCATTGGTCCAGTGGCTAAGACTGCTTGCTCCCAATTCCGGGGGGCCAGATTAGATCCCTGGTCAGGAGACTAGATCCCACATGAGGTAACTAAGAGTTCGAATCCACAGCTAAGATCAGATGCAGCCAAATAAATAATTATATACATATATATATATTCCACGGTGTGATCCCTACTCGGCCACACCCTCCCTTCTCCCCTCGGCAACCCAGTCCATCACTCTCTCCATTAAGACTGATCTTCTGGAACTTGGCCTGGTCAGCAAGTCGGCATCCCCTTTCGCTCCTCTCGGCCCTGTTCTCACACTCCTGGCAGCTCCGCTCTTCAAGAGACCCGAGTACCAGAGCAGGGACATGGGAGTGAGGGCCGGGGTCAGAGCCAGAACTTCAGCCAGTGAATCCCATAGAGGAAGAACTTGGCAGGTGGGTGCTCTGCCCACCAGGCTATCTGTCCCCCAGCCCCATTCTTTCCCCTTCCTCCTCCTGCCCTCCTGCACGAATCAGGGAGTCAGCTGAGCGATGGTCATGCTCCTTGAGTCCGAGACTTCACAGCTCTGTTTAAGCCACATCTGATTTGGCCACTGGCCCTCCTGTCTTGTGAGGAGGTGAATGTGGAGGCTGTGATTAGCTCTCGGAGTAACAACAATATTTTTCCTCTTCTCTGTTCTGTGGAGCAAGCGCTAGGGAAACCAGGGCTCATCGTCCACTCATTACGCTCAGCTATTAAACAGTCATTCTTTCCACTGTTGCCACTCATGCATTTTATTGCTATTGGTCACCCAGAATTAGAGAACCAGCTCCCTCTGGCTCCAGCAGAAGAGGGTGAGAGAGGGGACCTCGGCGCAACCTGAGTGTGTATTCGGGTGAGGCTGAAGGATCGTGTCAGAGGGACGTCTAGGCAGGGTGTGGCCCTTGGAGTTTCCGGGGTGGGATCTGCAGGGGCCGTTGTTCCCTCCTCCTTCCCGCCAGCCTCAGTGTCTCATGCTGAGAGCTCCTCGCGGGCAGGGAGCATCTCTTCCCCCGCAATGTGCCTCTGGAGCCTGAAGTATCACCCGCAGATGCAGGTTAGCACAGCAGGAAACACAGAATCCCATTGGAGAGGCTGGCATCCCGTGTCCAGCTCTGTTCTTGGGGCCCCAGGACTAGAACCAGAGAAGGACACCGACTCCTCCCTGATGGGGTGTAACGATCAGCTCGTCACCAGCATCTGCACGTGCCGGATTTATCTTAATTCTCTCCAGGCTCCTAGGAGACAAAAGTTATTGTTTATCCTTTGCAGCTGCAGGCACAAGCTCAGGGCGTTAAGATGACGGCTACTACCAGAAGCTGGGGACTTTACCTGGAATCCTGATGCTGTAGCCTGTACTTAGCACCAAGCTAGTTTTTCCTCTTCTACCCGGATATTTACATGACCTGGCAGTGTCTTCTCATTTCATTCGGTCCTCTGTGGCCTGCCACCTCCTCAGAAGCCCCCTCTGGCTTTTCAATTTAAAATTGTACTCCCTCATCCCCATCCCCACACTCAGGGACCATCATTCTCTATGTGCTTCCTCTGCCTTCTTTTTCTCCATAGCTCTTCTCAGGACATGGTTTCCTATCACATACATCCTGTATGATCTGCTCATTGTTCACCTCCCCCACTAGGAGGTAAGCCTCGTGAGGGCAGGACCCTCCTTTCTGATTCACTACTGTTTCCACAGCTCCAGAGCACTGCCTGGCTCATGCAGGAAACTCAGTTCATAATGAGAGAAATAGATAATGAAGGTGTGGACCCCTAGGGCAAGCATCCTGGCCTGAATTTTCCTGAGGGCCCCCGTGCCTGCCTCATTTCACCTCCTGTGCCTGACTCACCTTAAAGGCCTCCCCTTGGCGACTAAGGGCATTAGTGGGGCCTGATGGAGGCGGGCAGAGCAAGGAAGACTCTGGAGGAAAACACCTTGGAGTAGTCTCTATGCTGCCCTCCAGTGGCAGACTGTGGGACACCACAAAGGAGGAATTGAGGCTCTCAGCCTTGTGTGGAAATTTACAGATGAACTTCCTGATATTCAAGCTGGTTTTAGAAAAGGCAGAGGAACCAGAGATCAAATTGCCAACATCCGCTCGATCATGGGAAAAGCAAGAGAGTTCCAGAAAAACATCTATTTCTGCTTTATTGACTATGCCAAAGCTTTTGACTGTGTGGATCACAATAAACTGTGGAAAATTCTGAGAGAGATGGAAATACCAGACCACCTGACCTGCCTCTTGAGAAATCTGTATGCAGGTCAGGAAGCAACAGTTAGAACGGAACATGAAACAACAGACTGGTTCCAAATAGGAAAAAGAGTACGTCAAAGCTGTATATTGTCACCTTGCTTATTTAACTTCTATGCAGAGTACATCATGAGAAACGCTGGACTGGAAGAAACACAAGCTGGAATCAAGATTGCTGGGAGAAATATCAATCACCTTAGATATGCAGATGACACCACCCTTATAGCAGAAACTGAAGAGGAACTCAAAAGCCTCTTGATGAAAGTGAAAGAGGAGAGTGAAAAAGTTGGCTTAAAGGTCAACATTCAGAAAACAAAGATCATGGCATCTGGTCCCATCATTTCATGGGAAATAGATGGAGAAACAGTGGAAACAGTGTCAGACTTCATTTTGGGGGGCTCCAAAATCACTGCAGATGGTGATTGCAGCCATGAAATCAAAAGACGCTTACTCCTTGGAAGAAAAGTTTTGACCAACCTAGATAGCATATTCAAAAGCAGAGACATTACTTTGCCCACTAAGGTCCGTCTAGTCAAGGCTATGGTTTTTCCTGTGGTCATGTATGGATGTGAGAGTTGGACTGTGAAGAAGGCTGAGCGCCGAAGAATTGATGCTTTTGAACTGTGGTGTTGGAGAAGACTCTTGAGAGTCCCTTGGACTGCAAGGAGATCCAACCAGTCCATTCTGAGGGAGATCAGCCCTGGGATTTCTTTGGAAGGAATGATGCTAAAACTGAAACTCCAGTACTTTGGCCATCTCATGCGAAGAGATGACTCATTGGAAAAGACTTTGATGCTGGGAGGGATTGGGGGCAGGAGGAGAAGGGGACGACAGAGGATGAGATGGCTGGATGGCATCACTGACTCGATGATAGCGAGTCTGAGTGAACTCTGGGAATTGGTGATGGACAGGGAGGCCTGGCGTGCTGCGATTCATGGGGTCGCAAAGAGTCAGACACGACTGAGTGACTGAACTGAACTGAACTGAAAGAAATCCCCTAAAGTTGCATCCAAGTGCCACGCAGAGATCATATGGCAGAATAGGAACAACGAATCAGATCACAACGCGATGCTCTCACCACTACACTATCCTGTTTACCTCCATCACAGGAGTTGAGGTTATGCCATAAAAGAGAAGGATATTAGCTGGAAAAAACTTTGGAGGTGGATTTGGTTTAATTCAACAAGTTATTGCAATGTGGGAGACCTGGATTCGATCCCTGGCTTGGGAAGATCCCCTGAAGAAGGAAATGACAACCTACTCTAGTACTCTTGCCTGGAAAATCCCATGGACACAGGAGCCTGGTAGGCTACAGTTCATGGGGTCACAAAGAGTCGGACATGACTGAGCGCCCTCACTTTCTTTCTTTCTTTCTTTCTAACAAGTTACTTGAACCAGACACCTGGTGGGCATTTATTTAAAGACTAAAGGGATAAATGTACAGCAAGAAAGCTTAGGAGGAGGAAGAATGTGCTTAGCTGTGTCCAACTCTCTGCAGCCCTGTGGACTGTAGCCCACCAGGCTCCTCTGTCCATGGGGATTCTCCAGGCAAGAATACCGGAGCTGGTTGCCATTTCCTCCTCTTCCCAACTCAGGGATCGAACCCACGTCTTCTGTGTTTCCTGCATTGGCAGATGGATTCTTTACACTGAGCCACCTGGAGAACTATATCAAAACAAGTCTTCAATCAAATGAGTGAAACACGAAATTGGCAGAGGAGTTAGAACTTCCCTCCTGGGCTCGTACCTTACTAACTTAACTTTTATCACATTTTATTGTCATGGTTTACATCTCAGTTTCCTCTTGAGACACAGAGCTCCTTGAAGACAGGGAGGACTGAAGCTTCTTGGGATTGTCACCATCACCTAGCACCTCACACAGTACGTGGTCAATAAATAACCATTATATGACTCATTGGAAAAGACCCTGATGCTGGGAAAGATTGAGGGCAGGAGGAGAAGGGGATGACAGAGGATGAGAGGGTTGGATGGCATCACCGACTTGATGGACATGAGTCTGAGTGAACTCCGGGAGTTGGTGATGGACAGGGAGGCCTGCCATGCTGCGGTCCATGGGGTTGCAAAGAGTCAGACACGACTCAGCAACTGAACTGAACTGATATGGGCAAATGGATAAACAAATGAATAGTTGGGCATTTCCAAGCCTAGAGATCTTCAAAGAAGAACACACAGCCATTTCTCCTGTCTAGTCCAAAGACATCATTTGTCTGCCCAAAGGCTGAGGGCTGTGACCAGTGCTTTCTCAAGGTAACTCAACTTCTATAATTAGATTGTACCATGATACTAGTTCCAGTTTCTTTTCTCTCATTGGCTAAGCATTTACTGACTAGCTGGCATGTCCAAGGTACTGAGCCATTGTTCCCTGATTTTCTGATCCTCTTCTATTATTTAGTTCTATGACTCCATGTTGACATAAGATGTAATAGTGTCCCCACTGCATTCACTCGGAGGTGAGGTCAGCCAAGGCAGGAGGGGAAGAATCAGCATTGTCTAATTTGAATGGATAAGCTGGCACAATGGGTTCCCCTGTGTTAATATTCCATACCATCCAGTCCCACTCAGACCTCCTCCCAGCTAATAAACACAGCATTTTTAGGTGACAATATCTGCTGCCTAGTGACAGGAATTACAATCCCCAATTCCTTTTTGCTTTCCCTTCATTCTCCCACTCATCCACCTGTTGGGTCAAATGAGGAAAATTTGGTTTGGAGGCCACATCCTGTGTTGACTTTAGCACATGTGTTGTCTTGGAAGGTGAGCCACCTCTGTCGGCAGCAGTTTCTTCATCTGTGAAATGGGCTAATAATTTGCTTTACTGAACATCTCGTGGGCCAAGTACTAGGAGAAAAGTAAGGCATACAAAGACAGACCAGACGCAATCCTTGCCCTCGAGAAGCTCACACTTAACGAGGTGAGAAAGACATGGAAACCAACATGTGGAAATGATGTAAAGCGCCTGAGATCCTTTCCAGGGACTCGGTTTTTCCACTCACTTTCTCGGTTTTAAGAATGCTTTTCTCTTTCCATTCCCAACGAACTTCACTACACTGGCTTGGGAAGTTGCTGAGAGTCAGTTTGAGGGGTCCAGACTTCCTTCTTCCCTTCCATTCCATACCTCCCTGCCACCATACACCAGCCAGGTATGTGCAGCTCCCTACAAAGAACAGTTCTATCTGAGGAGAAAGGCTTTCAGATATGAGCTCCTAAGCCGGGCACAGAGACCTTCTCTAATTCCCCTCAACCTACCTGGCCCACAGCTTTGCCCTCCTCTCCAGGCTATAAACCCTTCACTCTGGCAGTTCCCTGGTGGCCCAGTGGTTAGGATTCTAAGCTTTCACTGCCAAGGCTGGGCTCAATTCCTGGTTGAGGAACTGAGATCCCATAAGCCGCATGGTGCAGCCAGCCAGGAAAAAAAAATTATATATGTATAAATATATATGTACACACGCATTCACCATTTTCATCTACTCTCCACTCACTAATGAATTCAGCCATTCATCAAACATGTATGTGATGATATAATTTTATGCATCAGTTTGACTAGGCCAGAGGACTTCCTCAGTGGTCCAGTGGCTAAAGACTCTGCACTCCCAGCACAGGAACTCCAGGTTCGATCCCTGGTCAGGGAACTAGGTCCCACATGGGGTGCAACTAAGACCTGGCAGCTAAATCAATATATTTGAAAAAAAATTTTTTTGACTTGGCTAAAGAATGCCCAGAGACCTGATGAAACCTTACAGTTCAGGTGTATCTGTGAGGGTGTTTCTGGAAGACATTAGCATTTGAGTCAGTAGACTGAGTAAAGAGGATTGCCCTCACCAGTGTGGGTGGGCATCCATCTAAGGGCAGAATAGAACAAAAAGGAGGAGGAAGGGCAACTCTGCTCTCTGAGCAGGACCCCCATCTTCTCCTGCCCTCAGGCATCTGGTTCTTGGTCTTTGGACTCAGACTGGGATTTACCCCCATCAACCCCTTGATTCTTGGGCCTCTGCGCTCATACTGGGACTTAAAACCATTGGCTGCCCTGGTTCTCAGGCCTTCAGACTGGGATTAAATTGCTCCACTGGCTCTCCTGGTTCTCCAGCTTGCAGACGGCGGATCATGGGCGTTCTCAGCCTTCATAATCTGAAGAGACAATTCCTGTAGTAAATCTCCCTGTTGCAGGAGACCTGAGTTCAATCCCCCAGGGAAGATCCCTGTGTCGGGAAGATCCTCTGGAGAAGGAAATGGCAATCCACTCCGGTATTCTTGCCTGGAGAATTCTGTAGAGAGAGGAACCTGGCGGGCTACAGTCCATGGGGTCACAAAGAGTCAGATGCAGCTGAGCAACTTTCACTTCACATGTGTATTCTATTGGTTTTGTTTCTGTGGAGAACCCTAATACAATATATTAAGTGTTCATGCAGTCCCAGGGAGTTAGACAGATGACTAAAGAGATGGGATAAAATCAGGACAGACCTCAGTTCAAATCCCAGTTTTGCCACTTCCCCCAACCCGCCCCCACCCCCACCACAGTGTGACTTTGCATGACTTGCTGTACCTCTCTGGGCCTTTGTTTCTCTCTTCTGAGAAATGGTGATAACAATAGGGTTATTGTGCAAATCAAGTGAGAGCTTAATCTGTAGCCTCGGGGAATAGTGCCCCTACTGCACATGCGCAGTAAAAAGTAGCTGCAAGGATTTGTAGCAAACCTTACTTAGTGTCTCAGGTCGGATGTCCCAGAAGCAAATCCTAAAACAAAAATTCAAGTAAAAGGGATTTATTGAACAGTTATGGGGACTTCCTGGTGGTCCAGTAGTTAAGACTCCCCGCTTTCACTGTAAGGGGCACAGTTCGACTCTTTGCAGCCCCACAGACTGCAGCATGCCAGGCCTCCCTGTCTATCACCAATTCCCAGAGCTTGCTCAAACTCATGTCCATCAAGTCGGTGATGCCATCCAATCATCTCATCCTCTGTTGTCCCCTTCTCCTCCTGCCTTCAATCTTTCCCAGCATCAGGGTCTTTTCCAATGAGTCAGCTCTTCGCATCAGGTGGCCAGAGTATTGGAGTTTCAGCTTCAGTATCAGTCCTTCCAATGAAGATTCAGGACTGATTTCCTTTAGGATGGACTGGTTGGATCCCCTTGCTAGGTTCCATCCTAGGTGGGGGAAATAAGATCCCACAGGACTGGCTGCTCAGCCAAAAAATAAAGCAAAATTATAAGGGTGGGGAGGAGGGAAAGGGAGTGGGAAAGTGGGGCCAGGAAGGGAAGAAGGCCAAGCAACTGCGTGGAACCAAGCGAAGCCTGACGGGGGGGGCGGGGGGGTGGCGACCAGGGCGCAGAAGACTAGAGTACTGATACCCCTGTGTTTGTCTGTCATCCATTAAGGGCTGCGGGGTGGGAGAGCGAACGATGTCGGGGAGAAAGGTTTCCAGGCACAGGTGGGCTGCTGACGGTGACAGCGCACTGCAGTAGGCACCAAAACGGGCCGAGAAGGAATGCGCGGCACAGTCTCTGCCCAAGGGCCTCACAGCCTGGGAGGGGAGGGGAGCTGGCAATAAACACTGCCCGCTGAGATCCGTTCCAGGCACACCTGCACCGCATGACTTAGCTGGTGAGGGTGGGGAGCAGCGCGGGAGAGGCGTCGCGGAAGATAAACGCGCCTCGGTGCGGAGAGGAGGACTATTCCAGGCGGCGGAAACAGCACGCACGCGGGCAGAGGCTCAGCGCGGGGCCTGGAGCGAGTGGGCGTGGGGCTGCGAGCCCCGAGCTTCCGCGCCTGCTCCCGCGTCCGCCCCTTCCTGGCGGGTCGTCCCTTCTGGCACCAGGCCTTCCTGCCGCGCCCCGCTCGGGGCCTCCTCTTGGAAGCCTCCCCTGACTACTCCAGCTGCTCCAGGGCGACTCTCTTATGAACTCATGGCGTTTACTGCCAAGGCTTTTTACTATGATGTTTACTCATGTAATTATGAAGTTAGTGCACCCTTCCAGTCTGTGACATTGTTATTTAACTTTGCATGTAGATTCTGTCTCCCCTGATTTTGGCTTCCTGAGAGTGGGAACTGTATATTTTTATTCCTTGTATTACCATGTGGCACCTAACATTGGAGGATATATTGAGAGTATTAGGTAATGGTTGAATCTAGTCTACTTTGAAGCTTATTAAATTACACACTCAACCTCTACTGTCCTTACCAGTTTTAAGATTATTTCCAAATTCTCAATTTAGATGGTCTTTTGTTGTTTGTTTTTGTTTTTCAAATCAATCACATGTAGGTTTTGATGGGAGTTATCACATAAGCAAACTGAGTCCTAAGGGGTGGATTTTAAAGCCAGGGGGCCCTCATTTCTCTCAGCCCCTCTTCAATCCCACACAGCCAGCCACTTGACTGACCCTAGGCCATTGGGATCTCTAGGCCCCACCACTTCCAGCTTTCCTGCTCAGATACACTCTGAAAGAATTTGGGGAAACTATGTACCCTTTACACATTTTAAAGTCAACAACTAAGATTTTTAATCTTAAGTTTAAATACTTGAAAGGACACACTTTCTGGGGAATTGTAAATACTTATATATTTAGAAAGTCATATCACTCTTTTAAATCTAGTGGATGGAATATAACACAGAGCCCTTTCATGTTCATTAACACCCTTTACATAAGTGAACAAATCCATTAGCCAGTCAGCAAATTTACCTCATTTGTCTTTCTAGTTCCTCTTCCCATTTCATTTCCCTATATTTTTTTCTCCATCGCATCACTTTTTTTGTATTTTAGTGTATTTGGGGAAAGTCTTTTATTGTATATCTCTAACAAAAATATGTACATAAATTTAAATTTACTTTGTGTGACCATAAGACTATAAGTATTAAAAACAATTACTCTGTCCTGGATTTAAAATTACAATTATTAAAAGATGCAACTGATCAAAACTACAACAATTTTTATGAAATTAAAAGACTCTTCCTCCTTGGAAGAAAAGCTATGACCAACATAGACAGCATATTAATAAGCAGAGACATTACTCTGCTGACAAAGGTCTGACTAGTCAAAGCCATAGTTTTTCCAGTGGTCATGTATGGATGTGAGAGTTGGACTCTAAAGAAAGCTGAGCACCAAAGAATTGATGCTTTTGAACTGTGGTGTTGGAGAAGACTCTTGAGAGTCCCTTGGACAGCAAGGAGATCAAACCAGTCAATCCTAAAGGAAATCAGTCCCGAATATTCATTGGACGGACTGATGCTGAAGCTGAAACTCTGGTACTCTGGCCACATGATGCGAAGAACTGACTCATTTGAAAAGACCCTGATGCTGGGAGGGATTGGGGGCAGGAGGAGAAGGGGACGACAGAGGATGAGATGGCTGGATGGCATCATCAATTCAATGGACATGAGTTTGAGCAAGCTCTGGAAGTTGGCTTGCTGCAGTCCATGGGGTTGCAAAGAGCCGGACACGACTCAGTAACTGAACTGAACTGAACAAATATTGACAGTGATTAAACGAAAAAGTAAATTTTACTGAAAACACATCTCTTAATGAGATGGAAAGGGCTGGTTCTTGTTTTCCATTGACTTCATTTACCAGCTCCAGAAAGAGCACTGTGGTCCAGTTCACAGCAGTTGAGAGAGCTCAGCCTTCCTCTGTCTAGTGGGAGAACAGTTAATAGAGGTACATGGAAAACACAGTTCTCAAGAAAATTCATTTTAGGAAGGAATACATACGTTTGTGGAAATTGATCCTCATTAAAACCTGGTCCTGCCCATGAAAGCCCATGGAGAGTTATCATGTTCACTCAGAGTAGGCAAACCGTCAGCTAATTAAAGAGAGACTTAACTTGGTTTCTCATTCTCCAAAATAGGGATCTCAGAATGGGTCTGAATTTCCTTGTTACTCTTGATAGTTGCATTTCCAACCTTCCTCCTGCTGAGTCCCCATCCTTATGCATATGGGCAAGACAGGAACTCAGATGACTTCCAGATCTCTGTAGCTTTGTGCCTGTGACAAATGCATCTGAACATTCAAAGACCTGCTCATTGGCAAAGAAGCAACCTAGAGTCAAAATTAAGAAATTATGGTATTTTATTTTTCCATTTCATGGAAGCATCATCAGCTCCTGACAGTTCCCAGTGGTTGGCCACCAGGTGGCAGCAGAGAGAACATAGTGCTGCCAGCCCTGCTCCTGAGTTCCAAGGGTGGGGAAGAAGAGGTGGGAGGTGGAGGTAGGGATGTTCTGCTGTCAGAGAAAAAAGGAGAGGGAAAGTGGGGCTTAAATACCGATCTCAAGAGGGGACAGAAAATATGCACAACATCTTCAGAATAAAACTGAAGGAATGAGGAAAGGAATTAAGGAGTCAACGCTAAATTGGGGAGAATTCAAGGGGAGTCAGAAGGGTAGAAACGGGTTTGAGAGCAGAGGTCCAGGATGCCTCTGGGGGCCCGTTATCTGTACTCCTCCCTGGGTGGGTCAAGGTCTGGCTCCCCGTGAGATCTGTGGTCCACCTCAGGGGCAGGTGGCCAGGGGTTTTCTGGAGGCTGGGGTCCTGCGGGCCAGGGGTCGTCAGGCCGAGGAGGTTGAGGGGGATCAGTTCTAGGGGGTTCAGGAGGCCAGACTCCAGAATCAGGCAGGTCTCTCCAGGGACGATTGGGGCCTGGAGGTGGAGGATCCTCAAAGAGAGGGGGTGCCCCTGGCCAGGGGTCACCAGGGATTGGGGGGCCCTGAGGCAATGGTGGAGGGCCCTCCTCCTCTGAGATCTCTCTGGATGAGGGGGAAGGGTGGTCTCCACTGCCTGAGATGCCTGTAGAGGAAGAAGAAGGAAGGTAAGAGGTTGTGAGGGTCCCCCCTCTCCCAGCAGCTAGGACCCCGGGAGCATCACCTCTCTGTGATGGACCACGGCCTGAGCTGATTCTACAAACAAAACTCGAAAGTAACTCTCCACACATTCGCAGAATACCAACATGATCTTAAAATGATATGAAACCCTGTCCTGAACTACTGACTGAACCAACTTTAAACTGACATGACCTCCCTTCCCCCACTATAAACTCCATCCAACCCTGTTTGGGACACACCACTGGCAGGACCCCTATACATGTCTGAGGTCCAAAACTATCTATACCCAGGCCCCATGTAGCACCCAGACCCCATCTCTACAATAACCTTCTCCCCCATAACAGAGACCCCAGCTCTGATGAACACTTGCCTGCACCCCTGAATGCTGATCTAAATCGCCACATGGAGCTAAAGCCAAACCAGCAGTTTATTCTGTGCTAAAATGAACCTACTCACATCACCTCCATCCCCTTAACTCTTCCCCTCACATGCATCTCCCAGGATCTCCTAGAATCTCCCTGTCCTTACGCATCCATCTTGGCCTCGCCTCATCCTGACTGTCCCACATCACCCCAAATCATACTCCGGGCCTCTGTTCCCAGCTCACCTCCAGCAAACAGGCAAAGGACCAAGATCCCCAGGAGTTTCCAGTTGAGCATCTTGGCTATCTCCTGGCCCCCAAAGTCAGGGGTCACCTGAGTCTGGGAGTCTGGGAGCCCTAAGAGGCTTTATAGGGGAGGAGGGAGTGGTGGAGGCTGATCTCTGAGGAGGGGCCGGCCCTGTCACACAAGGAACTGCATCCAAACCTGACTGGTCAAACCCGTCTGGAAGGCCACGGCTGGTGTGTAACCGCTGATGGTGGCGTCCCTCATTTTAGTCCCTCAGCTCAGGACCCAGCCACCCAGGCTCTATCGATGACCTAGACCTTGCTCACCCCACCCTTGTTTTCATGTCCCCCTTCATACACACCCTGCAGCGAACCCTAATAACAGGGACTCCTACCTCTCATCCTTCGAGGTCCCCGGAAGCCAAGGAATGGCAGCAAGCATGCGTGGGGAAGCAGTGTAATTACAGGGGCTGAGAGGAGGATGCGGGGCAGAGGGCGGGCAACTGGGGGGACAAGGACGGAGAGGATGGGCGGGGGTGCTCTCTTGAACACCTGGGACACAGCCAGGGCCATCTCAGCTGGTAAACCGAGCCTCCGCCACCCACCCCAGGGTGAACCCTCTCTTGGGGCTCAGTTCTTCCTGGAATTTGCACTCCCCAGCATACACCTTCTCCAGGCACGAAGGGGGCCTCCCGAGTAGTGACACACGAGGAATTTCATCCAGGAGCCACCTGGGCTGACTGCAGCTGAAGGAGGAAGTACAAGACATCCTGATTCCTTCTCCCCACCCCAGGGCTGGTTCCAGTCAGTCACACCCAGAGGCTCTGGAAGAAGCTGCCTCAGCCGCCCCCTGGCACCTCAGCCTCTTCCGCCTCCCTCTAGCATCTTCACTGCCCTTCCCCTGGTCCTTGGTGGGAACTCTCTGCAGCCCCCTTCTCTCCCCTCATCCTTCAAACGTTAGTCTGTCTGGTCTGATTCGCTCAGAGATGCCCCGTGAACTTTTCTGCAGCAAGGACTCCTCTGTGAGGATGTCCCACAAGCCGCTTGGAAGCAAATGTCCAAAACTGAACTCACTTCCTCCACAACCTGGTCTGCTCCCCAGTGGCCAGGAATACCACTGTCCCCTGTGGCTCAGTTTTTCAAAGACTTCATTCATCTCTTTCCTCATCCCGTGCCCCCAAACCCGTCCTCCACAGCCAGTTGATAGGTCTCTTAAATATGTAAGTCAAATTGTGTGGCTGTTCTGAGTTTAAAAAGTACTCCCAGTGCTATTTATTTAATGTGGCTGGACCAGGTCTGAGTTGTGGCATACAGGACCTTTAGTTGCGGCATGCAGAAATCTAGTTCCCTGACCAGAGACTGAACCCGGGCCCCCTGCTTTGGGAGCGCGGTCTCAGCCACTGGACCACCAGGAACCTCTCTCCAAGGGCTTTTTATTGACTTAGAGTAAAACCCAAGCTCCACCAGGCCTGGCCTCTCCCGGCGGCACCCTCCCTTGGGCTCCCGCCACCCTCAGGACCTGTCCGTCCTGGTGCTTCTCCCAGATGGCTGCACAGCCCGCTCCTTACTGCAGTCTGGCCCCAGCAGCACATCCCTCCTGAGAGAAGCCCTGCCTGTCCCCTCATCTAAAGCCACCCCTCCCCACACAGCTAGTTTCTACCATGTCACTATCATTTTTTTCCTCTTCACAGCACTTGTTTGAAACATTCTCTTGTTCATGTAGGTACCAGCCCGTTGTCTGTCTCTCCCACCAGAAGGTAAGTGTCTTGGGAGCAGGGACCCACCCGTTAATCAAACCCACCAGTGGCCCCCTCAAGGCAGGACGCTGCCTGGCTCTGTGATTCCTGCTGAGCACGTGAATGTTTTATAGGCCTTGTGCCCTTGCCCTGACCATTTTCCAGAGGTAGTTTTAAAACTAAAGTTAAGAATAAAACCTGGAGCTTCTCCAAAAACTTCTTGGGCAGCCTAGGAAAAGGGTTTTGAAAAAGGAACCATCTACAGGAAGAGCTGTATGAGGGACTGGTTCTCACATTTCCCAGACAAGAGAGGCTACAGGGAGAAAATTTCCTTATATTCCCAGAGAGAACTGTCCAAACCACGACTCCTACTGTTGTCATCTTTATTGAGCCACGGGAGAATTCATGACATCTTGGCGGCTGGTGTCCCCGAGGGCGGCTGAAGGAAGTCTCCTTCCCGACCCATTCCCCTTCCATCCTCATCCTCCTGGTCCTCACAGCTGGTCAGAGGCAGACTGAAGAAGAGGTCTGGCTGTCCCCTTCACAAATGGCTTCCTCTTTGGAAATGGCCTCACTCAGGCCCTGCAGGTCGTCGAGCAAGACAGAAAGGGATCCTGGAGGGACAGGAGGTGGACAAGGCTGTCAGTAACAGTGCCGAGGAACAGGGCTGCTACCAGACGTGGGAGAGTTATAAGGGAGAAAGCTCTTGGCCCAAGGCAGGCTGTGGGCCTCCAGCGTCACAGAGAACAAGGCTCAAGCCCTGCAGAGTGCCTGGAGGAAAGGTTCCCAGGGTCCCCCTGCCCTCCGTCCCTTACCTTTGATGGACTCCTTGGTGCAGACGGCCGCTGCCGGGGGTGTGGGTGCTGATGACTCTGAGGGCTTTGGGCTGGGCTCCACAGGTACGCCCTTATCCGACGGGGAAGGAAGGACTGCCAACAGTCGCTGCTGCTTGTAACGGGAGAGGAGACCCTCCTGCTGCAAGGTGGCCTGGGAAGGAGAGGGTTAAACGCCACCGAGCCCAGGCAGGGTCCCCTCCCCTCTCCACAGCTCTGTTCCCCAACCAGCCCATGAAGGGCCCAGTCTCTCCGCCTCCTACCAGCATAAGGTTCTTGTCCCTCTCCAGCTCCTTCAGGCGCTGGGTCAGCCGCTGCCCCTCTTCCTTCCGGGCCTCATCCTGCAGGCGCCGGAGCTCCTGGTTCCGCTCCTTTTCCCGGGTGGCTTTGCGCTGGATCTGGCGTAGGGAGACCACTGCAGGAAAGCCAGGCCACAGAGGGGATGGGTGTTGGCAGCCTAGAGGCTGCAAGGCAGTGAGAACACAAGCCTAGAAGGATGGGCGGCACACGGGGTCCCCAGCTCTGTGACTCAGGGAGCCACGGATGCTTTGTGGCATTCAGTCTCTTCTGTATGGACAGAGGGGTGGCTGACGCTCTAGAATCTTGTGACTCTATGAACCCAAAGTACCTCCCCCATCCCTGAAGCTTCCTGGAGGACTGGAGGGGAAATCTGAATAGGGACTGGATATCAGATTTTGTGCAATTCATTTTCTTAAAGTGTGACCATGGTATTGAGGTTACATAGGAAAATATTCTCCTTGTGGGAGATGCAGCTGAATAGTCAGGTTGTTTACAGCTTACTCTCAATAACTGCCCCCCCAAATGTATATATATCAATATGTGTATATCAATATCTGTATATTTATACAGATAAACAGGAAATGTGATCAAAGGTTATAAAATGCTGCTCTCACTGGAGAAGGCAGATGAGTATCCATTACATGATTCTTTTAACTTGGCTAAGTGTTTGAAATTCTTCCCAATAAGAATTGGGGGTAATCGTTGGCATGTCACGTTGCCTCTGTGGAGGGGGGTGACTGGGAGGAGCTGGGGGGATCTGGGGCTGGTCAAGTGCTATTGTTGGATCTGGGCACTGGCTATACAAGGGTGTTTACCACTTGAGAATTCATCTTCCTTGATAACTTCATGACTTGCACACGTCAAACAGAAAAAGCTTGCAAAATAGTTTGACAATAATCTCATGCCTCAACACTTCCTCCTTCTTGGAAGCCCACGTGCATCCCAGCCACTCTCACCAGCCTTGGTGTGTTCCCTACGAGCTTCGTTCAGTCTCCTCTCGGATTCTGAGAGCTGTTCCCGCAGCCGACCTTCCACTTCGGCCACCTTCTCCTGCAGCGCTGGGGTGGAGGTGCACACAGGGCGTCAGGGGAGCCTGGGCTTAAGGTGCCCACCACTCCCGACCCCGGGACTGCCCCTGTCCGCTCCTGCACACCTTGCCCATAGATCTCCTGCTGCTGGGTCAGCTCCTTCCGGAGGCTGGCAGCCTCTGCCGTGCTCTCCTGCTGGCCCTGGCGAGCCGCCTCCAGCTGTAGCCCCAGGCTGGCCAGGGACTCCTGCGTGCGCTGCAGCTCCTGCTCCAGCTGCTGGGCCACCTCGCTCAGCTTCTGCCGCTCTGCCTCCCCTGGGAAGAGGAGGTGCCCACTCAGGTTCCTCCCTGCCCTAGACCCCAGCTCTTCCCTCCTCCTCTTCCTCCCTAAGGCCCCGACTCTGGCCCCCCGGCTCATGCTCACTGACTGGCAAGCACCAGGCGTACCTTGCTCCCGGGCCCGGCCCACCTCCTGCTGGATGATGTGGGCACTCAGCTGCAGTTCTGCGTCCAGACGGTTCCGCTCCTCCCGCAGCTGCTCCAACTCAAGGCTCATGTCTGTGGTCGGTGGAGGTGGCGGGCAGCTGAGACAGGAAGGGAAACAGAGATGGGGGAAATCACCCAGCTGCTTGACCCCTAAGCCCTTATCCTTCCTCCATCCTTGTGTTTTTCAGGTCCCAGCAACCAACACCCTAAAGCCCAGTACTCCTGCCCCCCAGTAAATCTAAAGTGGCCCGGACTTCACCTCTCCTGGCGCAGCTGAGCAAGGGCCACTTTTCGAGCCATCAGGCCTGGGGAGAAAAGGCACAGAATGTGAGAGGTGCGTTTGCAGAGAGGAGGGGAAACAGGGGCGTAAGGAGATGCTCGGACTGGGGAGGAGGCAGGAGGGTAGGTGTAGGATGAGAGCGCTGGTGGGGCAGGGGCAGGGGCAGGGTGCGG
This sequence comes from Capra hircus, assembly GCF_001704415.2. Classification (NCBI taxonomy): domain Eukaryota; kingdom Metazoa; phylum Chordata; class Mammalia; order Artiodactyla; family Bovidae; genus Capra; species Capra hircus. The sequence continues at coordinate 22,068,961 of NC_030830.1, forward strand.
CTGGCAGTTGCCCTACCCACCCCGAATGGTGTGGACCTTGCGGACGGCGTAGCTGACTCGGCTGCTGAGGCTGGGCAGCTGTGCTGCGGCGCGTTCCACCTCGGCCACGGTGCCCTGGAGCCAGGTCTGAAAGCTGGAGAGGACACGAGGTCACCAAATCCTCAGCCCCACCTCATTTCCAAAAGACTCAACCCCTCTATCCTGCGCTGCTACGTACATGGAGAAAGTAAGGAAGGGGGATCAACCCAAGGGGAAGAGAAGCTGAAGCCGACATCCAAAGCCGAGGAAGGGTTGTTACCTCTGCAAAGAAACCTGCGCATCTCCTCAGCAATCTAGTTTCTAAAGGTTCTACAACAATAGCTGTGAAGGAAACACCTCAGAAGTTGGTATGAGAGACAGGCTTGCAACTGATTAAAAAGGAAACTGGCATACGCTTCATTAACAGACGGAATATCTAGTAAGCAAGTAGAGGCAGACCTCAGATATACTGTGGGTTTAGTTCCAGACCCCTGCAACAAAGCAAATACGGCAAAGCAGTACCGCAAAGCAAAAGTCAAATAGATTTTCTGGTTTCCCAGCGCTTATAAAAGCTATGTTTATGCCATACTGTAGTCCATTAAGTGTGCAATAGCACTATGTCTTAAAAAACAACTAAACATTTAAAAACAGCATTAGTTTGAAAAGAACGCTGTTGGGGAAAAATAGCGCCAATAGACCTGCTCAATGCAGAGTTGCCACAAACCTTCAGCTTGTAAAAAATGCAATATCTGTGAATGATAAAGCAAAGTACAATAAAACAAGGTATGCCTGTGGGTCAACTTTAAAGGAAAAAAAATAGGTTAAATTTTTTCCAACTCAACAGAACCTGCCTGCAAAATTTTAAAGAAAGAAAGAAAGAAAGATCAAGTGTCTATACTCCCCATCTTTGAACAGTTCTGAAGGTGGTGATCCTCCTGTGTTGTGCTAAGTCACTTCAGTCGTGTCTGACTCTTTGCAACCCCATGCACTGTAGCCCATCGGGCTCCTCTGTCCAAGGAATTCTCCAGGCAAGAATACTGGAGTGGGTTGCCATGCCCTCCTCCAGGGGATCTTCACGATCCAGGGATCAAACCCGCATCTCTTGCATTTCCTACTAGGTGCTCTGTTTAGCTCAAGCTGTTATTAACTGCAGGAGGAAGTTAACCTCATCTCAGCCAAACATGCAGTGGGTAGGAGTCATAACAAGTGACCCTGGTGAGAATGTGGCAAGGTGGAGGTGGGGGGGTGCCCCATAGAAAACAAACACAGACTTTTACAGGGTTAGATACATCCAGCCCTGCTTCCTCCAGACGGCCAGCCTTCCAGTCCCACTTGCCCGAGGCTCTTAAACCTCAAGATGCCCAGGAAGCTGGGGAAGCAGGAATGCTATTCCACCCACCCTCACCCCAGATACCTGCTGACAGCATTGGCCACAAGCCTCAGCTGCTCCTCCGCTGGGGCTGCCTGCTGCTTCCTGCGGCGCCGGGCCTCCTGAACGCGGCTCAGCTCCATCTGCAGGGCCTAGGAAGGGTGAGATAAAGAAAGGGGTCCCTGCTTGGGGTCTCCCTACCATCCCTCAGCCTCTGCCCGTCTTAGACACTGACCTTGGCGCCCATCCGCTCCACCTCCGCCTCGGCAGCTTTGTCCTGCAGGGAGCGCTGCAGGATGGCCTGCTCCTGGCACTGGGTTTCCACTCTTTCCTGGAGCTCTGCCACCTGGGGAAGGAGAGGAGGCAGGTCCAGAGCAGAAAGCTGTAAGGTGGGGGTGGGGGAAGCATTGGGAAGGCAGGGGCAGGTGCAGAGGTCTCTGAAAGAAGGCCACACTGAGAGACAAGAAGCCCAGTTCTTGAGAATGGAGTCTGAGTCCAGGTTTCCTTCCAGAAGCATGTTCCATGTGCCCACACCTTGAGGAACTGCCCTGTGACCTGCCCATAAGGACCCACAGCCTCGGCCCATGCCACCCACGGGTCCTTGAACATTGTCACCTCCTGGAAGAGGCTGTCCCCGACCACCCTACCTAAGGCTGGCCCACCTCACAGTGTAAGCCTTACAAGAGCAGTTCTTTGTAGACCTTTGCTCAGGGCTGTGCAGCCAGCACAGGGGAGCCCCCCAATTATCTGGTGAATAAACGCCATCCCTTCCGCAAGGAGCAGGGAGCTGGGGGAGAGCACAGGAGGAAGTGGGCTCCAGGCAACCTGTCCCTTCAGTCGCTCCACGCATTCTCTGTGTTCCAGCTCCTGGGCCTTCAGCTGCACCATGAGGGCAAACACCTTCTCCCGCCAGCGCTTCAACAGGGACTGGCACTTCTTGGTGAACTCGGGCTCCAGGCAGTCTGAAGGCTGAACCTGCAGATGGAGGAAGCAGGGAGTGCGGGCTCCTGGGGGAGCAGAGGAAGGAGGTGGGTCTGGTTTCTCCTATCTGGCCCTGGCATCAGGAGCCACAGCAAGGAGAGGTGTTCAGGGGAAGAAAGATGTCAGCAGGTTCTGGGAATGGCACACCAACCCCTCCCGTGCACAGGGGCCGAGGGGCCTGGGCCAGGGGCCTACCTTCCGGGCCAGCTCCTCCTCCTGCATGCAGAGGATGTGTGTGAGGCTCTGCACGCGCACCTGCAGCAGCTCAGTGGTGGTGTGCAAGCTGTCCCGGTCCTCCTGCAGGTGCTGCGGGCGGGGTGGGGACAGCGGGCAGCCACCTCCATCAGGTCTGCCAGTGGCCCTCCGGTGGCACCCAACCTGTGCACCCCTCCACGGCACTGCCTTTTCTCCCGGGGCCTATGTTCTTCTCCAGGGGCCCTTGCCCAGGACTTGAGCCCCCGTGTTCCGTCCCAGGCCGAGCACTCTCACCTGGACGGTTTCTAGAAGTTCCTGTCGCTCTGATTCCCATGCCTGGCTGCGGACCTCCGGAGGGACTTGCTCCCCTACATACCTTCTCAGGTTCTCAACCAAGGTCATCTGAGCCTCCAAGTCCTCTTGGGTCTTGCTAGGGTTGGGGTGGGAGCAGAGGAGCCATCAGGGGGCCACCCTGGAGACCCACTTTCCCCACCACCCCACCAACTGCCAGATCCTCCTTGGGTCGCCCACCCCCCGGAACTCACATCAGCTGCTTCCGCAGCAGCTCAGCCTCCCTCTGGGCCGCAGCCAGCTCCTTGGCTTCCCCTGACCTTCTGGTTTCCAGATTATTCAGAGACTTCTCCAGGCTCCCAGCTTTGCTGGTCAAACTGGAAAGGGCCTCCTGGTGAGCCTGGGTCAAGGAAGAGAGCTGCAGAGAGAAGGGAGGACTCAGCAGGGGCCAGCTGGCCCACACTTGGGCTTTCCAAATCTACCCCCTGCTTCATCATTGGCCTTCACTCTCACTTTCTGTGACCCTGGACAATCACCCGAGAAATCATCTAACTGCACACAGCAAAACAGAGACCATCCTTGGCGCTTCACTTCCCATCACCCTCCAGGCCATCAGCACCTCCTGTCAGGCCTCCCCCCAGAATACTGTCACTTCTCTCCATATCCAGGGCCACCAGCCTGAGGTAAACCACCTCATCTCTGGCCTGGACAATGGCAACAATCTTCTGAGGGTCTTAGAATCCTCCAGTGGCTTCCCACAGCGTTCAGACCAGCTTCTGCCCTGGGTCTGTGAAGCCTGTATCATGCCTTGGCCTCTGCCAGCTCTTAGCCTCTGAGCTCACATCCTGTCTCTCCACTGCCCACTCTGCTGCAGCCACAGTGCTCTCTCATCATCCGCCCCCCGAACTCCCAACAAGTCTGCTCCTTCCCACCTCAGAGTCTACCCAGAGGCCTGCTTCCCCCAGCTCCTCAGATCTCCATGACATCGCCTCCCGGGGCTGCTACTCCCCACCCACCCCCGACCCAGTCCCGTCATCTGTTCCTGCCCTTCCTGCACTTATCATTACAAACTGATCCTGCTTCTGCACCTGCTTACTATTTACTTCCTGCCATCTGGAAGGAAGCCAGGAAGGCAAGGAGCTTGTCTCTTTCTCACAGTACCTCCAGCAGTGGTAAAGGTGTCAGATACGCTGAAGGAGTCATGCTGTGGCGGGCGAAGGAGTGGAAATGGCTGCCCTCACTTCCGGCCTGCCTGCCTCTAGCCCTATCTCCATACCACAGTCACTGTGAGCTTTTTGGACACGAATCACAAAACTTCTACATATAAAATACAAATCTGATCATGTCATTTCCTTGTTGAAACCTTTCAATGGTTGCCCACTGCTCTTAAGGTAAACTATAAAGTTGAACGGGCCCAAGGCCTCACACTCCAGCACGGCCCCAGAGCCTGTCTTGTCGCTTGTGCTCAAGCCTCTCTGGCCCCCTCCCATGCACATCTACATGCACCAGCCCATCGCCTCCCCACAGGCCTACCCACCAGCCAACTCTGATTTAACACAAATGTCGACTGCTTATCACTAAGCATCTTTCATGAACTGAAAAGAGCTTTCTTTTGAACGACCCCCTTTGTCCATTTTTCGACTGGATTGCTGTCCTTCCTTTATCGGTTTCTAGGCACACATTACACAGTAGGGATATTAACTTTTTATTGTGGTATGACCTGGAAATATTCTCCCCCAGTTTGTCATTCACCCTTTTGTTGTTGTTTAGTTGCTAAGTCGTGTCTGATGCTTTGTGACCCCATGGACTATAACATCAGGTTCCAATGCCCATGGGATTTCCCAGGCAAGAATACTGGAGTGGGTTGCCATTTCCTTCTCCAGGGGATCTTCCCAACCCAGGGATCGAACCCAGGTCACTCGCATTCCAGGCTGATTCTTTACCAGCTGAGCCACCAGGGAAGCCCATGATTTATCCTCTGATTCTACTCTGTCATTCCTAAGTTTGGTATTATAAAGTCAATATATATCAATCTTTTCTTTAATGCTCTGGATTGATTCATAGGTAGAAAGTCTTTCCCATTCCCAAGTCACAAAGGAATTCACCCTCATTTTCTTTCAGTATCTTTATGGTTCCATTTCCGAACTGGTTGGGTGACCTTCCCCAGCCCCTCGACCAGTGGGGCTCCTTTGTCCTCCTTCATGGTACTTCTCCCGATCACAGGTAATTAATTATAGTTAAATAAGGCACTGAATGTGTGTGTCTTCCACTGGGTTGTCAGCTCCACCCACGAGGACAGGGAGTTGACTGATTTGCTCACCCCAGTGTCCCAGCTCTTGTCTCAGGAATGGCAAAGAGGGAGCATGGATACATGCCTTATGACTGAATAATCTCCCCTTCCCAGTCCACCTCAGGACCCCTCCCACACCCCTCACTCCCCTTCCCAATGCTCCCAGATGAATTGGGTACTTGGAGTAAAGTAGGAAGACAAACTACTTCCCCCTGGAACAGGAAGCAGGGCTTCAGGGGATGGGAGGTCACCTGAGTCTGAGTGGAAAAGGGCAATCTGAATATGACCAACACACCCAAGTTCTCCCTCTTTCCAGGTCACCTGTATTTTTTTACCTTCACCAAACACCTCATCGCTCTTTTCGGCAAAGCCTGCTCTTTGCTGGGGAGCTCCCGCCTAGCTCCCCACTGGGCAGCCAAGCCTTCCCCACACCCACATTCACCTGTTCTTGGTGCAGCCTCTGAACCTCCTCCAGCTCCCGCTGGCTCCCTTCTTCCAGGTTCTTTCGGACAACCTCGGCCCCAGCCAGAGCGGCACGCAGGCCCTCAGCCTCAGCGCGGCCAGCCTTCTCCGCCCGTGCCAGTGCCTCCAGCTCCACGGCCTGAGCCTCCAGCCTCAGCTTCTGCTGCAGCGAGGTCTCCCGTAGCACCCGGACCTCTTCCTCCAGCCGCCGCAGCTCTCGCAGCTGTCGAGAGATCAGCTCAGCCTGCTGACTCAGGGCCTGTGACCCTGCCAATTCCGTGCACCTTCAGAGACAAGTTAGCATAGGTGGGACAGGTCAGTCAGGTGGTGAGAGCGGCCAAGGCATGAATGGAGACAAGAGAAGAGGAGAGGATCCCTCTGCTCCTATGTGGAGGGATGCAGGGAATGAAGCTGGGCCATGGGGATCTCTGCATTCCGTCACCATCATCATTCAAGGCAGCCCTACTAAGCATATCTGGGTCCACAGGACCTGAAAAGCTAGCTGAGTTCATGGACCATAACCTCTCTTGAAGGCAATATACAGACAGATGTGTTAACCATCACACGTGCACATCATTAGGCTGCTGCTGTTGCGGCTGCTAAGCCACTTCAGTCGTGTCCGACTCTGTGCAACCCCATAGACGGCAGCCCACCAGGCTCCCCCGTCCCTGGGATTCTCCAGGCAAGAACACTGGAGTGGGTTGCCATTTCCTTCTCCAATGCATGAAAGTGAAAAGTGAAAGTGAAGTCACTCAGTCATGTCCGACTCTTAGCGACCCCATGGACTGCAGCCTACCAGGCTCCTCCGTCCATGGGATTTTCCAGGCAAGAGTACTGGAGTGGGGTGCCATCGTCTTCTCCACATCATTAGGCTACACATTCTGAATTGGAGAAGTCTGAAGGACACTGAGACTGCTGAATTCTGACTTAAGGGCAGGGAAAAGTTTGATGGAGGTACAAAGAGAGGTGATGGCTTCCAGTATCAGTATGGCAAGGCCAGGCGCCAGTTAAGATTATTTAACTGTTAGATATCCTGCATGAGAAGTCTGAGAGGGCAGCATCTCAATAAATCACAAAGTCCCAACCTCTAGAGAGCTGAAACCAGCTTATAAGATGATTCTTGACACAGTTCCCTCACTGAGGCCCAGAACCAGAGCACTGTAAAAAAAATTTTTTTTCAGCTGTGCCGTGCAGCTTGTGGGATCTTAGATCCCAAAGCAAGGACTGAACATGTGTCCTTCAGTGAAAGCTTGGAATCCTAACCATTGGACTCCCCAATACCTTTTTACAGGATCTGTAGCCTACAGAAATTAAGTGACTGGACAAAGGACCCCTAGGGGGTAGCCAAACAAGCCACAGAGTCTCCATCCCGACACTCTCATGCTCCCCCTTCATCATCCTCCTTCATCCCCTGACACTCTCACGCTCCCCTTTCATCATCCTCCTTCTTTCCCTTTGACAGGGCCCAAAGTAGACCCAACTGCAATCCTGCTCAGGAACAAAATGGCAGAAGGATGGTCCAGTACATTTGGGAAAAGACTCACATGAAACATCAAGAATAAGAATTTTCACAGACAACACACTGATAGAGAGCATGGCCAGCTCCACCAGATGAACTCGTACTACTACAGCACCCAGTCTGTATACCCAGCCCACACTTCTTCAGCCTGCCTTATTCTACGCTTAGTACAATCAGCTGTGGGTCAACCAATTTCTTCGCTTAGGATTTAAAATTCTTTGATATCAGGATATCTTATTTATTTTTGTTATCTTTGTCCCTAGCATCTAGCACACTGCTATTATTTATGCATTGTAGACACCAACAATTGCTTCTAAAAAAAATGAACAAATTGTGGAACTAAGGGTTGAAAGAGGGTAAGGACTCTATTACAGTCAAGAAGGGTCATTGGCAAGCAAGTCCAAGAGAACAGTAACATTAGATCCATACCTGCCTCTCCACTCTGGTTCCTGCCCTTTGCCAGAAACTTCCTGTTCCCACATGGTCACTTGAGGTCTCTGGTTGTCTGGCCGCCTCTCTAAAACATCTTGATGGGTTGGGCGCTGGACCAGGGGAGTGTCTGAGGCCCATGTGGGAGCCATTCTCGGCAGTGTTGGAAGGGGCCGAACTTGGAAGTGGGATGGGGGAATCAGCCCAGTGGAACCTAAAGAATCGTAAGGACAAAGGTACTCAGTTCTCCAGGGAGACACAATCACCAGTCCCCATGCCAGGTCCCACTGACCTGAAGGTCGAAACATCTCCACATTATTTGAAGTCTCTAGAGTCGGTGTACAGCCATCTATGCCCCCCTGAACAATAGGAGAAACAAGGACACTCCAATTCAATTTTCAGGCCTCCTTCCAAAAAGAGAGCCCCTACAATAACAAAGTCATAATCCTTAAATAACAGCCAGGTCCATCTGACTCTTAGCTTTTCTTATTCTACTTCCCAAAAGAAGCAGGAAGTACCCCCAAGATCCCTTGCTTGTCTCAGTCTGGTTCCTGACAGACTATGGCAACAGCCATGAGGTGGAGAGAATTTACTGAGACAGGCTGAGGGGCTGTGAAGTTTTACTCATACTTTTAGAATTCTGGACAGTGCCTTTACCCTCCTCCTCAAGTTTCTATGGTCTCTGCAGTTCCTGGATGAAGGTGACAATTGAGGTATGCGATGCAGGGGCCGTGAGCCCAGTCTCCAGAGTTCTCTCCATGGCTCACCAAGACCCTGGGGAAGCCCATCCAGACACCACCAAGCCATGACTCCCGGGTCCTTCCCTATTAGAGCGCTGGCCCAAGGCCTGGCCCCTGATGAATGCGGCCACATGTAGCACAGAATGCCTCCCCAGAACCCCTGGGGGAATCCAGGCAGCCTGGACTCCTTAGCAGAAAAGCCAGCTAGTTTCGGACATCTTATCCAAACCGTGCCAGCAACTTTCCACTCAGTTTCTCTCTATCGTCCCTTCAGCTTCCATTCCTGCCTCCCACCTGCCTCTCCAGAGTCCTAGAGCAGAGAGGGCTTGTCAAGATCTCCCCACCCTCCCACCCGAATTCATCTATTTTTCTCCCAATCTGGGATCCCTATCCCTCCCTACATCACTATTTGCTTTTATCCTGAAGGAATTATGCTGGCCCCTCACCCTCTCATGTCTCAGTAGCCTGCACTCCCTCCCTCCTCTCTCCCAGATCCTCCTGAGTCTTCGCCCTGCTGGACGCTGAGCTCTAAGGCTGTTCTGACCACCTCATTTGTTCCTTTACCCTGCCCTTACACCCCTCCGCCCGGTGGACCCCTGAACCCACCCCCGCACCCCGTCTCAGCCCCTTCCCGCCCCCAACTGACTCTTCCCGAATGTCCCTTACCCAGCGCGAGAGACCCACAGCCCTTTGGCCACACCCCCTACACCTAGCTCCCGGTCGCTGCCTGGATCCCTGGCCGCGCCTGCGCAAAGCGGGCAGGTTGGCGGGACACTCTTAAGCCTGTAGGGTTACCTCTCCGGAAGGAGGCGGGGAAGCGGCGCACGCAGGCGCAGTAGTGTCTAAAGCCAGGCCCAATTAAGGCGTTAGGGGTTTCTCCGCGCCCTGGCGGCTCCTCCCAACTCCGGGAACCCGGGAAAACTTGTGAACTAATCAGAAAACGTGGAAGGCGGGAGATCCCAGCGCGTCGCCCAATGGAGAGAAGGAAGGCAAACGAGATGGCCAATCAGAAACGGCTCGGGGGACGCGCTCACTCCGCTCGAAGTCCGGACCCGGGAATTCCGAAGGCGGGGTCGACGATGCCCGCGCGCGGAGACCGCGCCCCTCCTGGCCCTGGCTTCTTCGCTGTCAAACAGCCGCAGGAGCACCAACCCCGGCCGATCCCGAGAGGTCCTGGGCTGCGGCATAGGCTGGCATTACCTGGAGAGGGAACCATTCCGAGACTGCACAGCGCGGTAGATACGAATCCGGGCTGGGGCGGGGAGGGAAAAGGCTGGATTTGTCTTGAATCATCCCTGGAAGCCCTTTCCTCTGTTTTTATCCCACCTGAAGAAACCAGAAAGCAGGGGTTTAGATCCACTTTGTTGGACAACGTAGAGCCCCGTTTGCACTGCCTTTGAGGGGTGACTGAGTACATTTCCCACTGGGGTTCAAGCTAGCTAGTTATGAATGAGGAATTGGTTAGAAGAGTGAAGCGTGAGCTAGCAGGAAGGTTACTCTATTAGGAAAAGCAGGTTTGACAGGAAGAAGCTTCTCATCTCTAAATTACACTGAAGTGGCAAGTTAGTATATCACACAGAAGCAGCGCCCCTCCCCCGCCCCCCCACACCTACAGTTCGAACTTCCCTATAAGCTGCCTAATGTATTGTTGACTTGCCCAGATTGAAGGCTCCTGGAATATTTTGCGGCCTGAGGATCCGATTCAACTTCGTGCCACAGGACGCCTTCTATTTTGCACTACACTGGAACTTTCACCAAATTTTTTCCGTTGCAAAGCTGTTGACAGCCAATTTTACATCGCATCCTAGGCTCCGTGCACCCTGAATTTGCCCTACTCAGGGAGTGTGCTCAAAGTCGAAATTGCACAAAGGATAGCTCAAGTTTGCATCAGACGGAAAGTGAATTTAGGCCAGCTGTGCACGGCCCAGGAAAGTGGACAAGGTGATGGATTCCTGAAGTGAAGAGGTGGTGCCGAGGGGGCCCCGCCCATGCTGCCCTGCTTCCAGCTGCTGCGCATAGGGGTCGGCAAGGGTGTCGATCTCCACACCTTCCACCCCCCCGGTGGAGCTGGCTGCACCTACCGTTTGGGCTGTAGGGCCGACCTCTGTGATGTGACCCTGCAGCCACAGCACGAGCCAGGCTTCATCTCTGGGGTCCATGCAGAGCTGCATGCGGAGCGCCAGGGTGATGACTGGAGGGTCAGCCTGGAGAACCACAGCAGCCAAGGTGAGGAGTGAGCAGAGCAGCCTTATGCCGGGGCAGTGGCAGTTTTGGGCTGGAATGAATTAAGAGACTCCACAGGGACTCTGCCGGCCTCCCAAACTCCCCATCAGGTTGGATGGACGGTTGTCATGCAGACTTCTGTCTTTCCATCAGAAATGTGCAGTGTCGGAAGCTCTTTGTGGGGCTGATCCTGTTTAGCTCATAGAGTGGGTGGGAGATAGATCCACAGACTGGGGCATCACAGTGGGGATGTTCTGAGACCATGGTGGGCAGTGAGGGGGCAAGCTTAGACTTCAGTTTCCAGATTGTTTAGACATTTGTCCTCGCCTTAGGGCAGCTGTGTTTTATGTTGAATTATCTTTTAATTATCCGGACATGGGCGTTACTCCCTGACTTGGAGGCAGTTAGGCAGCCTCAGGAGGCCTGGGTTTACGAGTTCTGCTGTTGGCCCCTGATAACATCACTCAGACCTGCCACTTCACCTCTCTAGGTCTTAGTTTCCTTAGCTAAAATATGTCTTTGAAAGTGAGGAGTGTTGTGGGGATTAGATAACTTCAATTGGCCAACATTCATTTCCTGTTTATTATTATGCGCCAAGAACTGTTTTATGTGCATTAAATATAGGTGAGCACAAATGCCTCATTTTACAAAGAAAATGAAGCATAAAGAGGCTGACTTGTCCAGGGTCACGTGACAGGTAAATGGTGGAATTTGGATTTGAACTCAAGATAGTCTGAGCTATGCTGTTAATTGGAACTGAGAGTGAGCATCTCTGAGACCCAGACCTCAGTGGATTGAGGGAAGTTCATTCCATGTGCCTTGAGGGAGAGCATAAGGGAAAAAAAAAAATTCTTGGCTCCCAGGGAGTTTCTTATCTGATGGCACCTACTTACTGAGGGACTTAGAATGTGAGGATTTCATGACATGCATGTGTTCTTCCTCATATTTCCCAGAAAACCAGACAGGACCAGATTTCTCCACTGCTGACCAGTCGTTTGTTTTTGTCGTTCTCTGTATCTGTCTGGTGCCCCATAATCAACAGGGACTTTGGTCAATAATGTCCGACTCCCAAGGGGTCACAGGCTGGAGTTGAATGATGGTGATCTTCTGACCTTTGGCCCTGAAGGGCCCCCAGGAACCAGCCCTTCAGAGTTCTACTTGTTTCAGCAAGTCCGAGTCAAACCTCAAGATTTTGCTGCCATTACTACCCCACGGTCTAGGGGAGAAGAGGGAACCGGGGTTGGTTTCCGGCCCATGCTGCCCTCCCAGGGGGCTCCACAGCGTCCGCTCAGCACCCTCTCCCCAGCCCCCAAAGCAACGCTGATCCTCAACTCCATTGGCAGCCTCAGCAAGCTCCACTCGCAGCCCCTCACCTTCTCACGGAGTGGGGGTGGGCCACAGAGTCCGCCTGTTCCCACTCCCACCGGGCAAGTGGGGACTGCCCCTTCTGCCCCACCCCCAAGAAACCGGAGGAAGTCGGCTCACCGCGTGTTGGAAGAACTGGATGATGAGAGAGAGGCTCCCAAGAGCCCCTCACCAGTCCTGCCAGAGCCTAGGAAAAAACTCCGCATAGAGAAAACTCCACCGACACCCAGTGGGTAAGTGAACTTGGCTTTATTTCACTGCCTTTGGTTCTTTTAGAGCCCTAGGTTGAGATGTACCTAAATGCATGGGTGGTGGGGATGGGAGATGGAACACCTGTTGTGATGACACGATCTGGGTTAGCTGTGCTAGCCAGATTCACCATTAGTCTAGTGAATCTCTATGGGGTCCCTCTGCAGTTATCCAGGGGAGAAATTCCAGGCTTCTACAGGTTTCCAGTGACCTTGGTTTTTGTGTCCCTTCCTTCAGAAATCGACGCGGGCGTCCTCGGAAGCACCCACTGAGCAACTCCAGGGCTCCCCCTGCAGTTGGGGGCGGGGAGCCCTGTGCAGCCCCTTGTTGCTGCCTACCCCAAGAAGAGACAGTGGCCTGGGTTCAGTGTGATGGCTGTGACATCTGGTTCCATGTGGCCTGTGTTGGTTGCAGCATTCAGGCTGCCAGGGAGGCCGACTTCCGGTGCCCAGGCTGTCGTGCAGGCATCCAGACCTAAGGCCCACCGCCAAAGCACCAGAGGACAGAGCCAGCACCTCCAGGCCAGGGGTGGACACTGAGGGTGCCAATGGGTCCTAAGAGCTGCCCTCTTCTATCCTTGCCTCTCCAGGAGGGAATGACTCAGGAGAAGGGTCCACTCCTGTGGATTATCAATTCAAGGCCTGGAGCAGGGCCTTGTGGCCAAGGTGACAGAAGAGATGGCTTCCTGCCAAAGATATTGCTGCCTCCAGGAAGTTACCAGTGAGCTGGAAATTCCCACTGTCACAAACTGTAGGTCCTTGTCATGGATACTAGAATGTCTGTGGTCAAGAGCACCCATCAATTGTAGAGGTCATGCCTGGGAAGTTATAAGCCCCAGCCTTGAACAAGCAAGTTCTTAATGTTTTTGATGGTATCCCTAAGGCATTTCTGGGAAAACCTAGAGCACAGACCCCAAACTTCCTTACATTGTGGGTGGTCCTGCTGCTGACCACAATGACTGTGACCTGACTTCTCAGAGCTTTGCTTCCATTTCCAAATAAAGAATGAGCAGCTTCATACGCTCTAAGGTATTTACTCTTTGTGTGGGTCTGATACTCCTTGCCTTCCAGTTCTTGAGAGAATGGAGTTGGTTAGTCTGGAAAATTAATTCAGATACTTACAGGAAGAGACAAGCAGATGAGGCAGAGGAAGACAGGAAAAGGGGAATCTAGGTAATTACAGTTGCTAATTTAAAAGGAAACATTCACTGCCATTAAAATGTCATTTGGATTTGATCAAATTCATGAGGGTGGTGGAACTTCTACAAGTTTCATCAGTACTACCAAGAAGAGAGAACCTGAGACACCAGCTAGAGCAGATGTCAGCCTGGTCCAGGATCGATACAACCCACATATGCTCCCTGAGTCTCTTCTGAGTTGCACACCAAGTCAGCACACTGTCAAAGCAGTGTTTCTATAGTTCTTACTAGGAAAGTCCTGTCTTGACCTATCTTCTTGCAACCTGCATGTCCATCCCCTTCCTTCTCTACTTAGACTTACCAACCCAAATGTTTTTACGGATCAAGGAAAAGCTCCAGAGGAAGAGCCCCAGTTAGGAAGTGGCAGAGTCAGGTCTAAAGTGTGTGTAGTGGTAAGTGAGTCACAAACAAGGCAAAAACCTTAAGTGAAAACCAAATGGACCCCAGTATCAAGAAAGCACAAAGTGGAGTTTCTGGTTGGGGTGATAGAAGCAATGAGTAAAGACTTGATTTCTTAGCACAAAGCCACTGAGGACTACAGAGAAGAATGGAGGAAAGCAAAAACCCAGATCCTAATAGGGAACGGACTATGTAATAACTGCCTCTTTGGGCAAAGGTGTTCATCTCCAATTTCTGCAGGACTGCAAGTCAGAGGTTCCTAAGAACTAGCTCACACTTATAAAGAGCCCTGTCCATATAAACTTAGGATCCAACCCCACAGCTCCCTCTGACATTGTGACTGCACAGTGTAAACAACCTTCGTTTCGGGGTCATTGAGGTCTGAGAGCTGTTAATACCCACTATTAAATATCCTATCCACTCTTCAATAACTAGAGGATAAACCAAAGACAAAAATATCCACCTACTAGGTCCCAGGCTTCTTTATTTAAGAACAAAGTGATGAGTGATGTGGGGATTAAAGTCAAGAGCATCATTGAACTTCACCTTCCCTCCAACCAGTTTCCCCAAACTCCCTGCCCCCACACCCATTGTGTTCCCAATTCCTTTCTTAGTGAATGAAAAACTTAATCCCAAAGCCCTAGTACAAACCCCAGGGTTCTCTCCCTAGCTCTCCCCTTCCTCTGCCCCCCATTCCTGGGGTGAGCAGGCACCTCAGTTTGAATGCATAGGAGAACCCAGAGCGGTGACAGACACCGAGGGAAAGGCCTCACCCTCAGGGAATGGGACCGAAGAGTACAGCGTAGTGAAGTGAGGGCCCCCGTAGCCTGGGGTGCCAAAAGGGGGCCCTGGCGCCAGAGGAAAGGATACGGGTCCCCCTGCGAAAGGAGACCCAGCAGCCTCAAAATCCTCGCGTTGGGAGTAGTCACTGCTTGATCGTTTGCCCTTCTGGCGACGGTTGCAGAACCACACTCGGACCACCTAGGAGTGGAGGACACGGGAGGGGCATTTGGTCCTGTGACCGGGGAGGAGGAGACGGCACACACAGGGACAGGGGCAGGTGCACTCACGTCCTTCTCCAGCCCGAGCTGCTGGGCGATGTGGCTAATTTGCTGCAGGGTGGGCTTCGGGCACTGCAGGAACATGCTCTCCAGGTTGCCTCTCACTCGGTTCTCGATACTCGTCCGCTTTCTCTTTCGGGCCTGCACAAGGGTCTCTGCCTTGCATATCTGAACAGGTGGGGAGGAGATGACAAGGAAAGAAATGGGCGGGCAAGCCCCAAACCTGCTAAGGACCAGTACTGGGGACAGTGACTCAAGAGCCAACTATTCAGGAGCAGCAGCCAGTTGTCACAAGGGCCAGGGGGTATGAAAAAGATCCTGGAAAGATAGGTTTAGACAAGTGATCCTGGACCTTCTCTCAGCAGAACAGAGGAACCACACTTCATGCCATTGAGGGCCACTGGCTCCCAGAGGGCGCGCTGCCAGCCAGAGATGAAAGCAGTGGAAATCAGACTTGAGATAGGGCCGTCCCTGTGCATCCCTCCCACCCTCACCTCCTGCAGATTCTCGTTGTTGTCAGCTTCCTCCACCCACTTCTGCAGCAGGGGCCGCAGCTTACACATGTTCTTGAAACTGAGCTGCAAAGCCTCAAAACGGCAGATAGTCGTTTGGCTGAACACCTTTCCTGGGGAGGTGGGTTGGAAGAAGCAAGGTGAGGTAGCAGGTAGGCTCCCTTTGCCACAAGACCGACACAGGCCTTGCCACCTGTTCCCACCCTTCCAAGACCCCACACTGGCTACTCCTCCCAGAGAAACTCAAAAGTCCATGTCGAGTACCTTCCCCCCAACTCCACCCTCCACCACTCCCTTGGTGGGGAAGAAAGTCCCCATTTCAGGGATGTTTGTTCCAGGGCAGATGTAGTCCCCCTGTGTTTTGTGGGTCAAAACATGCTGTAGGAGACTCACCAAAGAGAACCCCCAGGGTGAGCCCCACATCGGCCTGGGTATATCCTAGGGTGATCCTCTTCTGCTTTAGGAGCTTGGCAAATTGTTCAAGGTCTTTCTGAAGAGCTTTGATGTCCTGGGACTGCATTTTAAGAGGCAGAGGATATGTAAGAACATATGACAGCTATCTACCTCACCCCCTCTTCCACTGGGGCCCCAAGGTATGTGAGAGTATCTCTGCCTCTAGGCTGCCCACCTAACAACCAGAAATAACACAAATGTTATCTAGCCCAGAAAGCAACACACCCACCAGAAGCAGAACACCATTCAATGATGCAAAGAGAAGCCCTAACCTCAAGGAGGACACATATCAGGTTAGGAAGGGGGCCCCTGCCTTTTAGTTCTTTAGTACTCACAAAAGCTTTTGACTCTTATTAACCCCAGTTTGAGGAAGTTTTGCATCTAGAGAAATACAGAGCACCATGTCTCTGATTCTCTCAGATTACTTTGAAGGTCCCACAAACCACAACAAAATATGCACGTTCACAAACACATCCACACTACAAAACAGATGTCATATGAGGTATGAATAAAGTGTTTTTTATATAGTTAGTGCCCAATTTTTTAAAAACCTGATTATCCCTTATTTTTAAATAAAATATTTTTATTTGTTTTCTTGCAATATAAAAGCATCCTCATTGACACATTTCACAGATTTATTAGGCACCTTCTGTAAGCCAGTGGCTACAAAGACAAAAAACCCTGGCCCCATAGAGCTTTCATTGTGATGAAATAATTCTTATTCAGTAGGTTAGAAGTGCTATGGACAAAAGTAAAGCAGAGTAGGGAATTATGGGGAAAGGGTCAATTTTGAATAAGACAGTCAGAGGTCATGTTTGAGCAAAAGGAAGGAGTCAAATGGAAAGGCCCTGAGGTGGGCAGTAGCAAAGTCAGCAGCAAGGCCAGTAACAAAGCTAGCATGGCCGGGGGAGGGTGAGAGGACTGAGGAAAGGGAAGAGGAGCTGATGCGATCAGAGAAGTGAGCAGGGCAGATCCTGCAGCTGCCACCATGACTAAGTTTTACTCAGAGAAATGGAAAGTCGCTGAAGGGTTTTGTGCAGTGAAATGACCTGACTCTTGATTACTCCAGTTGATGTACTGACCACAGAGTAAGGAGGCAACTGCAGCAATCCCAGCATAGATGATGGCGAATGGGACCAGGATGTCTATCCAAGGTAAAGATCGCAGTATTTCCAAAGGACTGGATATAAGGATGTGAAAGGAATGAGATGACAAATTTGAGCCTTGAGTTTCTGGGTAATGGGCAGGGAGGGGGCAGTGCAAGGAGCCATCCCAGGAGACTGAACGTGTGGTGGTTCTGTCTACAAGACATTTGAGCCTTGACAGTGGATGAAAGGAAAGTAGACAGAGCAAAGGGGGATGAATGGAGCCTCTCCAATGCAGGCCAGTGGCCAGAAGATGGAGAACAGTAGCCAGGCCTCTGTGCAGTCCTAGAAACCTAAAGAAGTATTGGGTTGGCCAAAAAGTTCATTTGAGCTTCTCTGTAAGAGGTTATAGAAAAGCATGAATGAACTTTGTGGCCAACCCACTATTTGATGGGACATCAGTCCTGTAAAACTCAACTTCTGCTCAACCAATGTTGCAAATCTGTAAATGTCAGGTCTTCTCATCTTGGCTTTTCTGAATCATATTTTGGGGATTTGAAGTAAGATAAACCCCAGTTCAAAGTCCAGCTGCACCATTTAGCAGTTAAGACCCGTGAAACAGGCTAATAATACCTCCCTAGAAGATTTTCTGCCAGTTAATGAGATAATGATGTAGAAACTGAGCCCACAGCCAGGCACTTAGGAAATGGACCACAATTGGCAGCCATTATTATTCAAGGCTCAGCAGTCGCCTCCAGCAAAGAGCGTCTAGAGCTACTTGGTCAGCTGAAACCAATCACACCTCCTCCGGAGAGGTCTAAAGGCTTAGTACTTGATCTCTAATTGCTTGCACTTGTCTCTTCCTCAGACTAGAAGATACATCCTTAATAGTCCCCAGCGGGTTAGATGGAGAAGACTTCAGTCCCTCAGCAAACCCTCCATTTGAGGAATGGCCTGCAGATGACTTGTTCCCCTTTTCTCCCCCTGTACACTGCTTATGTAATTACGGCTGAAATTGGTGTTCCAGCTTTTTTATAAGGGGGTGTCAGGGTGTGCGCTCTGCCTGATCGTGACTCATTGGGTGCAAGGCAGAGGTCAAGGGAAGACAAGCCCTAAACTTGATGGAAGGAAAACCCAGACTCCACACATCCACACAGCCCAAACAGGAGCTTCTTTCAGAAACCAGTCACACCCTAGACTCTCAGGAACAATAACCCTAGGATAAGCACTGTTTTCACCCTCAGGCCACACTTAACCCTAAGGCCCGAGATCCCAGGTCTGATAAGGCGCAAATTTCCCAGAAGAGATCAGGGTAGAAGGGGCTCAGACCCCAAGCTAGGTCTGGTGCTGGCTGGTGCTGGCTGGTGCTGGCTGGTAATGAGTGACCCGACCCAGGTCAGACCTAGGAAGTGGAAGGACCTACTTGACAAGGGCCGAGGGGGGAAGCAAGGCCGGCTTCCGACTGCCCCAGGCCGCCCTGCCCTCACCTGCGGTTCTCCCTTAAATTCCGGCCCCTGGTTCCCACCTGGCTCCAGCTCAGAGCGGCCTGCAGCCGCCACACACCGGTCCCTGCCCCGGGGAGCCGTCTCCGCCTGCTCCCTTCCTTGGGTCCCCGACCACCTCTCCTCGCGTGGCCGCCCCCGGCCTGCGCATTCACCGGACCCCCCGCCCTCAGCAGCTCACTCGCCTCCTCAGGGTTCGGCTCCAGCTTCTCCTTGTCCAGCTTCGCGGCGCCTGCAGGGGCGGCACAGGGGTCCGGGGAGGCCCCCTCGGAGTTGCTCTCCACCCCGGCTCCCGCCTCGCCCTCGGGCTGAGGGGTCTCCAGGCCGCCTGGGGGCACTGGCCCCACTCCAACCTGCGGCGCACAGTAGGCCATCCCTCCGCACAAGTCATAGGGCGGGGGGCACGGGGGAAGCCCCCACACCTCGGCGCCGGGCACAACCCCCGGTCCGATCCCCGACCCACCAGGAGGCCCTTGGAAGCTCATCCAGGTCCGAGGATCAACCCAGCCCGGCTCTGGCCCTCCCGGCCCATCGCCTCCACCGCCCGGCGGGGGCGAAAAGGCGAAGTCAGAAGCGAGGTGTCCCGCCATGGGGAAGGAAGGCACCCCGAGCCGGGGGCCTAGGAAAACGAGGGATCTCCTAGAGACTGCTCAACACCTCTCTCCCTCCCCAATCCCACCCACTAGCCTTGACCTCTGGCCCCGCCCCCTGGATGGGTGGGGGGAAGGGACGGTGGGGGTGGGAGAAACTGAGGCGGAGGGTGTTTGCCTGCTGGTGGCAGTGGTGTCTGGAAGGGGAAAGCCAGGGATCTCCACCCAGGCGCCTCCCCAGGCCCCAGACTCCTAGGCTCTCGGCACAGGTCCCCCATGCGGGCCTTCACTTCCAGCTCCCAGCAGGCTGCCCAGCCCTCCCCAGGCTCACACACAGCAGGGGTGAGGGGTCCCTTCCATGCCCCCTGCACGTTCTTCCGGACCCCTCTCCAGACACCCTGGCACTGTCTCCTCACCCGAGCCCAGCCACCCTCTCAACTCCTCAAACATTTATGCTGTATGTGTCAAGTCCCACTGGGGCTACTCCTCAATTCTTAACAGGCTCCTTCCCCATTGTCCTCCAGTATCCCAGTCCAGGAACCTAGGCAGTTCCCATTTAGACAACTGGCCAGATTCGTTTCCCTGGTGGCTCAGATGGTAAAGAATCTGCCTGCAATGCCAGAGACCCTGGTTGTATTCTTGGGTTGGGAAGATCTGAAGAAAGGAATGGCGACCCACTCCAGTATGCTTGCCTGGGAAATCCCATGGACAGAGGAACTCGGCAGGCTACAATCCGTGGGTTGAAAAGAGTCGCACATGACTAACACTTTCACTTTTCAAAACTGTGATGCCTGGCACCCCTCTGCCCAGCCTGCTAAAATCCACCCTATCACCAGGGGCAGGCTACCAGACCAGCTTCCATCCATCCCCAGCTTTCCTGATTCCAGAGGCTCCTCACCTACCAGACCCAGGGATGGAAACCCTACTTTCCCTTCTAGGGGCCAGGCTCTGGACTGACTAGGCCTGAGTCTCCCTACCTTTGTCCAGCCAGAGGGATTGGACACCACACCACGGGTCCCCCACTGTGGGTCCGTGCATCAAGTTCCTTGCCCCCCTCTTCAGAGACCCAAATATCTAGAACCACAGTTGAAGGTTCTCCCTCCCCCTCCTACCAGCCCAGACCTTCAGCCCTAGGCCCTGGGTGGGGAAAGCCTAGGAGGGAGAAGGAGAGAAAAAAAATATCTGACTTCAGGTTCAAAGGGGCTTGGGAGGGACTGGGGGAAGGGGCCGGACAATGGCCTTGGCTGGACAATCCTGGTCCCCAGAGGGGGCAGCTCTAACCCTAAACAAGTGCTCAACCCTTGAATGGGCCTGGATGGCTCCCCTGGGGATAGCTTCCTGCCCCCCAACCCCCAGCCCCAATCCCCTCGCAAGAATCCCCCTCAGAGCAGCTAAAAGAGCTCCTGCAGCAACCCCCCCAACCCCTCAAAGACTGTGAGCCTCAGACAGGGCCGCCCACTGGGGCCTAGGTATCCGTCCCCCTCTAAAGGACGCAGGCATTCAGCCTCATCTTCTACCCCTCCCCCAGCCCCCCAGGCCTTTGTTTAGGGGGGCCGGCAAAAAGATGAGGAGATGGAGAGCGACTTGGGGTGGAGGTGCAGGAAGCCTGCCCTAAGCTCTCCCACCGGGTCTGGGCCGGTCCTGAGGGCTCACACTGCAGGCTTAGTGCTTATTCTCTGTTTGCAAGAGAATAGCTTTCAGATTGCCTGTCTGCTAGGAATGATGTTTGTCTGTCTGCTCCCCAAACTTGCTCCAAGTGAAGGCCCTGAGGTGAATTGGGGGGACTCCAGAAAGGCTGTGAACCAGAGCTCCATACAGCTTGGAAGGCCAGAATCCTGAGCCTGGAACATGGACCTCTGTCGACTTAGACATCTCTTCATCCCCGCCCTGTCTGAGGCTGTTTGCTGAGCATCTGCCTTCTGAGGTGCTGGGGGTCCTGCTGGGGGTCCTCTTGACTGTGGCTTGCTGTCTTCAGCTTGGTCGTATCTGGGAATCCTTTGAGCCTTTCTTTTTTTTTTTTTTTTTTTTACTCTCTCCTAAATTCATATCACATAGCCGCTGTTCCAGCTCATCTGTGAGTACTTTTTGAGCAACTAATATATGCGTACATTTCAAGACTTCCCATAGGTCTGATGAAAGATCTACAGGGCACCGAAATTGGAGCTATATTTGCCTCTAAGCCACTAACTGCCAAAAAAACCTGATTAAGGGACCTGGTGGGGGTGGGGAGCTGTGCTTTGGACCGGAGGGGCCCCTCCCCAGCCATCTCCCCAACCCCCAAGACAGAGCCATCAGGGCCCCTTTGTCATGCATCTATCTGCTGTCTGCCAAGAAGACAGCCTCCCAGAGGAGGGGGAGGGGTGGACCTAGGAAATCTACAGCAATGCTCCTTGCGTCACTCGCCACCTTCTAGGCTCCCAGAATCCCTTCTCCCCATGTGGCCCCTGCACCGCTGTCTTCCCAGCAGCCCCTAAAACACCTTCTGCCTTTCCCCTCACTCAACAATACCCTTTTGAGATTACAATCAGTAATCTGATTGCTCTAAGTGGTATGTTTCTTGGCAAGAGTCCCATACCAGAGGGAGAGACAGGAGGGGAGGGTGCCTGGGTGCCTGGTTGGCTGGTAGCCAGACATCTGAGCCAGATCAGTCCTGTGCTTGCCTGGAGTCCGACCCAGAACCTTAGTGGAAAGTTAAGCTTGTCTGCAGTTCTTTCCAGCCATGTCTTGGGGTGCTGAGGCTGGCAAGGCTGAGGCACCCTCCCCTTCCCTCCCCACCCTCCTGTTAAACCTGAAGGGTAGGTAGCTTCACTTCTGCCCAGGCCAGCTCTCTGCAGGAGATGGCAAGCCAGTTGAGTCATCAGACCTGGCTCCTCCACTCTCTTGGGTCTTGTGCGTGCATGGTGCATGCTCAGTTGCTTCAGTTGTGTCCGACTCTTTCGATCCCATGAACTGTAGCCTGCCAGGCTCCTCTGTCCATGGGATTCTCCAGGCAAGAATACTGGAATGGGTTGCGATGCCCTCCCCCAGGGGATCTTCCTAACCCAGGGATCAAACTCGAGTCTCCTGCATTGGTAGGCAGGTTCTTTACCACGAGCGCCACCTGGGAAGCACTTCTTGGGTCTGTGTGTGTGTGTGTGTGTGTGTGTGTGTGTGTGTGGCTCAATCGTGTCTGACTCTCTGCAACTCGAACTATAGCCTGCTAGGCTTCTCTGTCCCTGGAATTCTCCAGGCAAGAATACTGGAGTGGATTGCTGTTCCCTTCTCCAGGGGTTCTTCTCCACCCAGGGATTGAACCCGGGTCTCCTGCATTGCAGGCAGATTCTTTATCACTTGAGCTACTTGGGTCTTAGAGAGTCATTAAAAAACAAGTCCTCCAAACGAATTTAGAGCTGGGCTAACAAACTCTCCACATAATCCTTTATTATGAGTGCAATGTCTAGAACCTGCACAAAGACAAATGCAAGCATCTGGTTATAGAGCATGACACAGCGAGGGCAGGTGAGGGCCACTACTCCCTGCCAAGTGTGGCTGGCCTGGCAAGGTTTCCTAAAGATGTGATGATGGTCTTGCTGCTGTCAGCCCAGCCATCACCTCACTGGTTGGGAGAACTAGCTGAAATGGCTGATGGGGACCAATGAAGTCTTGCTCTAAACCACGGTAGCAAACCACTAATTTTAACTTCTGGCTTCTGTCAAGGCAGAAAGAAGAAAGGGAAAGAATGGAGGGTTGAAGACAGAAGGGTTTAGGCTTTATCCAGTCTGGGAAAATATCTCCCTATATCTCAATTTACTCATTTTCCACTGCTCACAGTAAACCAACCTCTTTCTTCTCAACAACTGACCCTATGACCTCTCCTGTGAGGTCTGCAAGCTGAAATCTTCTTTTCCCAAATCCAGATAGTGTTACCTCAAATCCAGGAGTCAGCTCTCTGCTTGTAGTCTGCCGGGAGATAGAGAGGTGAGAGTGAGAGGAAGGGGAAGCCAGGAGAAGCTGAAAAGTAAAGGTAACAAATATATTCTGTTAGCACCACCAGGAGGTAACTGCATTAAGTCTGCACTGTACCCCTCCAAATGTTTCTTTAATGACATACAAGCATCTGTCCGCGTATCTGAGGTTTCTTTGTTGTTGTTCTTCTTACAGAAATAGCCTAATACTGTTCATGTGTTCAGTCGCTCAGTCGCCTCTGACTCTGTGGCCTGTAGCCCACCAGGTTTCTCTGTCCATGGACTTTTCCAGGCAAGAAGACCAGAGCAGGTTGCCATTTCCTTCTCCAGGGGATCTTTTAGACCCCAAAATCGAACCTGAGTTCATTAATATAATGAACCTACTGTTCATAACAGTCTGTAATTCATAGATGTCCCTCTGTATACATAGATTAAACTCCTCTCTTTAATAGCTGCACATCAGTCTATACTATGGGTAAATCACAATCTATCTAGTCTTTCACTTGATGAGCACTTGATCTGTTTCCAGTGCAACACTACAAATAAATCGACAATAAACATCCTTAGATGTTCTTAACATGAAATCTCTATAGGAGATATTCCCCGCTGTAGATTGCTGGGTCAGAGGGTGGTAGGTATTTTCATTTACATTGTTAGATTCTGTTTACAATTAAGGAAACTGTCTCCAGTCTCCAAAGTTTCCATTTTAAAGAACACCCCTGTCCCTGTGTCTTTATCAGCTGTAGATGTTATGGCTAATCAGTTGAATGATCTTTCATGGGTCTGTAGACCATTTGGAATTATAATTAAAGCTTTTAATGAGGCTGAACTGCCAAGTTTATCTCTGCCTCAAAGGGACTTCACCTCCCCTAGTGATTCGGCCAGGATCAATGCTACTTTGTTCCTGAGCAGTCTGGTTCTGCAGCTGGCTAAGGTCATGGTACCCATGCTGAACATCATAGAATGTAGTCAAGGGGTTTGAGGGGTTTGGAAGAAGGTTGGACCTAGAAGTGTGAAGGGTGGGCAGGCAGTGGTAACTAGTAGAAGTGACCTGGGCCTATGTCCTTGGGGAATAGTCTCTTCACCCCACCTGTCTTCCTTGTTCTGGAATGAGCTTGCTCATCTCTCAGGAAGCCTGGAAAGAATTCAGTCAGAAAGACATTATTTACCTGTGTCCAGACTTGAATTCCAGTAGAGTTCTGGAGCCTGTCATACCCTCTGTGTCAGCTCTACCCAGGTGCCCTTCCCTGAATTGTCCCTGTCCTCCCTGGTGGCACTAGTGGTAAAGAACCTGCCTGGCAGTGCAGGAGAAATGAGTCTCCGGTTCAATCCTGGGTCAATAAGATCCCCTGGAGGGACAATTTTTTTTTTAAAGTTACAAACACAGGTAAATTGAGGTCGGATTTATGCATTTATGAATAGAACACTGGAGGAGGGCATGGCAACCCACTCCAGTATTCTTGCCTGGAGAATCCCATGGACAGACAGAGCCAGACACGACTGAAGATACTAAGCACCCTCCCTCCAATGATGGGGATGGCACCCAATTTGAACACAGAAGATTATTGCAACCTTCTCTAGTGTCTTCATTCCCCTTAGACAGTAAACTTTTTGAGAGCAGGAGCTGTCTTACTCCTTTGCTTACCCCCAGAGACAAGCACAGCTCTTGGCACTCAGTAAGGCACTCAGTTGTGAGGTGGATGGACCAGTGTGGGGCATAAAAGGTGGAAAGGCAGAGACCCCAGGAGGAGAAGGGCCCACAAAATGCAAAAGCAATTTCTTCTTCCTTCCTTCCCAGTTCTAGCCATTGTAGAGAGAGGGGTACCCGGTGAGTCAGAGGGGATGAGTTTAGTTCCTTGGAGGGGATGGGGGAGGGGAGAGGAGGCTTCGCCTCTCTTTCTGTGCATATGCAGCTGATTCAATATCCCCAGTCTCACCACCCATTCAAAGTCTTCCTCCTTCTTTGGGGTCCTGAGATGGGATCATGGAAACAGGGCAGGCTTGGAGGGAGGAGTCCTGGGTACCCATTCAGCTTTGCTCCTGGGCAATGTTGTAGACTGATTATTTAAACCCTGGAATCTCGGGTATAGATCTCTGAAATGGAAAGTTCCTCTTCACAGGAACACTGTGTAGATTAAAGGAGACAGTGATCTTAAACTCCTGGTAGGGAATTCCCTGGAGATCCAGTGGTTGGGACTCCTTGTTTCACTGCCAGGGTTGGGTTTGATATGGGAAGTTAGGAAATGGCAGGCATGCCTCACAGCACAACCAAAACAAAACAGAAACAATTTTTTTTAAAATTACAAACACAGGTAAATTGAGGTAGGATTTATGTATTTATGAATAGAACACTTCAGTGAATCTATTGACAATTTTTAACAAATACCTGCAGCTGTGTCCTCCAGAGCCTGTCAAAGTATAGAATGGTGGACATTCCCTTTGCTCCCTTTCCTTCTCACTGATCTGGTGACTGTCACCGTAGAGTCCGTTTGCCTGTTTTAAAACTTCACGCACATGCACTCACAGAGTGTGCTTCTCTGTCTGGCTTTCTGCATCTGGCAGAACATCTCTGTGACCCACAGACACTGGGTCCAGGTTGTTATATGCATCAGCAGTTCTTCGCTTTCACTGCTGAGTAGGATTCCCTTGCTGGGCTTCCCCGGTGGCACTAGTGGTGAAGAGCCTGCCTGCCAATGCAGGAGACCTAAGAGACCTGGGTTTGATCCCTGGGTTGGGAAGATCCCCTGGAGGAGGGCATGGCAACCCACTCCAGTATTCTTGTCTGGAGAATCCCATGGACAGAGGAGCCTGGCGCACTACAGTCCATAGGGTCCCTCAGAGATGGACACAGCTGAAGCGACTGAGCACAGCATAGCACATTCCTTTGCAGACTGGACCACGATTTTTGGACATTTGAGGGTATTCCCAGTGTTTGGATACTACAAATAAAGCAACTAAGAACATTCTTCTATATGGTTCTCAGGGACATATATCTTCATTTTTCTTGAGTAAATACCAAGGAATGTATTATAAACACTGGCCATAAAGCCTTTGTTGTTTTATTTTCTTTGAAGATCCATAACTTAATTTCCAAAGACATTGTTTTATATTCCTATACGCAATGGATAAGAGTTCAGGTTATTTCACATTTTTGCCAATATTTTACTTTAGCTTTTCTGATGGGTGTGTGGTGGTGGTTTAGCCACCGAGTTGTGTCTGACTCTTGTGACCCCGTGGACTGTAGGCTGCCAGGCTCCTCTGCCCATGGGATTCTCCAGGCAAGAATAACTGGAATGGGTTGCCATTTCCTTCTCCAGGGGATCTTCCCGACCCACATTACAAGCAGATTCTTTACTCACTGAGCTACAGGGAAACCAGTGATTTCTAAATTTTGACTTTCTATTTTCCCCTGACTTGTTTTTTTTCTGAGAACTTTGTCACATACGAATTTCAATTAATGTATCTTTATTATAAGCCAGACTCAGAGAAGGCCATACTCTGAGTGCCTTTGTATGAAGTTTTAAAACAGGCAAAACGACTCCAATGGGGATAGTTACCAGATCAGTGAAAATGAAAGGGAGCAAAGGGAATGAATGTTCTAGGGTGAAGGCAAGTCTTTTTTTCTTTTCTGTCTTTTTGGGGGGAGGAACATTCTATACTGTGAAAAGGGCTGTGGATGACACAGCTGCATGCATTTGTTAAAAACCATCAATAGACTCACTAAAGTGCTCACTATACTTACACTCGTAAAGTCCCATTTAAGTGTTTTACTCACTTGTGTTGTTTGTCTTTTTATTATCAAGTCAAAGAAGTTGTTTATATACTCTGGATACAAATCCTTTGTCAGATACTGGTACAGCAAACATTCTAACAAAGATCCCCCCCCCCGTTTCTTTTTAGTGCTTCAGGTAAGCAAAATCTACTGATTTTTCACACATTATCAAGAAAAATGGCCCAGAGCATGAGTTTCTAGCTAGCCCCCAGGAACTTCACATTATTGTCTTTGTATTCAGAAACCAGGCCGAAGTACTTCATTTCTCTGAGGGACCCAGGGCTATTGGAGGAATTCATTCTTCAGTTTGTAAAACCTATTTCAGAAGATCTCTCTGAAGATTGTGGAAAGAGCTAAATAAATGTTAATTCCCTTTCTTTAGGCTCTGGATCCAAAGAATGCTCAGAATCCAACCCCGCCTCCCAGTCCTGCCTGCCCCACCCACCCCCAGAGTTTGACACCCAAGGCTTATTTGTGCCTGTGGTCCTTACTTCATCCTTCTTTCTTGGTTTCAGTCACTTCCTTTGGTTTCTGCTCACATTCCTCAAGGAAGTCCTTCTGGTCAAGGTCACTAACAAAGTGTTGTTAATTCTAGTGGAGATGTCTATGTCCTCATCTTTCTTTACCTCTCATCAGCCTTCCCCACATTTGGCAACTCTTCCCTTTATTTATTTTGTTCAATTCTTCTGGATTTACTCCACAAATTTCTACAAAGTATTTCTAGTTGGAAGAATAGAATAGAGAAAGAATTGTAAGAAAGTTTTATAGAGTCACCAGGTTTGTCAATTTGTAACATTTTAATATTACTTGCCATATGTGATATACATAGTAAACAGGTAGAAACTTATGCAGACAGTCTTCATTTGTGGTTTTGATATTTGTGTTTCAGTTAACGTTTTCCTGGCCAGGATGGCCTGGGATGTGTGTGTATGTGTCTTGAATTTGATGTATGCTTTTATCTTACTGAAGACTTTTAGTAAAAAGGATTTACTAAATCCTTTTGTTTGGCTATGTTTTAAGACTCTGGGGAATTTCCTGGTGGTCCAGTGACTAGAACTCTGCTCTCCCAATGCTTGCCAGCTGAGAGTTTGCCTGTTGCAGCTAAAAAGATCCTGCGTGTGGCAGCCCAGACCCTGTATAGAAAAACTCTGTACATTGTTTCTTGTCAATCTATCATTCTGTAGCCTACTTTTTAAGTTACCATTGTGTATGAGATGAACCATGCTTATGCGAATAGTTCATTTGTTTTCATTGACGGATAATAGCCATGGTATGAATGCGTGGCTGTCCTTCAGTCGTTGACTTTTTCGACCCCATAGGCTGTAGCCCGCCAGGCTCCTCTGTCCATGAGATCTTCCAGGCAAAAATACTGAAGTAGGTTGCCATTTCTTCCTCCAGGGGATCTTCCCAATCCAGGGGTGGAACTCTTGTTTCCCATGTCTCCTGCTTTGGCAGGCAGATTCTTCACCACTGAGCCACCTGGGGAATGGTATGAATATGCTACAATTTATCTCTCTTTTTACTTTTCATTGACTTTTCCTTTGTTTCTTATGGCAGACCTGCTGCCTGCAGTGAACTTTTGTTTTCTTGGTCCCTATGCATCACGCTAGAATATGTCTGTAGGAGTGGAATTATTGCACATCTTTACCATGAGATGCCAAATTGTTCTCCAGAGTGACTGTATGAATTTATATTTATGATCCAGCTCCCCACCCCCACACCATGCACCCTTAAAGCTATGACACACTGTTCTAGCTTTCTTCTTATCGCACTGGCTGTTCCTTCTCAATCTCCTTTGCTGGCTCTTTTTGCTTGAAATCTTGGCATGTTTAAGAGCTTTACCTGGCCTTCTTATTCTGTTCTTACTAATTTCCTAATTGCTCTAGTTCTATCCAGCCCCAGGATTTTAAATATCATCTATACACAGATGGCTTCCAAATGTGTATCCCTGCATATTTCCATGGGCTTCCCAGGTGGTTCAGTGGTAAAGAATCTGCCTGCCAGTGTAGGAGATGCGGGAGACCAGTGTTCGATCCCTGGGTTCAGAAGATCCCCTGGAGGAGGAAATGGTAATCCAGTCCAGTATTCTTGCCTGGAAAATTCCATGGACAGAGGACCCTAGCCGGCTACAGTTCAAGGGGTCACAAAGAATTAGACTCAACTAAGCACACACACACACACATATTCTCATAGTTTAAAAAATAACCATACCAAAACAGGTACTCAAATATATTACAGATGGGATTGTAAACTCGTAATGTTTTCTCAAAGTGCATATGACAATCTCTGTCCAAGTTTTTAAACCGCATACACCCAGCAGTACCACTTCTAGGAGTGTATCCAAAAACATACTGGCATATCTGCAAAATGACTGTATTCAAAATTATATGTTGTTGTATTCACTTTAAAAGAAAACAATCCAGATGCCTACAAGTAGGGGACTGGTTAAGAAACACTGCATATCTATAAATAAAGTACCATAAGAAATTTTTTAAAAAATAAAAGAACTTCCTTGGAGATCCAGGAGTTAAGACTCTCTGCTTCCATTGCAAGGCTTATTAGTTGGATCCTTAGTGGGGGAACTAAGATCCCACATGCCTCCTGGTACAGCCCAAAACAAACATAAAAGAACAAAAATGAAAAATGAAGACATAGGAAGCTCTTGAAATGTATATTCATGGTATCTTGTTAAACGTAAAAAAGCAAGTTGCAAAAAAGCATATATTAAATCTTATCTGAAGAGGAAAAGAATATATATGTATAGAATTCTGTTTGCTTGCATATGCATGAAATGTCTTTGGAGGAATTAACAAGGAATTCGATCAGTGGTTGCCTGTTAGGGATGGGACAAGAGTGAAAGAGATGCCTAGCCTTTTTGAAGCATTTGAATTTTGAACCAAATCAAAATATAAAGTAAAAGATAATTCCAAAGGAGAAAATTGGAACTGAAAAAACTGAAAAATAACTTGAAGAATTTTTACCTTCATTAAGGTTTTTATGGGAAATAGATGGGGAAACAGTGGTAACAGTGTCAGACTTTATTTTTTGGACTCCAAAATCACTGCAGATGGTGACTGTAGCCATGAAATTAAAAGACGCTTACTCCTTGGAAGGAGAGTTATGACCAACCTAGATAGCATATTGAAAAGCAAAGATATTACTTTGCCAACAAAGGTCCGTCTAGTCAAGGCTATGGTTTTTCCAGTAGTCATGTATGGATGTGAGAGTTGTACTGTGAAGAAAGCTGAGTGCCAAAGAATTGATGCCTTTGAACTGTGGTGCTGGAGAAGACTCTTGAGAGTCCCTTGGACTGCAAGGAGATCCAACCAGTCCATCTTAAAGGAGATCAGTCCTGGGTGTTCATTGGAAGGAATGATGCTAAAGCTGAAACTCCAATACTTTGGCCACCTCATGCGAAGAGCTGACTCATTGGAAAAGGCTCTGATGGTGGGAGGGATTGAGGGCAGGAGGAGAAGGGGACAACAGACGATGAGATGGTTGGATGGCATCACCAACTCGATGGACGTGAGTTTGAGAGAACTCCGGGAGTTGGTGATGGACAGGGAGGCCTGGTGTGCTGCGATTCATGGGGTCGCAAAGAGTCAGACACGACTGAGCGACTGAACTGAACGGAATTAAAGGTATTTTAATGTCTCAACATTATATCATTCTCTGATAATCATTTCATAACGTATGTAAGTCAAATCAGTATGCTCTACATCTTATATGTGTACAGTACTACTCTATGCCAATTATATCTCAATAAAACTGGAAGAAAAATAGATTACGGTATGAAAATAGATATATTATTCCTTGAATTACTACCACCATTTTAGTTGAGTATGTTCTTTTTCTTTTAGTTGTATTTTCTTTCTTTACATATCTGTCTTTCATTCATTAAAAGGTAAAATAAGGGCACGATTAATCAACATGTGAAAGTTGTTTGCTCAAGGAAATTGGCTATTTTATTTGTATTCTTTTGGCCTAGCTGTGTGACTTGCAGCATCTTAGTCCCCAGACCAGAGACCCTAACCAGCCCACAGCAGTGAAAGCGCCAAGTCTTAACCACTGGTGAAAGCGAAAGTGATAGTCCGACTCTTTGCGACCCCCAGGACTGCAGCCTGCCAGGCTCCTGTGTCCCTAGAACTCTCTAGGTGAGAATACTGGAGTGGGTAGCCATACCCGACCCAAGTATCAAAAGTGAGTCTCCTGCATTGTAGGCAGAATATTTACCATCTGAGCACCAGGGAAGCCCCTTAACCACTGGACTGCCAGGCAATTCCCACTTTAAAAAATTATTATTTTTTTAATAGTATTTGACAATTTTTTGATTTAAGCAGAAAAGCCCAATCTAGGAGTTTCCCAGGTGGCTCAGTGATAAAGAATCCTCCTGCCAATGTAGGAGACCCCGGTTCAATCCCTGGGTTAGGAAGATCCCCTGGGAGAGGAAATGACAGGTCAATCCAGTATTCTTGCCTGGGTGCCCACAGACAGAGGAGCCTGGCAGCCTGGGGTCATAAAGAGTGGGACATGACTGAGGGTGGTTGGACCAATGCTTGTAGTTTCAGCAATCTCAGATCGCCCTCTAGCGTCCATGTCCAAGTCTCAAAAATTAGATAAATCACTTCGCTGTTTCTCTTGTGTCCTTAGTCGCTCAGTCATGTCCAACTCTTTGCGACCCATGGACTGTAGCCTGCCAGGCTCCTCTGTTCATGGGGGATTCTCCAGGCAAGAACACTGGAGTGGGTTTCCATGTCCTTCTTCAGGGGCTCTTCCCAACCCAGGAATCAAAGCTAGCTCTCCTGCATCACAGGCAGATTCTTTACTGTCCGAGCTCTCAGGGAAGCCCAAAAGGATGTGGGCTCCATCAGGATTTGAACCCAGGACCTCTCACACCTGAAGTGAGAGTCACACTCCTAGACCAACGTGACTCTTTGGTGTTTCTCCTAGGACACCTGACTGAAGCCGTTTGCCAACACTTTCGGGGCCCTCATCATCAGCCCATTCTGTTAACCTGTAAGTTTGTCCATGCCTGTCACCTTATGTTACCCTGTCTGGATCAGAAAGTGTGATGAGAGCTCCTCTGTCATCAGAGGCCCAAACATTTGAGGTAGAGTAAGAGGAGGGCCTGGAAGTCGGCTTCTGAGGGGTGAGGGAGGACCTGAGGGTGCAGGAGCCCGTCTGTGGAGCTGCAGCAGCCCCAGGTGCTGAGTGTCGAGCTGTGCTTCCGGGGCACCCTCTCCGACCTCCACATCTGGTCCCTTCCTGGCTGTTTGCAGTTCCTATAACCCCAAGGCAATCAAACACTGGGTCACTGGGGTAAGCATGCGGCGCCAAGGTGGGTCAGGTGTGGTCTGGTTTATTCTATATCTCATACCTCCCTTCTGATATTAGAAACCAAACTAGATTCATAAACCCTTGCGCTTCCTGCAAGAAAGTGGTTCTAATAGAGTTCTGAAAGTACAGACCCAAAACAGGCTACACTGGCATCACCTGGGATGCAGTTTTCAGGACCTACCCCAGACCTACTGATGAGAACTCCAGGGCTGGGGGCCCAGGGCTTTGCATTTTAACAATCCCCCCACAGGATTTTCCTGTTCAAATCAAGCCCCGCCCTGCCCACTCTTCATCTCAATATTTAGTAAGTGTGATTCCTGAGCAGTCAGATGTTGGAGGCATACTTTCTTGCCAGGAAAGAAACTGGCAAAGCTCCCCAGTCAGCTTAGTCTGAGTCCTGTCCTGTCCTAGGCAAAGGAGTGCATGTCCTGGATTATGAGTCGTGTTCATTTGTCCCGGGTGTCCATTGGGTTCCCACTTATACTCAAAATGCCGCTCCTATGCTGTCTCTTTTATAGGGTTTTTGTAACTCCCTGCTCAGAGGTGCCAGTCTACATATATGTCCCCAAGGCACCTGTGCAGGTTGCACTGACCATTTGTCTTAACACTTCCTCACCCATATTAGCCTGAGCAAGACTGAACCAACCTAGAGCGCCAGGAGAGTGCGGTTCCATCAGCCCCAGTTCCTGCTAAAGGCAGCGGCCAGCACACAGGAGATATTTAGTACATGTTTGCCAAATGAATGGTCTATAATTGAGAAGGAATTGAAACTCGAAACTATAAGCCAAGAATGGCTGGCAGATTTTCCAAGTCCTTTTGTTGGAACCCAGAGCTCACTGGGGTTTGCTTTTGGAATCTTTTCACCTGTCTTCTCTCATCAGGCATTTCCATCCCTTCCCAAAGTCCATCTAGAATAAAATATCAACTTTCAGGACTGCCTTCCCGATCAGCCAAGTCCAAATCCCCAGATAACTTCTGTCCTGGATTCACATGCTCAACTACAACTCTGAGGGTAGTTTCACTGAAATTTAGATTACCAATGGGATGAGTCATGGGGTGGAGCGGGGGTAGGGGGACTCAGGTTGACCTTAATATTAGGAAAGTTATCTTTGCATTTTTAAAGAAAAGCCTGCTTGCATTGGAAAGAAGAGAGAGAAAAGATAGTTTTAGTATGTGCAGGAGTCTTCAGGTGAAAAACTGGAGACACCTCCAAGAACGCTAGGACCCACACTCCATGGCTGAGTGACTCACTCATCTGTCACCCAGGTGGTGCCTAGGCGGGCTTCCCAGGAAGTCCAGAGTCATCTAAGTTTCAAGGTCAACATTTTCTGGGAATCCAGGCCACACATTTAGTATCTCAGGGACTCAGACTCTCAAGCTATGAAAATGAAAGAATCCATTCTACTCTCTCAGATGTGGTGAGATTAAAATTATGTAACAATCAGTAATTGATGGTAAGATCTCATGGGTGAGTGAAAATCTCTCAGTCATGTCCAACACTTTGGGATCCCATGGAGCCCCCCAGGCTCCTCTGACCGTAGAATTCTTCAGGCGAAAATACTGGAGTGGTTTGTGCCATTTCCTTCTCCAGAGGATCGTCCTGACACAGAGCTTGAACCCAGGTCTCCTGCACTGCAGGCAGATTCTTTACCATCTGAGCCACCAGGGAAGCCCAATAATAGATGGCATTCTTAGTGTTGCCTTCGTTGCTCAGCTGACTTCCAAATCCAAGAATGGATCACGGATTGTGGAGGAAGAGTTTAATTCTTTCCCCTGGAGGACCATCAGTAGGGATTTCTGCCCCATGATGTCAGAGGAGAGATGTTTCAAGGTGAGTTGGGAAAGGAGAGTTGAATTTTTTCATTAAAACTTCATTTTGCATGTTTTAATACATCATAATAAGTAAGTTATCCCATTAGAAAAGTCAGGGGCTTCCTTAGTGGCTCAGTGGTAAAGAATCTGCCTGCTGATGCAGGAGACAGGGGTTTGGTCTCTAATCCAGGAAGACCCCACATGCCTTGGAGCAACTAAGCCCATGCCCACAACTATTGAGCCTGTGCTCTAGAGACCGGGAGCCGAAACTACTGAGCACCTGTGCCACAACTACCGGAGCCTGCTCACCCTGGAGGCCATGTTCTGCAAGAGAAGCCGCCACAACGAGAAGCCCGTGCACCACAAGCAGAAAGTAGCCCCAGCTCGCCACAACTGGAGAAAGCCCGTTGAGCAATGAAGACCCAGCACAGACAAAAATAACTGGCCAACTAACTAATCATATTTAAAAAGTAAACCTTGGGCAGTCACAAACAATATATAACAATATATAAAAGCAGAAAGATAGGAACCATCGAATGTTTCCACGGGGAGGGACACGGTGAGCTCTTTGGCAGATCGTCACTTCTTAGCTACGCTCAGTTGCACAAACTGCTTCCCACGTATAGTTATACATTATGAATTATTTTGAATCTTATTTTTGAAACCTTCATTATAATCAATAAATAACTTTATATATTATAAATTCTCCTTAAAAACTGCTTTTACCAGCTGTATACTATTTCCAAAAAAAAAAGAATATACCCACTCTTCTGTATCTTTTTTTTACCTTTACAAATAAAGTTTGATTACTTTATTTTGTATTTGTGGTTGCCCTCATGGCTTGCAGGATCTCAGTTCCCCAATAGGGACTGAACTCAGGACACAGCAGTGATAGTGCCTAGTCTTAACCACCGGACCACCAGGGAATTCCTTGATTAATATTCTTGCCCTGAGGATGTTCCTCTGTGGTTGGGATTCAGAGCTTTCACTGCAGAGGCCCAGGTTCAATGCCTGGTTGGGGAAGTGAGATACTGCTAAGCCACCTGGCATGGCCAAATTTTTTAAAAATAAAATTTGCATACCTAGACAGTATTTTGTATTTTATTTTAAAATGATGGATTTCTTGAATAAAAATTACTGGGTCAAAGAACATGAACATTTTTTGTGGGGGCTGCATGAGGTCTCAGTTGTGGCAGGATCTTTTCCTGTGGCACCCTGACCCTCAAGTTGTGGAGGCGTCCCGGCGCTCCAGGGCTCAGTAGTTGCGGTGCACTGGCTTAACTGTGCCTGCATGTGGGATACTACTTCCTGGGCCAGGGACTGAACCGGGGTCGCCTGGATTACAAGCTGGAATCTTAACCACTGGATCACCAGGAAAGTTTTGCATGAATATTCTTAAGGCTTGTCATACATGTTTTCGGGGCTTCCCAGGTGGTTCAGTGAGTAAAGAATCTATTTGCAATGCAGGAGACACAGGAGATGCAGGTTCAATCCCTGGATCAGGAAGATCCCCTGGGGGAGGGCGTGGTAACCCACTCCGGTGATCTTGCCTGGAGAATCCCACGGACAGAGAGGCCTGGCAGGCAACAGTCAACAGGGCCAGAAAGAGTCAGACACAGCTGAAGCGACGGAGCTCACTGGCAGCCCACAGGGTTTCAAACTGCTTTTAGAAAGCACTGGGCCAGCCTATGGTCAACCCATATTTACTGAACCCCTGCTATGTACTGGGACTGTTCTAGATTCAAGAGATACAAGTGGTAACAAATAGACAAGGTTCCTGGTTTTTAATATTAATATAATTTTTAAAACTGTTCAGGTTTAAGGACCAATGGCAGAATAGAATTCTGTGATTGGTAACATGTTGATGAACACCTTGATGTAGGACTCTGAGATTCAGTTCAGTTCAGTTCAGTCGCTCAGTCGTATCCGACTCTTTGCGACCCCATGAATCTCAGCACACCAGGCCTCCCTGTCCATCACCATCTCCCGGAGTTCCCTCAGACTCACGTCCATCGAGTCCTTGACGCCATCCAGCCATCTCATCCTGGGTCATCCCCTTCTTCTCCTGCCCCCAATCCCTCCCAGCATCAGAGTCTTTTTCAATGAGTTAGCTCTTCTCACGAGGTGGCCAAAGTACTGGAGTTTCAGCTTTAGCATCATTCCTTCCAAAGAAATCCCAGGGTTGATCTCCTTCAGAATGGACTGGTTGGATCTCCTTGCAGTCCAACGGACTCTCAAGAGTCTTCTCCAACACCACAGTTCAAAAGCATCAATTCTTCGGCGCTCAGCCTTCTTCACGGTCCAACTCTCACATCCGTACATGACCACTGGAAATGGGATATGCTACCAATATTGAAAACCCACATCAACCACAACTATATTCCACATAATTCTTGTTAATGAGTTAATGGGAACAGATTCTTCTTAGTTTCATCGTGGGATCACATTTCTTTACAGACTCAACTTTTATTTATTACCTTTCCAGCTCCGTCTCACCTTACCCAAGCCTTCTGTGTCTCGTCATTTCTGTATTTATTTAGCCTTTCCATTCTCTGTCAGGTATGGTTGTGCCCTGCTGTAACCCACATGACACTTACCTTTCGAGTATGCTTTTATACTCCGTCCTTCTCAGCAGTATACAGATTTTTCTCTTTCAATCTTCTCTGCTGTACCCCACCTGTCATGTTAGTTCACCCTGACAGATTACCCTTGCTCACCCTGACGTACCGTGCGTGGCATGCCCTGTACTGGTCCAACTTGCTCAGCTCTTTCTTCTCTGAGGCATCTCTCCCATGCCCCGTACTTTCCTTCTCTTTCTGAATTCTACCTTTACCAAGATTTACCCTTCCCTGGTCAGCCTGCCCCTCTTGGCCTGTCTCAAATCTTTCTTACTCTACTGTTTGGCTTGAACCTACTCTATATTTCCCAGTGTGTACTACTGTAACCGAGTCCAAGCTCTCTCTGCTCGCCACACAACAGGCCACTAAATCCAAGAGACCAGGTGTTAAGGCAAGGAATCCGATTTTATTTGGAGAGCCGACTGACCAAGAAGATGGCAGACTAATGTCTCTAAATAACCATCTTGTTGAGGCCAGGTTCCTTTATGGATCAGAGATGGGGGGCTGTGAGGAAACAAAGTAAAAAGACTACTTAATTCTTGCAAATATCTCTTAGAGCCTTAGGCAGGGGGCGTTGTTAGTTTTGCTTCCTTACAGCTATTTCAGAGGTAGTATGAAATGGAATATCTCCTGCCAGATCAATAAACAAAGATGCCACAGCTATCCTGCCCCCTATTTCTGCCCCCTCTGCACCCGTCCCTGCCCCCGTCCTCACGTGAACTTCTGAGCCACACGGGTAAGCATCAGACAAGTGGTGATATTTTCCACACAAAGAACCCTAGAATGTCACAGTCCCTCCACAGATGGGCAGGCTCAGGTTATCTCCCTGTGATGTAAACAAAGGCACTTTAGTCTAAGGGTCAGGAGGAGGAGAGACAGGGTTCCCTGAGGCAGGCTACTATATATGCCTATACTAACAGCAATGCAGGAAACCTGGGTTTGATCCCTGGCTTGGGAAGATCCCCTGGAGGAGGGCATGGCAACCCACTCTAGTATTCTTGCCTGGAGAATCCCCATGGATGGAGGAGCCTAGCTGGCTACAGTCCATGGGGTCACAAAGAGTGGGACACAACTGAGCACCTAAGCCCAGCACACATTTACTGATGGTTGTGCTGGGTCTTTGTTGCTGAGGGCAGACTTTCTCTAGTGGCAGCAAGTAGGGGCTTCTCTTGCTGCGAGCACAGGCTCCAGGTGCACAGGCTTCGGCAGTTGCAGCACTCGGGCTCAGCGGCTGTGGCACATGGCTCAGTTGCTCCACTGCCTGAGGAATCTTCCCGGGCCAGGGATGAAACCCATGTCCTCTGCATCGGCAAATGGATTCTTATCTACTGGACCATCACGGAAGCCCCAAGTTTCTTATTTTAAAGAATATATATTTCAATGATACAGATGACAAAAACAAATATTCTGATATCACTGATAACTGCTCTGGAGAAAAGTATGGCTGGGCTAGAAGATTGGTAGTGGCGATGGCAGGGCCAATAATTCAGGCTTTGTTAGACACCACACTTCTGATCCTTGACCTTGGGCCACTGGACCAGAGACCCGAATGGAAGGGGGGAGCCAACCAGGTGAGTTTCTGGAGAAGGGGTGCATCTGGGGAGTCACAGCAGGGCCAGGAGCCCTGGGCAGGACCGAGCGGTGTTACAGGCCCGTGTGTGTAGACGAAGGAGCTGGGCTGAGAGTGGTGGACTGAGGCTAGGGTGGCCAGAGGGGCCCTGTCATGAGGGCTTTGTAGGCAGTGGTGAGGGGGTGGGAGTTTATTCTAAGGAGGGTAGACACTGCAGTGTTCTTTGGGGTGTGGTGGTGAGGACATGCTCTAAGTCACAGCTTAAAAGATCATGTCGTCTTTTAAAAGGTCAGTTTAAAAGATCATTCCCTGGCAGTCCAGTAGTTAAAAACCTGCCTTCCAATGCAGGAAACTCTCCCTGGTCAGGAAACTAAGATCCCACGTGGCTGGGAGCAACTAAGCCCAACTACTGAGCCTGCAGCCCTCCTGCTGTGAAAGAGCCCACATGTGCTAAAGAAGAGCCGGTGCGGCCAAGTAAATAAATAAAAAGGAAGGTGCCATTCATTAAGAAATAAAAGGAAAAGGATCTTGCCTTCTGTTATGTGGGTAATAGCAGGGCAGGGAGCCCACCTAGAAGACTAGCCTGTTACTACGGAGGAAAGGATGGTTCTCGGATGGAAGCAGTAGAGGTGTGAGAAGTGACTGGATTTCAGTGTTGATACATTTTAAAGATGATGTTAGCAGAAAGCCTGTGAAGAACTACACATCTATTCACTTAATTTTACAGGTAATTTCAGATGGCTTACTGCCCCATCCAGCACAGTGGGTGAGAAAGACCTGACATGGGGCGAGCGCATAATGAAAAGACAGACACGTATAATTTGGCAAGCAGGAGAGTCAGGGGGCCTTGCTCCCCATGGCAGGAAGACAAAATGGCTCCTTTCAGCCTGTACTTTTATTGGCAGAAGTCACATCAGATCATTAGGGAATAGCTATACTGGGGAGTTTGATTAGCGCACCATAAAGAGTCAGGGTAAGGCTCTGCAGTTGATCAGGAACATCTTGTTTTGTTTCCATGGGGACAGACACAGGGATAGGCAGTGAAGGGGAGCAGAGAGCATGTCCCGCCATTTGGCATGCTAACTAGGACAATCAAGAGGGCACAATTTGCCGTATCCTTGAGTCACGGGACAGGTTCTGGTCTCTGCTCTGCCAGGCTGCAACAGCTGACTGCAACAAACTCATTGTAAAATACAGGAATTATGTAAAAATCAGGGCTTCCCTGGTGGCTCAGTGGTAAGGAATCAGCCTTCCAATGCAGGAGACATGGGTTTGATTTCGGATCTGGGAAGATCCCACATGCCGCAGGGAAACAGGCCCATGCACCATATCTACTGAGCCTGTGCTCTAGAGCCTAGGAGCCTCAACTACTGAGCTCAGGTGCCAGCAAATATTGAAGCCCGTGAGCCCTAGAACCTGTGCTCTGCAGCAAGGAAATCTACAGCAATGAGAGGCTTGTGCCCTGCCACTAGAAAGCAGCCCCCATTCACCACAACTAGAGAAAAGCCCAGGCAGCAACGAAGACCCAGCACAGCCAAAAATAAATAAACATTTTTTAAATCAAAATCAAAATCAGTGCCAACAAAAATATAAATTTTAAATGTTAAGTCTGGGGTTCAAGTTAGAATGTTACTAGGCAAGCTGGGATATCTGAAACGTGTTGAAAAGGAGAATTTACTGTTTATCTAACCATGGATTTCATTGGCTCAAAATCTCTTAGGATTAGTGCATGAGTCATGGGTGGGGCGATGGTTCAAGTTCACTTCCTGTCTTCCTGTTTCCGGTTCTTATTTAGAGTCAAAGCAAATTAAGTTCAAAATATTCAAAGATGAAATCAACATCCGCAATGTCACTGAGTAAATGTAAAATCCTCAGGAATTCAAGGAGGTTCTACTTTTGCCCCAGGAATGACCTCACTGTGGGCAGCTGAACATCCAGGGTCCTTTCTGAGGCTGCCAGGATGTAGGGGCTACTGAGCTATAGCCCTAAATAGAGTTATCCTTTCTACCTAACACGTCCCACAAAGAATTACAGCCAGCTTCAGAGATCTCATCTGAACTAGGATTTTGGTTTTCTGGTGTTGGTTCTGTTCAAGCATTTGTGTGGGCTTAAAGTGTCACAAAGATTTTCTCTTAATGATATTTCTTTGAGGGAATTTGACATCCACCCTAGGTGGCTCTGGGACTTCCCTGGTGGTTCAGTGGTGAAGAACCCACTCACCAATGCAGGAGACCCAGGTTCGATCCACGATTTGGGAAGATCCCCTGGAGAAGGAAATGGTAACCCACTCCAGTATCCTTGTGTGGAAAATCTCATGAACAGAGGAATCTGACAGGCTACCGTCCACGGAGTGGAAAAGAGCTGCACACAACTTAGCGACTAAACAACAATAGTTCTACATCTTCATCGTGGTGATGGTGACATGGGCATGTAAATTGCCAAAACTCAACCAGCTATATGTTTCCAATAGGTGTTTTATGTAAAGTATGTACTTTCAAAGTTGATTTTTAAAATAGAAATCTCTTTGGAATGAGTCTTTTGGTTAGGTAAACTAAAGAAACAAGACACCTGGTCTTTTTGCTGAGAGCTATGCCTGGCACATCTGGAGGGAGAGACTGGGCAATTTACTCCCCAGTGGTTAGGCAGTAACAAAAACAGCCGTCTACTTATGCATTTAGAGAGAGATCAAACAGTTATAGCAAACTTTGAATAAAAACAGATCTAGATAAAGAATAAATATGTTAGAAATGGGAACCCATGTAAGAATTAAAGATTTTAAAGTTAAAAAAATAAAAAAATAAAAAAAAGAATAAATATGTTAG
Organism: Capra hircus; assembly: GCF_001704415.2. Classification (NCBI taxonomy): domain Eukaryota; kingdom Metazoa; phylum Chordata; class Mammalia; order Artiodactyla; family Bovidae; genus Capra; species Capra hircus. Next base: position 22,109,767 of record NC_030830.1, read on the forward strand.
AAATCATAAAATTACACTGTTAAAAATTCCTCTCCCCTGTAGCTTTTTTCTCCCTTTCTCTTATCTTTTTCTTTCTTCAAGCCTTTCCCCCTTCCCTCCTTCCCTTCCACTCTTACCTTTACACTTTATCCCCCCATTTTCAATCACAGGTCACTCATCTGGGACTGGTCCAGGACCAAAGCCCAAGTCAGAGCTCACTCCGGCATTTTGGCAGCATCTGCACGGCTCTGCAGCTATTGTATCATTTCCGGAAGTCACCCTGGTCTTTGAAGAAAGTCACACTGGGTCTAGTGTGTATGTTTCCCTGGAGCCTCAGTATTTGCTTTCCTCTGGGCTGGGTGGACGGGATTCGAAGGCCAGCTCCGCGGCGGGCGCTTTCTTTCCAGAGGGGACGCGAGGCGGTAGGGAATGTACTTGGATCCTAGAATTCAAGAGGGGCCCCGTGGGCTCGGGGGCTCGGAAAAGTATCTCCCTATTCAGAATCGACCCAGAGGGTGCTTGAAATAAGTCGGGTTCCGGGATCTCCCTTCGGACCTACGACTGGGAATTTCCGCGGACCCGGGCAGATCTGCGTTTTCACAGCCTGCAGATGTTAATTGTTGAGCAGTTTGAGAACCAGAGACCTAAATGCAGCTCACTCCTCTCTCAACCTGCCCATAAATTCCTTCATTCTGCTTTTTGTTTCTAACCCACGAACAGCGTTTCTTCCCTTTAAGCCACAGTTGGAGGGGAGGGATGATCCACTGAGGGTTCGCCGAGCTCCGCCCTGGATTATGTAAACTCCCAACACTCGGAACGTTTTCGGTTTCCTTTCCCGACCCTGTAGTGGTCCCAGAGGTCAGCGGAGAGAAAGAGGCCCGTGTGCCGGTGAGTCCAGGGGTACAAAAGGAAGAATGGAGGAAAGTAGTTTATAGAGCAAAGCAGGGGAGTCTGGAGGCCGGGTGGGCGGAGGAAAAGCACTTGGTACACCGGTCTAGCTGCGACGTGTGATGGGGGAGGAGGCAGCCACGGCTAAATCCAGGCGAGCCCCCCAAATCTGGAGTCTTACTTCCCACGGAGAGTAGTTGGCTTTATCTCTCATTACAGTCATCCCGAAATGCTGGGAAACAAACGTAGCATGTTAACGATAGTATGACAAGTCTTTGTGGGGAGAGGGAGAGGGTTCATCTAAGTGAACCAGTTTGCTGGAGCAGCCACACCCAGCAAGTCTTGGAAAGAAGACTGACTTGGAGGAAAGGGCTTGTCGAGCTGTCAGGAGAGCTGGCTTCCATCTGCCTCTCTATACCTTCACGACTCATTTCTTCCTTTCTTTTTGGTTGCCTTGAGTCTTTGTTGCTGCACGGGGGGCTTCTCTAGTTGCCGGGAGCCGGTCTAGAGCTGGTGGGGGCGGGGCGGGGGAGGGTTCAGTAGTTGTGAACCAGTGAAGTTGCTCAGTCCTGTCCGACTCTTTGGGACCTCGTGGACTGTAGCCTACCAGGCTCCTCCATCCATGGAATTTTCCAGGCAAGAGTGAGTGGGTTGCCATTTCCTTCTTCAGGGGATCTTCCCGACCCAGGGATCGAACCCAGGTCTCCTGCATTACAGCAGCCGCTTTACTGTCTGAGCCACCAGGGAAGCCCAGTTGTGGTACAGGGGCTCAGTTGCTCCCGGGCATGTGGAATCTTCCCAGACCAAGGATGGAACCCATGTTCCCTGCATTGGGAGGCAAACTCCCTCCACTCTACTACTCGGTGGCGGGGTGGGGGGGGGAATCCACTTTCACTTGTGAGCTTTAGCAGTGAAAAAGAATCTCTCTGGGATGGGACAGGACCCAATCTCTGACCTGCTAAATAAATTATGATGGTCAAAGTAATTAACAAAAATGATGTGAAATCTAAGAAATGTTAAAACTTTCTCAGGCATGACATTTGGGTCCACAGCAAAAGTATTGCATAAAGGATCTTAGTGGAATGGTTAGTAATGAGAGGCAGAGTACAACTTTTTAAAAGCATTTGCAGGGACACAATCATGAAATGAACACAGTTCCTGATCCCAAAGTGACTCATGGTCTAATGGGGGTATGTATAAAATGGTCAGATGGGGTTCAAGGCAGGGCACACTTTGTTCCATCAGGGAGGTTTCAACAAGGGTGAGACCAATTATTCTAAAACTGGAATCACTGAAGGGGCTTTAAAGGATAGGAAGCGTAGGTCCAACCCAAGGGATTCAATTGGTTTTGGCCATGGCCTAGAGATATGGACAGTAAAAACTCTCCAGGTGGTTCTATAAGCAATCAAGTTTGAGGACCATGGTGTACATATTCCAAAGACCAAAAGATGTGCTTTGGGGATAAAGCACAGCTTTCAGTAGAAGAAGACTTTCAGGATGGTATTATTGTTATTTTTGAAATATAGTTCATATATCACTTAATTCACCCTTTTAAAGCAAACAGTTAAAGAAAGAAAAAAATATATAAAAGCAAAAAAAAAAAAGCAAACAGGTAGTTTTTAGTATAATCCCAAGGTTGTGCCACCCTTACCACCATCTAATTGGGATGCTCTTTTAGGATCTGTTGTTCTGATGGGCTGGAAGGCAGAGGAGAGTAACCCATAGGAGAGTGATGTCTAAGCAGTGGCATCCTGATGTCACAGAGAAGTGGAAAATGGTGCCACCTAGCTGGTTGTGGCACCTTGCACTTAAGATGGAGTAGACACACTATGTGTTAATTCTGCAGGTGGGGCAGCTGTGGATGGCTTGGGGCTTTATGGTTATAACTGGGGACAGACCTGTGTTTAGGAAGCCTTTGCAGTTCTCTAGGCTGAGGTAGATGAAAGCTTGGACTAAGGTAGCTGCTGTGGGATTGAAAAGGGGTTGGAGGAACTGACTATGAGTCCATGTGAGGCAGGGGAAAGGGGATCAGAAGGGACCAAGCTGGTGATGCTTAAAGAGAACTAGGAGAGGCTGGTATGTGGAGTTTGCTTGTAGACCTGTTGCGTTTGAGGGGAGGATGGGCCCAGAGGTGCAGACATACTGAGGCAGCTTGAAAAGGGAATCTGGAGAGGCTGGTGTTGGAGTGGATCATGGGGAGTCATCTCACTGAATCTGTGATTCCCCAGGGGCTGAACCAAGAGTCTCCTTGGGAGAATGCAGATACTTATAGCCTGAGGCCACCAGAAGACACATAGCAGTCAGTAGGAGGAGGAGAAGCAGATTAGAGGGAGGGGATATATGTATATTTATGGCTGATTCATGTTGTTGTACAGCAGAAACCAACCACTGTAAAGCAGGTGTCCTCCGATTAAAAATAAATTTTTAAAAGAAAGAAGAGAGAGAAGGATTTGGTCATTCATCTGGGGTAGTGACTTCTGAGAGGCAGAGTTGCTGAAATCTACAAATCTGGTCTCAGTAGACTTTTTGTTTGTTTTCTCAGCTGCAGTGATTTTTCCTTGTGGCACCTAGTCTGTTCCTTGCTTGGCTGGGCTTTCTTTCCTTGCAGAGGGTGAGGGCTACTCTCTAGTTGGGCTGAACGGGCTTCTCGTTTAAGGTGACTTTCGCTTGTGGAGCAGGAGTTCTAGGGCGCTCTGGCTTCAGTGGTTGCGGCTCAAGGGTTGAGTTGTTGCTGTGCGCCGGCTTAGTTGCCCCGAGACATGTGGGATCTTCCCAGACCAGGTATGGAACCCGTGTCCCCTGTTCTGGTAGGCGGATTCTTAACCACTGGACCACCGGGGAAGACCCTGGCTGGTCTCAGTACATTTTTGCCAGTAACTCTACTGTGAGAGGTGGAGGGAAGTGGAGGTGGGTTGGATTGGAAGAGAAATTGTGTCTAAAGGAAGAGCCCACAAAGGCCGGAAACGTTGAGATGTCTCTAAAGCTCACCCTCCATCTCACCTCCCTGGCTTTTCTAGCCTTCAGGCTTTTAAAATCACTGCAGATGGTGACTGCAGCCAAGAAATTAAAGACGCTTACTCCTTGGAAGGAAAGTTATAACCAACCTAGACAGCATATTGAAAAGCAGAGACATTACTTTGCCAACAAAGGTCTGAAGAGTCAAGGCTATGGTTTTTCCAGTAGTCATGTATGGATGTGAGAGTGGAATATAAAGAAAGCTGAGCGCGGAAGAAGATTTGATACTTTTGAACTGTGGTGTAGGAGAAAACTGTTGAGAGTCCCTTGGACTGCAAGGAGATCCAACCAGTCCATCCTAAAGGAGATCCGTTCTGGGTGTTCATTGGAAGGACTGCTGTTGAAGCTGAAACTCGAATACTTTGGCCACCCGATATGAAGTGCTGACTCATTGGAAAATACCCGGATGCTGGGAAAGATTGAGGGCAGGAGGAGAAGGGGACGACAGGGGATGAGAGGGTTGGGTGGCATCACCGACTCAATGGACATGAGTTTGGGTATATTCCGGGAGTTGGTGATGGACAGGGAAGACTGGCGTGGTGCGGTTTATGGGGTGGCAAAGAGTCGGACACGACTGAGCCACTGAACTGAACTGAACTGAGGAGCAGAAACAGACTGGCTAACAAGCTGAGGTCCGGGGGCGGGGCCGGGGGCGGGGCTGTGTCCAGGGCCCGGGCCCGCGAATGGATTTGCTCTCACGACTTCACCGCCGCTCAGTTTTCCGTCGCGGTTCCTCGGGTCCGCCAGCTTTCCTTCGGTCCCGGAGCCTCTGGCAGGGAGACAAGATCTGGGCCATGGGGCTCTCTGGTGTCTGGCAGTGTCTAGCCGGCGCTGCCGTTTTTGTGTCCCTGGGTAACGCCGCCGGTGAGTGGGGTTCTTTGAAGTCTCAGTCCGGACGGAGCCCGGGGTGGTTTCAGGGGTTCGGGTGGTTAGTATTCGATGGGATTCGGCGAGCGTCGCGGGGACCGTCTCAATTGCGGCTGGGGTTGAGCGAATAGAGGACTTGCGGGGCTGGGAGGAAGGTGGGGGGCGGGGAGGTGTAAGGTCCAGGGGCGGCCGGGAACTTCACACGGCGTGTGGCGAGACTGCATCCCGTGTTCCAGCCTCTTTCCAGTTCCTAGCCTCTGCTCTCCCTGCCCCACCTGCCCTCCCCGGTGCCCTCATCACACGTCTCACTCCTCAGATTCTCCTGATTGACAAGGCAGCTCCCTGCCGCTGCCCACCCCTCCATCGCCACCGCCCCGCCCCGTTGCTATCTTGAATGGCTTTTCTTCCAGGTCCCAGGCTCAGGCGATCACTTCTTAGCCGTCTGTGGGGCCCCTTCTTATGCCCCTGAAAGCTGTCCTCTCCTATTCTTAGCTCTGCCGTCTCTTCTCACTTCCGGCCGACAGAAACAAGGAGTTTCCAGGTTGGCGGCGCTCGGGGGTCCTCAGCCCCGAGAGTTAGGGCCCTTTTTCTAGTGACCAGGGCGTCTGGGAAGGGGCAAGCTCGATCCACACTCTTCTACTGCTATGGGCACTGTGGCGGCTCCTGAATCACTGATGGAGGTTAGGTCTGAGGGCTTTGGGACCAAAGGATTCTTCCTGCGATATCCGTGGTCTCCCCTCCCTCCCCCCTTATTCCCCCCTCCCCCACTAAAGTGAACTCTAATTTTCCGCTGTGCCTGTGGTCCCACGACTGAATTTGTCGTTACCTCCTCCCTTGCTAGCCCTCGAGCCCCATCAGGATTTACCCTACCCCCTCCTTGCAGCCCCCTCCCCTCCCTGCTGCCCCCTCCTCTCTACCTCTCTCTGATCTCTTCCTAGGGCGTCCCCACCCTCATCCCTTTTCCCACTACAGGTCCCTCCCCTCCCCTCATGGGTCTTTTCCTGCGAGGACTGGTCACCTGCAAGGCTCCTACCTCCCCTCAGCTTTCACTAACCTTACTTTTCTGGGGATGACTTTTACCCATGAATTTTCCCCTCCACCCTCCACCCATCACCAGGGGGAGCTCTCCTGCCAATGATCCCTGGGCCTTGAGCACAGTGCCCAGCCCCTGGGGGAGGACCTGTCCCCCACTTGACATCCACCCTCCTACCTCCGCCCCTTGCAGGCACCTGCTCTTGGCCCTCGTCCAAGGGGGGCCTTTCCCCCAACACGGCCTCTCCCCTACACCTGCGTCCTGAACCTAACCCTCTGGATTCCTCCACTCTCCAGGGCACAGGTGCTGGCCTCCACGTGCCCTGGTCCCTCTGCAGCTGCCCCCATGGCCCCTTGCCCTGCTCCCACCCTTGTCCGAGTGCCTTGGGCCCTCACCAAGTTCTCATCAGTCACAGGCTCCCTCTTGTGGTTGCCCAGAATCTCCACCTCACTCTCATCCTCCCTCAACCAGGGCATCCCTCCTCTTCTGTCTTTACCTTAACCCAAGGGGGGGTCACCCCTGAGCCATGCTCATCCCTTGCCCCTCAATCCCAGGCCCTCACCACATCTCCTCTGCAGTCTCTTCCCTTCCCCCACAGTAGGAATACTGCCCTTGGTCCATTGCCCACCTCCTTAGCCTTCATCACCCTCTCTTTGGTTCCATGACCCCGGTGGGCTCTAACTGTCTCAATCTTGTATCCGAAATCCTTGTTTATGCCACTTGGTCAGCAGGCCTTTCCTACAGGGAGTCTTCTCCCAGGCCCCCACCCCCTGCTTGCTGGCTACCTGACCCAAACCCTCTGTGGAGGTGTGACCTCACTCCCTCCAGCCCCTCCCACCATGTAGGTGCTTCCCAGTGTACACCTTGGCTTTCAGTTCCATCTTCTCTCGCCACTCCGGTATCTTAATTCTCCATGACCCCTGTGCGCATGCCACTGACTCCTCTCCCAGGGGACACTGGCAGGTGCAGCCACCTCCCCACCCAGGGCCTCACCATGCCTCTTTGCACTCTGCACCCAGACCCACTCCTTCACCTCCCCCAGTTACTGGCCCACCTTCATCTCTCTTGGGGCCACAGCCCAGCCCCTCAGGCCCCTCTGCCTCCTGCCTCAGCCCCCCTGGAGCCTGCCTTGTCCATGATGAGCCTGCACCAGGGGCAGCAGCCCTTGGTCTCCATCTCACCTGCCCCCACTCTGACCAGGGATCCCTCTGGTCCTGGGTCTGACACTGCCCTTCCCTCCCTCTGACTCCACCTCCCCTCACCCTGCTCTTCCTGCCTCTCCCCTTGCCCTCCTGCCTGGACCCTTAGGGAGCCGGTGCCTCCCTGCCCTGGCACTTGTCCTACACGTGTGTCCATCACCCTCTTTTCCACTCCTCGAGTCCCCTCTCCCTGCTTCTCTTTCCCGTTTTCCCGTATGGAACTCCTCATTCTGGTCCCTTGTACACGTGCATGTTCTGCATCCTCAGCACCTGGAGCAGGTCAGGACGCAGAACTTGTCTGTTAAACATCTGATGTGCACTTGTCTCCAGAAAGCAGTTTCATCTGTGGTTCCTCCTTCCCCAGGATCCCACAGTCTTTCTTACAACATCAAAGTGCTCTCCCAGGATGGCTTTGTGCAGTCCGGGTGTTTTGCTGAGGGATACTTGGATCATCAGACCTTCCTGCACTATGATCACAACAAAGGCAGGGCAGAGCCCTGGGGACGGTGGGCTGAACAGTTGGAAGCAGAGACGTGGAAGACAGAGTCCAAGGACTTGAACGAGACCTGGAAGGAGCTTGGAAAACTCCTGGCAGAGATCTTGTCACTGCAGAAGGAGAAAGGAGGTGAGAGTGCAGAGGGGGCAAGAGTGCTGTGGGCCATTTTCCCGGAAGGTCTGCAGCCCAGAGCATGGGCCTCCTTCCTCTGAATTTGGGGGTGGGGGTGAGGAAGTGGGGTCTCTGAGTTCAGCAGCACAGGGAAGACATGGAGGGGAGCGGGGGAGCCGTCTATCTGGACTTCCTCATTTGGGTGGGAGGACAGAGGCCCTAGGGACCAGAGGAGTCACTGATGGGGGGTGTGGATGGGGCAGGCTTCCATTCCCTCCAGGAGACCGTGGGCTGCAAGATCCATGAAGACAGCCACCCCCGGGGCTTCCGGCTTCTCCACTTCAACGGGGAGCTCCTCCTCTCCTGTTCCCCGGAGGCCCACGGATGTGCCCTGCCCCAGTCCTCGGCTCAGACCTTGGCCATGGAAGTGGTGAAGTCTTGGGACACAGACGGCTTTCTAAGCAAGCATTACCAGGCCCACGTGCAGGGAGAACTTTGTGGGAGATTGCGGGGCTACCTGGAGTCCTGGACAGGCTTCATGGAGAGGACAGGTACTGACGCTGGGCCAGGCCCTTTCTCTGCCCCTGTTCTTAAAGCCTCCCATCCCGACTTGCCCACGGAGACCCTCCCTGTCCTCTGGGCGCATATGTGCTTTGTTGGCACGGTGTCCTGAGGTTTCTTTCCTGTTCTGTTAAATCCACTGTAGAAAGATGGGTGGGTTGGGGGGAAATGAACTGCCCCTGTGACAGTCATCTAGGGGAGCAGCAGGTCCTCTGACAGAAACTGTACAAGGGGAGGTGGGTGTCAGGCAGCAGAGGAGGCCCTTAGATGGGGGTGGGCCTCTGGCTCCCACCCTGCCTGATCCAGAAAATTCCCTCTAATCCCCAGGAGCCCACCCTTCACAGCCCCCTCCCCAGCATCAACAGTGGACCCAAGAGAGTGAGGCCCATCCCACCCCTCCCTTTCCCCGCCAGAGGACTTGGGCCCCAGGGTGCAGAACTTGGAGCAGGCCTGGGGGGATGAGGGCTCAGCCAGAGGTGGACAGTGAGGAGGAGCAGCCATGTGCGCTCCGTCTTCCTTCTAGGGAGCAGGGCCTGGCCGCGGGCCTCACTGGCTCTGTGCTTTCTCCCCACAGTGCCCCCAGCCGTGAATGTGACCTGCAGCCAGGACTCAGAGGGCATGGTCCACCTCACAGGCAAGGCTTTGGCTTCTTTCCCGGGAATATTTCAGTGGTCTGGTTTTGGGATGAGGAGCCTATGAGCCAGGACGCCCAGGAGTCTGGGGGTGTCCTGCCTGATGGGAACGGGACCTACTTCACCTGGGAAACCATAAAAATCCCCCAAGGAGAGGAGCAGCGGGTCAAGTGCATTGTGGAATACAGCGGAATTCACAGTGCACACCTCGCACCCTTGGGTGAGACTGGGGTGGGCCTGGAGGCGGTTGTGACCCTGGGAGGGTCAGAGGCCAGGGTCAGGGAGAGGAGAGCAGGTTGTGGCTCTGGGGTGCCCGGGTTGTATATAATAAGGTCCTTTTTCAGGAAAGACCCTGGTGTACCAGATATCATTGTGGATCACGAGCGTTCTTGTTGTTTTTATCATCGGATTTTGTGTCTGTTGTTGTATTAAGAAGAGGAAGACCGCATCAGCTACAGGGAGGCCAGGTGAGAAATCTGGGCAGGGGCGCTCTGCGTGAGATTCGGCAGCGACAAGGATTTCAGCCCCCTGCCCTGTTCTCAGCTCTCTTTGTTTTCTGTCAGGCTCACTGGGGCCAGTCTGGGGAGCATGTGTTGGATTCTGTGCTGGTTGGGAGGGTCTAGGTGATCCGGGAATCAGAGAGAACCTTCAGTAAAGTGTCTGTACCTGGTGAGGAGGGGGTAAAAACTGAAGAGGAATTCAGAGGAGAGGTGATGAGCTAAGTGCCTGTCTGCATTTCTCCCCCCTGGGTTTTCAGTCATTATTAAGAATCCAAGTGAAAGAATCCTAAGGCTCAAACTAGGGGTCAGTGGGTGGTCAGAGCCCTGCCTGTGATGTCCCCTTGCCAGGCCCCGCTTAGAGATGTCTTGAAACCTCTCAAATTCCTCCTCCATGAACTAGCTTCTGAGTTCAGTTTCTTCCGGATCACCCCCAGCCTGTACCTTTTTCAGGTTCCCATCAAGTGCCCCCATGTTAGCTGGGCTCTCCTTCCCCATAATATGGAGGACTAGTAGATATCCCTTGACCATTTGAGGAGAGGAGACCAGTCAATCCTCAGGCAATTGGGGTCACTGATTTTATCCTATCTCCAGGTTTTTCCTATCTAGCCCCTTGGGATACTCTTTAGGGCAGGGCACTGGGCCTGCGCTCTGTGGCCTCCCCCTGCCCCCCTGAGTCAGTTCCCTTCCCCATGGTGGTCACTGCCTTGTAGATTTGGAGGAAGGGATGGGCTCTGTGACTACTTCCCCATAATCAAGTGGGTTGAGGGGAGAGGAAAAGAGAAGCAGAGCTTTGTGTGTGGCAAAGAGCAAAGGCAGAACGTGGAACAGTGAAAAGGTGGCAGAGACTCGGCTCCTTCTGTCGAGGCCGCCTCGTCTGTGTCAGGTGCCTTGTTGGGGGCGTGGTTTCTTATCCCCAAACCTAATTCCCTCATCAGTTGGCCTTCGGCCTGGGCATACAGGGGTGGTTAGTTCTTACTAACCACTGAATTGCAGCATGCCAGGCCTCCCTGTCCATCACCAACTCCTGGAGTTCACTCAAACTCAGGTCTATCGAGTGGGTGATGCCATCCAGACATGATTAGAACCTAATTTATATCATTTGTCTTTGATAGGATCTTGGGGAAGCAATAAGAAAATCCCACCAGGCAAGGAAGGCTTCCAGGGCCCAACCTCCATCCTCAGACTCCCGCTCTCTTGCACCTCGGTTCCCTCCAGCCACCAGAGCAAACAAGGCTTGAGCATCCAGTATGTGCCAGGCACTGTCCTGAGCACTTCCCATTTCAACTCAACCAGCCCTCACCACATCCCTGAAACGTCGCCCGTTTTGCAGATGCAGATGAGCACAGAGGGAAAATAACTTGTCTGGAGTAACACAGCTAAGAGGGTGGGGGAGGACATGCTGGGGTGCAGAGTCCCCAGGTGGAGCGCCCACTCTCCAGTCTCCAGGGACTTGGTCCGTCCTGTGATACCACCACACAGTGCAATATACACACACGACTCCTTATCAGCGGCTTCCCTCTGTATAGACCACAGCTGCCCCATCAACTCCTATTCATCCTCAAGGCTGACTTCAAATGTCCCCTCCTCAGGAATGACGTCCTGAGGTGCTCCCAGACTAGAGTGGCGCCTTTGCTCTCTATTCCAAATGCCTATTTTCCAGCTGGACTATTTAGCATCGAAACACACAGGGCAAGTTCTTGGGCTACCCTTGTGGCTCAGCTGGTAAAGATTTTGCCTTCAGTGAGGGAGACCTGGGTTCAATCTCTGGGTTGGGAAGATCCCCTGGAGAAGGGAAAGGCTGCTGCTAAGTCGCTTCAGTCGTGTCTGACTCTGTGTGACCCCATAGACGGCAGCCAACCAGCTCCCCCGCCCTGCGCTTTCCAGGAAAGAACACTGGAGTGGGTTGCCATAAGGCTTACCCACTCAATATTCTGACCTGGAGAATTCCATGGACTATAGAGTCCATGGGGTCGCAAAGAGTCAGACACAACTGAGCGGCTTTCGCTTTCACCTAATGCATCCTCAGGGCCTGGCAGAAAAATGTGCTAAATAAATATCTTTTACGTTAAAGAATTAATAAACTTCCTCAAAGCATCATTGGGATTCCCAGGTGGCTCTAGTGATAAAGAACTCGCTGGCCAATGCAGGAGGCATTAGAGACACGGGTTCAATCCCTGGGTTGGGAAGATCCCCTGGAGGAGGGCAAGGCAACCCACTCCAGTATTCTCACCTGGAGAATCCCATGGACAGAGGAGCCTGGTGGGCTACAGTCCATGGAGTTACAAAGAGTAGGACACGACTGTGCGATTTAGCATGCAGGCATGCAAAGCGTCATTAGGGAGAACTTCATGTTTATAGTATTGATTGGCTGAAATATTTGGACCAACCTTCCCACTGATAATAGCCGTTTCTGTTTTTTTGTTTTGCCTGATGCGATATAATTTGCTTAAGAATAGACTCTTCAAATATTTGAAGAGTGTTATCTGAAGGCTTAAAAATTCTGTCTGACCACAGAATTCAAAAATCGTTCATTTTTGTAGAAGCATCAGAGAAACAGAATTGGGTTCATCATAAGGTTTTGTTTTTATTAATAATTACAATTACACAGGAATCAGCTTCTTTGGGAGCAGCTGAATTCTCCATCACTAAAGGAGTTCAACTGTTCCCTCTGGACATTGTATAGAGAAGGGTGATATGAGAGGATCAACCCCATGGTCTGAGGCCCCCTTCCTCTCTGAGGTTGCCATAGCAATGGGACACTGGGCTGGTTTGTCTCAGGACCTGGCTTCCACCAGCTGTGTGATCCTGGGCTGGGCACTTCTGGTCTCTTTACAAACACTTGATAGTTAAGCTGTGATTAACAGCTGACTGTTAATAACCGACTGAATTCAGAATTATAAATGGAATAAATTGGATAGTACATGTACATTTTTGTTTTCTTTTCTTTTTTTTTGCATGATGACAGCCAAAATCAACTCTTTTCCTTCTTTCATTTTTTTTCTGATTGCACACCACACACTAACAACAACAGCAAATAATTTTTTATTTTATTTTATTTTTTCAAATAATTTTTTAAATGGAAAAAAAAATTCACCCGCAGTCTGACTACCTAATATGACAATAGAACCTTCTCCATTCTCCTCTAATGTGACTAAGAATCTATTTATTCTTAGTAATCTATTGTGGATTCTTTAAAAAAATTTTTTTTTCTTTTTTATTTTTTTCCCCATGCCCTGCAGCTTGTGGGATCCAGGATCCCCCCTTGGACTGATCCCTAGTTCTGCAACCCTGCATTGGAAGTGCAGTTTTAACCACAGAACCTTCAGGGAACTCCCTATTGTAAGTTCATGAATTTACAGAAGTCAGAACATGGCACAACTATTCTTTCCACAAAAATAGCAGTACACTAAGAACAAAGGAAAGCCAAACACACAGGCCTTTTAAAAGTTGTGCAATATGAGGATGATGATAAACTCATGATTTTCCTAAATCTCAGAGGGAAGAGACTCAGGCCAGCCACACTATCGTCCAGACCACCTTTGGACTCTGTCTGTAACATCAGTCCTTCCGAGTCTCCAGCCTGCTTGCCAGCCCTGCACCTCTGGACACACAAGACCTCTGGGCTCATGAGCCAAGTTTTAAAATAAATTCTCTCTCTTTCACACACACAACACAACATTTCTCACACACTGGGAAGGGATCATTACTCATAAACAGTAGAGTTTACTTTCAGTCCACTGGTTCTGACCTCAGGATCAAGCTCTGCAGTGTTTTTGCACGGCTGTGTCTGAACCAGGTCCCGGAGTCCCTACACTTACTGCCTCTGGTTTGTGGATGGACACTTTCATCAGGAACTTTAATCCTCCAGAACAGCGAGGTGGGGTGGGCAGACTCTTGCGTGGTTGATGGAGGAGCCAAACCACTTTGTTCATGAGACCAAGCTCTTCACGAGTCAAGTGAGGATTTCCCACTAAATCTGAGAAATGTGCAGTGATATCACAGCCAAACCTGGAGACTGGGCTGAACAAAGAGCACCCACTGATGAAAGCAGGCAGGAGCCTGGGAGAAAGCAGGGGGAGCAGTGCTCTCCACCTCTCCCCAGTCCTCAGGAGCGAGAGGCCCTCGGGATGGGCTTCCAGTAGCATCAGGTGAGGCAGGGGAGTGAACACAAGTCATCAGCTGAGAATGAAGGCTGGGGTCTGTGTGCCATTAACTAAATATTAATTCAGCAATCTCATTGCTCAAGGATGCATGCTTAGCAAATAATGTGGGGGCTCTGGAGATGGGGAACCAGATTATAACCTAGTGTTGGTCATTAGAGGGCTGACAATGACTGTGTGGATGATACTCCCCTACTTCTGGGAACTCCTGATGGACCCTCTGGTGCATGTGCAGAGATGTCCCAGACCAGAGGAATAGTGTACTAAAGTTCATAGGCCAGACACCCCAGCAGTTAGAGAGAGTTTAATGAATGAGGTGGAACTTCGGATAGAACTTCACCCATGTGGATGATCAGGATAATCATAAAAGACAAAAAGGAAAAGAATGAAAAGAAAAAAGAAATGAAGACATTGCAAGCAGTCGGGAGTTAGTGTGCAGCAAGGTGGGGGTGCAATCAGGCACAGTGTGTCCAGGGAAGACGTTGTAGTTTAATAATTTCTCATTAAAGTCACTTGAGGTTTCAGCTCTGTTGAAACAGTGTGTGGAAGGCCTTGTAACCAAGTCAAGACATAAACCAGAGGTACAATCAAAGCTGAATGGTGAGGCTGCTCAGCTCTTATCTTTTTGAGCCTTACAGGAGCAAGAATTCAACCAAGGTTTCTCCAGTGGTCACATCCAGTTACCTGCACAGACCCACTTCTAAGGGCTCACAGTGTGAGGGGAGGGGGGACACGCAGTGATGCTGGGAGTGTGTCAGTGCAGGTCGAGGATCTGGAGCTGGAGACTCTGGAGCCCAGGCAGGGTGTGTTGAATCCAGGCTGGGGCAAGCCCAGAGTTACTTGTATTTGATTCTGAAATTCATTCAGGAATTTTCTCAGCACAGTTCGGTGCTTGTTAGTGCCGAGCTGTTGCATCTCAGCACCTGGAGGACGAGTGTACTGAGCGGGGTTTCCTCCTCCGTGATTGCTGTGTCCTGTGACTGTGCTCAGGATCATGTGCTCAGAATACCAGACCGTTGGCTCAGAAGAGACCTGCAGGATCTAACCCTTGGTTTAGGGGAAATAAACAGAGAACAATGGGAGCTGAATAACTTGCCCAGTTAACACAGTTCACGCAAAGTCCAAGTCTGAAAGTCTCCATCCAGTGCTTTTTCAAAACATCCTGTACCCAAGTGTAGACCACTCCTCACGGTAGAGCTGACAGCAAGTAAAAGAAATCAGAATCAGGGAACAATATTAGTTTGTCCTAAAACTCAGCAGTGGCCACAGCACTGGAAAAGTTCCATTTCATTCCAATTCAAAGAAGGGCAATGCCAAAGAATGTTCAAACTACCACACAGTTGCACTCATCTCCCATGCTAGCGAAGTCATACTCAAAATTCTCCAAGCCAGGCTTAAACAGTATGTGAACCATGGATTTCTAGATGTTCAAGCTAGATTTAGAAAAGGCAGAGGAACCAGAGATCAAATTGCTAATATCCGCTGGATCATAGAAAAAGCAAGATAATTCCAGAAAAACATCTACTTCTGCTTTATTGATTATGCCAAAGTTTTTGACTATGGATCACAACAAACTGTGGAATATTCTTCAAGAGAGGGGACTACTAGACCACCCAACCTGCCTCCTGAGAAATCTGTATGCAGGCCAAGAAGCAACAGTTAGAACCAGACATGGGAAAAGAGAAAGGTTCCAAACTGGAAAAGGAGTATGTCAAGGGTGTATATTGTCATCCTGCTTATTTAATTAACATGCAGAGCACATCATGTGAAATGCCAGGCTGGATGAAGCACAAGCTGGAATCAAGACTGCCAGGAGAAATATCAGTAACCTCAGATACGCAAATGACACTACCCTTATAGAAGAAAGGGAAGAGAAACAAAAAAGCCTCTTGATGAACGTGAAAGAGGAGAGTGAAGAAGCGGGCTTAAAACTCAACATTCCAAAAACTAAGATCATGGCATCTGGTCCCATCTCTTCATGGCAAATAGATGGGGAAACAATGGAAACATTGATAGACTACTTTGGGCGGCTACAAAATCACTGCAGATGGTGACTGCAGCCATGAAATTAACCCCTCCTTGGAAGAAAAGCTATGACCAACCTAGACAGCCTATTAAAAAGCAGAGACAGTGCTCGCTTCGGCAGCACATATACTAAAATTGGAACGATACAGAGAAGATTAGCATGGCCCCTGCACAAGGATGACACGCAAATTCGTGAAGCGTTCCATGTTTTTGATAAAACTGGAGCCGATTATACAGAGTGAAGTAAGCCAGAAAGAAAGACACCAATACAGTATACTAACAAATATATATGGAATTTAGAAAGATGGCAATGATGACCCTGTATGCGAGACAGCAAAAGAGACACAGATGTGTAGAGCGGACTTTTGGACTCTGAGGGAGAGGGAGAGGGAGAGGGGGGGATGATTTGGGAGAATGGCATTGAAACATGTATACTATCATGTAAGAAACGAATCGCCAGTCTATGTTCGATGCAGGATACAGGATGCTTGGGGCTGGTGCACGGGGATGACCCAGAGAGATGTTAAGGGGAGGGAGGTGGGAGGGCGGTTCATGTTTGGGAACTCATGTACACCCGTGGTGGATTCATGTCAATCTATGGCAAAACCAATACAATATTGTAAAGTAAAATAAAGTAAAAAAAAAATAAAAAATCAAAAAAAATAAAAACAAAAGAAAAAGCAGAGACATTGCTTTGCCAACAGAGGTCCCTCTAGTCAAAGCTATGGTTTTTCCAGTAGTCACGTAAGAATGAGAGTTGGACTACAAAGAAAGCTGAGCACTGAAGAATTGATGTTTTGAACTGTGGTGTTGGAGCAGACTTTTAAGAGTCCCTTTAACTGCAAGGAGATCAAAGCAGTCAATCGTAAAGGAAATCAGTCCTGAATATTCATTGGAAGGACTGATACTGAAGCTGAAGCTCCAATACTTGGGCCACCTGATGCAAAGAACTGACTCATTTGAAAAGACCCTGATGCTGGGAAAGATTGAAGACAGGAGGAGAAGGGGATGACAGAGGAGGAGGTGGTTGAATGGCATCATCGACTGGATGGACATGAGTTTGAGCAAGCTCTGGGAGGTTGGTGATGGTCAGGGTGCTGCAGTCCATGGGGTCCCAAAGAGTCGGAGATGACTGAGAGACTGAACTGAACTGAAAGGGCAAACCAATTAAGAGATGAGTCTACGTTTAAGGCAGGAGGGCTTTGAGTTTCACCCCTGGAGCTTTTCCTTTCTTCCTGCCGACTTCTGTCCCTGTGTGGAGGATGGTGGCAGCAGGGACAGGTGAAGATGTTGATGGAATCAGAAGAGGAGTCCAGGAAGAGCTGGGAAAAAGGAGGCCAAAAAGGCTGGGTGTGTCTTCCCTCAGAAGATGGCCAAATCTGACCTTGGAGCAACTGAAAGAGAATCTCTGAGGGAATAAAAAGCAATATTCTGCAACCAGTTGGTCAGTTATTTATTGTTTTTCTTTTTCCCTGGAGCCTATTAGCCTACAAGACCTGGATTGATGCCAGATGGAGCCAACTGATCCTAATGGCCTCACACACCCAAGATGTCAGTCCTCAGGTCAGATCCCGGCTCCATCAGTCTAACAGGGGAAGCTTAGAACTTGCAGGCAGGAGGCCTGAATTCAGTTCCTAGTTCTGGTCTTAATAGCACTTTTTCTTTTAAATGTGTTCTGTTATTTATCTTGTTATTTTTATTGTATATTTTATTTTTATTTGGAGAATACTTGCATTCCAGTGTTGTACTGGTTTCTGCCATACAGCAGTGTGAATCAGCCATAAGTGTACATGTATCTCCTCCCTCTGGAACTTCCCTCCACCTTCCCCATCCCACCCCTCCAGGTCGCTGAGCACCAGGGTGAGCTTCCTATGTTATACCAAAACTTCCCACTGGCTTTTATTTGACACATGGTAAAGGATGTATTTCAATGCCACTCTCTCAACTCGTCCCACCCTCGCCTTCCCTCACAAGTCAATTCTCCACGTCTGCATCTATCCCTGCCCTGTAAATAGGTTCATCAGTACCATTTTTTCTAGATTCCAGATAGATGTATTTATTCTTATTATTCGGAGAAGGCAATGGCAACCCACTCCAGTACTCTTGCCTGGAAAATCCCATGGATGGAGGAGCCTGGTGGGCTGCAGTCCATGGAGTCGCTAGGAGTCGGACACGACTGAGCGACTTCATTTTCACTTTTCACTTTCATGCACTGGAGAAGGAAATGGCAACCCAGTCCAGTGTTCTTGCCTGGAGAATCCCAGGGACGGGGGAGCCTGGTGGGCTGCCATCTATGGGGTCGCACAGAGTCGGACACGACTGGAGTGACTTAGCAGCATTATTATTATTATTTTGAAGTTAGTTGATTTATAATATAACACATTGCTTCTTGAGGTCTCCATTTCTTCATCTATGAAATGAGAAAGCTACTGTTTCTTTCCAATCTTGATTGGGATGATTAAAAGCGTTAATATATTTGAGGTGGTTGCAGCTGAACCACACTAGTACTAATAATACTTTTGTTTTTAATTATAACAGAGCACATGGACAATAAATTATTACCAATAAGCTTTTTCTGCTAGCGTCCTTATTGTGATTTCTCCTGAGATGACTACTAGCAGATTTCTGCAAATCTAAGGTTCTCTTCACCCTTGTCACAGTCACATATGCATATGTTACTTCATGCCTGCAACATCTGTATCATTTCATATTAAAAGTTGTAACTGCTCTTTAAATATACACATCTGGATTGTATTTTGTTTCACATGCTGGGAAGGGACAGTGTGTAAGATTCTGGGGAAATGGAGGGTTTTCTCTCAGCCTTGAGGAGGCTCTAATAATCCCCCACCTCTCTCTCCCTCCAGCTCCCATTGTCTGGCAGCTTCAGCATAAAGGGCCAGGGGATAATGCAGTGGGACACCTGGGGCCAGTGCTCAGTGCTTGACCCTGGGGAGAATCTCCCCTGAACAGTTGTTACCCTCATGTAATGAAGCAGAGCTGAAGGGGGATGTCGAGGGAGGGAACCAGACAGGGCTTGGGGGCTTCTCATTAGGAGGAATATGGGACCCCGTCTGCTTCGAGGGCGCCGTGACTGTTGGGGATGAGTGTCCTGAACTGAGAGGGTAAAGGAGCCCAGAACGTGGAGGCATCAATCAAGCAGCAGCATCTCCCTCTATCAGCTCAGACTGATTTCCAAGGGCAGACGGGAGGTGAGGCTTCTCCATCGGACCCGCAGTCCTTCTTGACTTCTGGTCTGGGGTCACACAGGTGAGTGGTGCTCTCCTTGGTCAGGACAACCTTAGCCCCACCCAGGTAAAGCATCTGTGGCACATGTGTTCTACGGGGCACCTCCCACAGACCCCAGACAGGGCACAGGAGCACTTTCTGCAGCAGGACCTGACTGGAAGCAAAGGGTGATGAAGGGTTCTCCCTAGGCAGGGCCTGTTCCCTCCCTGCCTGGTTCACACGATGCACAGTAAGGAAATGGGAATAGAGAACTCATTCCAAATCTGTTTATCTGAATGGGATGATAAATTCTTTCATGGTTTTATTCAAGGTTAACCTCATTCACTCAGTTTGCATGCATGTTTCAAGTATTCTTGAATTTAGTAAACTCTCAAGTGTCATTTGTTGTACTCAGCTTTCATTAAGCAAAACTTTCATCCTCATTCATTTTCTTGTGCGATAGTTTAATCAAAGGCACAATTGCCTGTAAATTAAGAAGTCAAATTTCTGTGCCTGATTTCTCATGATACAGACTGTTATAATCCTGATTCTTCTCAATTTCTGCTTTCCCGTTGGTGACCACTTTGAATGATTTTTAGCTGATTCTTTGGGCTTTTATTTCCAATTTTCTAAACTTGGTGCCTTGTTGGAACTGCTGCTTGATTTCTCTGTCATAGCCACTGTCTGTCGCATCACACGGTGGCTGATGAAATAGTTCATGGTCACGGCTTTCTTTCACTCTTCCCAGCCCTTCAGTTCCCACTTTATTTACATATGGATCATACTTAGTTCATTCAGCTTTTTCTTTTCCCTGACTACTACACTTGTCAACTAAAAGGATGCTCAACTTAAGACTTGTGAGTTCAGTTTTATTTGGGGCAAAATGAGGACGGCAGCCTGGGAGACAGCACCTCACATAGCTCTGAGAAACAGCTCCAAAGAGGTAGGGAGGGAAGGTCAGTGTATATGATTTTGGTGAAGGGGGGAGTTCAGTGCAATCAAGTACTTATCTTCCAAAGGTTTTCTGCTAGTCACAAGGAGCGGATCTCACCGTGAAAGGATTTAATGCTTTTCTACATATGAGGAAGTGAAACGAACTAAAGGACTGGAAAAGGTCAGTTTTCATTCCAATCCCAAAGAAGCACAATGCCAAAGAATGTTTAAACTACCGTACAATTGTACTCATTTCACATGCTAGCAAAATTCTCCAAGCTAGGCATCAGCAGTATGGGAACTGAGAACTTCCAGATGTAGAAGCTGGGTTTACAAAAGGCAGAGGAACCAGAGATCAAATTGCCAGCATTTGTTGGATCACAGAGAAAGCAAGGGAATTCCAGAAAAATGTCTACTTCTGCTTCACTGACTATGCTAAAGCCTTTGAAACAGATGGGAATACCAGACCACCTTACTTGTCTCCTGAAAACCTGTACGCAGGTCAAGAAGCAACAGATAGAACCAGACACAGAACTATGGACTGGTTTAAAATTGGGAAGGAGTATAATAGGCTGTACATTGTCACCCTGCTTATTAATTTACATGCAAAATACATTAACCAAAATGCCAGGCTAGATGAATCACAAGTTGGATTCAGGATTGCCAGGGGAAATATCAACAACCTCAGATAAGGAGATGATACCACTTTAATGGCAGAAAGTGAAGAACTAAAGAGCCTCTTGATGAGTGTGAAAGAGCAGAGTGAAAAAGCTGGCTTAAAACTCAACATTTAAAAAACCAAGATCATGGCATCCAGTCCATTCACTTCAAGGCAAATAGAAGGGGAAAAAGTGGAAGCAGTGACAGATTTTGTTTTCTTGGGTTCCAAAATCACTCACTGCAGACAGACTGCAGGCACGAAATTAAAAGACACTTGCTCCTTGGAAGGGAAACTATGACCAACTTTGACAGCGTATTACAAACCAGAGACATCACTTTGCCAACAAAGATCCATATTGTCATAGCTATGGTTTTTCCAGTAGTCATGTACAAATGTGAGAGCTGGATCACTAAGAAACCTGAGGGCCAAAGAACTGATGCTTTCAAATTGTGGTTCTGGAGAAGACTCTTGAGAGTCCCTTGGACAGCAAGGAGATCCAACCAGTCAATCCTAAAGGAAATCCACCCTGAATACTCATGGGAAGGACTGATGCTAAAGCTGAACTCCGATATGTTGGCCACCTGAAGAGAAGAGCTGACTCATTGGAAAAGACCCTGATGCTGGGTGTAAGAAACGCCGCGGGAAGAAAGAGCCACCTCTATGGACCGTTGGTGAAGGCCTTTATTGGGCGGTCGCTCTCCAGCAGAACTCCCGGGGGCAGGTGAGCAAGGAGACAAAGGGAGTCTGCGAGGTAGGAAGGGTGAGGACAGGTTTTATAGCTATGGCCGGCTTCCCATATAAGGAAGAAAGTGCGGGTTTCAGCGGTGTCTAAGGGCTCCGTGTCGGCTTCCTGATTGGATGGCTTGGTTGTCGGCCCGCCTCCTGGGCTTGTCTGCGGCTCTCTGCCGGGACATGTCCCGACATGTCCGACCTTGCCCTTACCTTTCATCGGGAAAGATAGAACGCCAAAGGAGAAGGTGGGGACAGAGGATGAGATGATTAGGTAGCATCACCAAGCCAATGGACATGACCTTGAGCAAACTCCGGGAAATAGCATAGGACAGGGAAGCCTGGCATGCTGCAGTCCATAGGGTCACAAAGTGTCAGACACGACTTAGCGACTGAACAACAGGAACAGATATGAGATGCAGGAACTGAGATCACAAAATCAGTTCTTGAAAATAATCTCTCTAAAGACCCATTCCACTAGCTTCCCTGGAGCACAAAGGGCCTCATTCTCCTCCCTGCACTTCCTCAGGGTGTGTCGAAAGTCAACAGCTGTAGCAGCCCAGGATTCAATCTCTGGAGAGGCAGAGGGCAGATGCCCTCAGCAAGTGCCAATTTTAGCTGACACACTCATGTGTAAACTCTATTACCTCTCACTTTCTGCACAACCTCCTGTTCTCCCTGAGTTAACAATCGCCTTTGTGCTTGGTGATTATGTTCTATGAAGCGCTCATGAATTCAGCTCTAATGATTCCTCTGTTTGCATGACTCTTTCGAGAAGTGGGGATACTTTGATATTCCATCTGTTTTTCCTGTTTTGGAAATGTCATCCTGGACCCTGCTGACGTGCTCCCCCCTGGTCTGGATTCTTCTGCATCTGGAGCAGAGCCACCCTCCTAGGATCTCCCTCCACCACCATCAGGGCAGCACTTTAAAGTGCTGCGGGTACTGCATAGCATAGGGAACACTACCCAGCACTCTCTAATGGCGTATATGGGGAAAGAATCTAAAGAAGACTGAATATATTTAGAGCTGATTCACTGTATTGTACAGCAGAAAGTGACAGCATTGTAAATCAATTACACGCTAATGAAAACAAAACAAAACAAACAAGTAAGCAAGCAGATGTCTACCCTGCTGCTGCTGCTGCTGCTAAGTCGCATCAGTCGTATGCGACTCTGTGTGACCCCATAGACCACAGCCCGCCAGGCTCCTCTGTCCACAGGATTCTCCAGGCAAGAACACTGGAGTGGGTGCCATTTCCTTCTCCAGATCTCTGCCCTGGATGGCATTTATTAGTCACTTGTTCTTTCAGCCAAACCTGAGTGCCTGCATTGTACCAGGTCAAGTTCCACTTCCAGATCTTTGCTCTAATAATTGAAATTTGACATTTTTTTCCATCCCTCTCTCCTCCTCACATGATTAGGAGCATTTCCAGATTAGGAGAATTCTACACTGAAAGAGTCTTGGTAGGAGGCAGAGACCACCTTCCTCCATTAAAGAAAACCCACTTTCCCAAATATTCTTGCCAGAGCACACAGCATGATGCTGAGGTCCCACCACTCAGGTGACCACACGCCAGACTCTACTCAGGACGTTGTGACACAGAGAAGCTGGAACTATGCTGGATGCATCTGACAAGGGTGTCGAGAGTGGCAGTCACACCACCTCCAGTCGTCAGGAGCCTCAGTGATGGCCGTCCTCAGCGCAGGGTCCACGCCCAGCACGAGGGGCTCACTGTGTGAGCAGGGACACTGTGCCCCAGCAGGGGCGAAACTTCCTTTGTGGGATCTGGCCTGGAGTGGACACTGTGGATCCTGTTCCCGGGAGCCATATATATATAGTACTGTATGTCTAACTTAATTTGGATCCCATTGTTAGCTCCAAGAATGAGTGAGGAGAACTCAACCTGGAGAATAGTTTCAGAGCAAGGATTTCATTACGCTGAACTGTGAACCACTGCCTAAGTCTTCAGGTGGAATAAAAACTGCATTATTTCTCAACATCACACCTCATAATTTACAATATAGGTATTCTCTTTTCTTTCTGAAGAAAAAAAAAAAAAAACGCTTTTAAATGTGGATTTAAGACCCCTCTCTGGCCACTTGGTCTCATATACCTCAGTGGTTCCCAAATTGGCTGATCAGAATTGCTTGTGGGGCTTCTTACAAAATGCTCAGCCTCTCCCCAGAACCACCTTCTCAGAGTATTAGGACAAGAGCAAGGGATTGCTTCTTTAACAACCTCTATGTGTGAGGCTGATACACAGCATGTGGGAATCCTGATCTATGTTCGTTCTTGCTACTAAAAGTGTGATCTGAAGACCAGCAGCATCAGCCCCAACCTTATTACAAATGCAGATTCTCAGGCTCTACTCCCGACTGTCTAGATCTAATGAGGGTCCAGGGGAGCATCAGCATCCCCACCCTGGACACCGCACTAATCCTACAGGCTCCTCCACTGCATCGCTCACCCTTCACCTCCTGATTCTGCTCAGCAGTTAGACTGACGCTTCTAGCGAGCAGTCACACCAGGTCATCTTCTATTCAAACCATCTTATGAGTCCACATCTTTCACAGACATCAGACACCTTCTAATATGCTGGAGCCCCACATGATCTGGCCAGACACCGGATCTCATCACAGTTCCTCACTCCTCCAGCCACACCTGCCTCCTGGCTCTTCCTTGAACACACACACTCTCCTGCTCTCCTGCATTTGTACTGGAGGCTCCTCTGCCTGGAGGGCACTCCCCTCAGACATGCTTGTGGACATTCTTTCATGTCCTTCACATCTTTACTCAAATATCATCTCCTCCACGAGGCCCACACTGACCACCCGGGTGAGACAGCCACATCCCCTGGACCCACACGCTTATACTCGGGGTCACCTTCCTCAGAGCACTTGCCAATCTCTAGGCAGACACTTCCCTCCCTTATTAGGCTCACTCTGCCCCCCTCACCAGAACACACTGCACGAGGCCACCGAAGGGTATCTGTTGTTAGTTCACTGAGGTTTCACAGATGCAAACATAGAGCATCATCTATCAGGCGCACAACAAATGCCAGATGAAGGAAGGATCAGTGTGGACGCCTCTGTATCCCATCTTCATTAATGTGGACTCAGGCCACTTGACTCTCGAGGCAGCTACAGCACAACATCCCCTCACGCTGACATCAGTGCTGCCTGTGCTTCCCCACCAGAGCGCATCACCCTCCCTCCCACACCGACCGTCTGCACTCTACACACAATGGTATTTTCTCTTCAGAAAAGATCCCAGGCGGACAGGTGGCATATTCCTCCTGCTGTGACTATTAGGCAGCTCTTTTTAAACCCAGGAGTTTGGATTGGAAGAGGTCAGCAGTCTCCCCACTTCTTCACATTATGCTAATAGGAGCACAGACACCTTCAGATGCAGCTGCAGAAAGAGGAGTCCGGGATCTGACGTCGCAAAGTGGGACTGAGCACCACTCAGTCCCCACAAGGCAGCGTCTCACACTGTGAGAGAAAAGAATCAGGAACCAGTTCAGTCAGTCATGTAAGGGCTGACATTCTCCACAGCCCCCCACACGCTCACATGTCCCACTCAGAGACCCCCGCCACCCAGTGTGTCCCCTCTGCCCCAACTCCTCTCCCAATCTAGACGCCCCAGGGTCTCACCTTTAGGAACCGTGAGAGACACATCAGAGCCTTAGGCACTGTCACTGCCTGGGGGAGAACAAGACCAGGACATGGTCAGAACCCACAGGAGAGAAACCAGAGAAGGCACTTTGAGGAGGGTGAGTCCCCCATGGCCTGTCTGCACCCTCACAAGGGTCTCAGGAATCACGGCCTCCGTACTTACTTGCAGCCTGGGTGTAGCCCCTTCCTTTTTCACCCGTGAAAAGAAAGTATCACGTGAGCGACCAGGGAGAGACCGAGTCATGACCTTAGAGGAACACCCTAGTCCTGGACGACAAAGAACTTTTCAGAACTGTGACCAAAAATCCAGGACAGGCTCAGGAACATGAAGGAAGGACATGTGAGGGGACTGGACCAGCTGCCCTCCTGGAGGTCTGTCCTCCTCAGGGATATTCCCTCCTGACCTTCAAATGCCCCCAGCTGGAATTATGAAGATGAAAAATTTGTCTTTCATTCTCACAAGTACTTTACAA
The DNA here is from genome assembly GCF_001704415.2 of Capra hircus. Taxonomy (NCBI): domain Eukaryota; kingdom Metazoa; phylum Chordata; class Mammalia; order Artiodactyla; family Bovidae; genus Capra; species Capra hircus. The sequence goes on from NC_030830.1 coordinate 22,134,931, forward strand.
AAGGGTCAGTCTTAGCATCAGCTCAGATTCCACATGTGTGTGGAGGGTACTTTCTAGTAACGGGGCAGGCAACATCCACCTGGGCCAGAAACCTTCCCAGTGAGAGAAGAAAACTCAGATCCCTCCCTCCTTTCCCTACCTGAGTGCTTCTTCCTCCAGATCACAGCTCCAGTCATCAGAGCTCCAGTCACCACAGCTCCAGTGACCATGAGGAGAACCAGGCCAATGATGCCCATGATGGGGATGGAGGGCTGAGGAGGTTCTGTGGAAAAAAGGGAAGGAGCCCAGACTTCAGGCTTCAGTCCTGACCTTGCCATTCATGTCCAGAAGGACTCCTGCCTTATCTGAGAGGAAGCTCCAGCCCCATCCCCATCCTTACCCCATCTCAGTGTGAGGGGCTCCTGAAGCCCCTCGTCCTGCACATGGCATGTGTATCTTTGCTCCTCTCCAGAAGGCACCACCAGGGCCGCCCACTTCTGGAAGGTTCCATCCCCTGAAGGCCTGGTCTCCACAACCTCCATGTCCTGAGTCTGGTCCTCCCCATCACGCTGCCAGGTAGTGAGATCTCCTCAGGGTAGAAGCCCAAGGCCCAGCACCTCAGGGTGACCTCATGGTCAGAGATGCAGTGATGGGCCACATGTGTCTTTGGAGGGTCTGAAGAGGAAGAATCAGAAAATTCACATTCCATGGGCCACTGAAGCAGTACCACGTGACCATGCTGAGAATGGACAAGATAATGGGTTTGAAAAGAAACAGCACAAACACCAGACACCAGCCTGGACTCCAGGATTGGGGAAAACTCCTAGTTCTTGGAAAGTTCTGGAGTCAGGGTGAGTGCCAAGGTAGGAGACTCCATGTAAGCGGAAAATAGAGAGTAACGGTCCTGATTTGGGTGGAGGCTGAATGTCTCAGAAAAGCTGGAATCTGGCCTCCCAAGATGGTCTCAGGGTGAGAACAGGCCTTGAGAGAGAAACTCATGATTCACAAGATGGCAGTCAGGGTCAAAGGGCACCGCTGACCAGTTATTTCAGGGATGAGTTAACTGTCCTTCAGAGAAATGGGGCCACTGGTGTGTCACTGTCTTGTACAGAATATGAAAACCTGGGGGGATTCCCCCTCTCCAGACAAGAAGTTGGGGCGGTGTTTGCAGAAGGACCCCATTTTCCTCTCCTCGTGGAAAGCCGGCTCCAGCCTAAGGAAATCAGGGCGGCCCGGTGCCCCTTATACCTGCCCGCAGCAGCGTGTCCTTTCGGGTCTCCAAGTGACTGCACGCACTTGACCTCCAGGTAGTTTCGCTGGAACTCTGCCTCACCGGAGATTTCCCACTTGCGCTTGGTGATCTGAGCCGCCGTGTCCGCCGCGGTCCAGGAGCGCAGGTCTTCGTTCAGGGAGATGTAGTCCGCACCGTCATAGGCGGTCTGCCAGATCCCGCGGAGGAGGCGCCCGTCCGGCCCCACTTCGCAGCCAAACACCCACTGGAGGGTGTGAGACCCTGACCCGCCCCGACCACCCGCGGAGATTAAACCCAAACTGAAAATGAAACTGGGTCAAGCCCCCCCGCCCCACCCCCGCCTCCTCCCGAATCGGGGGGCGGTGAGGGTCCCGCAGTGTGGGGGTGATCCTCGGATCCAGAGATTCGGGGCGACCCCAGCCAGTCCCTGGGGATGGGGGTCGTGACCTGTACCCGGGCCCGTCTCGCTCACCGGCCTCGCTCTGGTTGTAGAAACCGCGCATGGTGTTCAAGCCTGATCGCTATCTCTGTTGAGCTTTCTTGGCCTCTCGTGTCATCTCTTCCCAATATTCCGGCCCCTCCTGCTCCATCCAAGGCGCCCGGGCTCCATTTTCGGATTCGGGGCGTCGCTGTCTAACCGCGCGAACTGCGTGTTGTCCACGTAGCCGACAGCAATGAATCGCGGCTCCCCGAGGCCGGTCCGGGACACGCAGGTGCCGAAATAGCTCAGGGAGTGGGAGCCTGGGGGCGCGGAGGGGTGAGACCTGGCCCGACATTCTTCCTGGCGCGGGTCCCAGGTCAGAGGTGATGGGGCCGGGAGTGGGGAGGGGCCTAGAGGCACGTGAGACCGAAAAGGTCGGAGAAGGACCGGGACTTCTTAGGAGAGAGAAAAGGGGGCGGGAAGAAGGGAAAGGACAGGACGGGACCAGGCGGGAGAGGACGCGCCTGGGCGAGGGCGGCGGGGTGGCTCCTTCCTTGGTGGTCCTGCCCACCCCACTCCCCCCCGGCCCCCGAGCGGTCCCCTCGCCCCTTCCCGCAGAAGCCGTTCCCTCCCCACCCCGCACTCACCGGCCCAGGTCTCCGTCAGGACCAGGACCCCCGAGAGCAGCAGGAGGAGGGTTCGCGGTCCCATGACCCGTATCCGCCGGTCTGGGGATAAACCGAGTCTCGGCGGAGGCGGGGTGGGTACTGGTGGAGACTGTGCCATGGAACCGCGTGGCCGCTGATTGGCTTCTAGAAACCAGACACCCAATGGGAGTGAGAACTAGGGCCGCGACACGAGGGTCCGGGCAGAAAGGCACCACAGAGTTTGCCAGAGAAACTGAAACTCAAGGAGACTAGGGATCCCCAACACAGACAGTCCTCGCCCCAAACAAGGGCTTTGACTCTGAGACGCTGAGACCTTGAGAACCGCAGCCAGTACCTGGGACTTTGCCCTGATCCCTCCTCTCCTGCACCGAGAACTCTGCAGTCACACTGTCCCCGAGTCCTGGCCCAGCGACTGTGTAGTCAGAGATTTTCAGAACATTTTGGTCAGGATATTTATACAGTCCTACAAATTCGTGAGGACCCCAAGGATAATTTTGTTTATGTGGTTACTTCTGTCGATATTTTCCATAGTAGAAATAACAGTTTAAACACTTTCACCTATTTTCTTTAGAATAAGGTTAATAACCCATGATTTTTATATGAAAAATAACAATTTCTGCAAATAAACTCTGTAGTGGGAACAGTGGAAGTTTTTTCATTATTATATTTTTGCAAGTCTTTTTCTTGTCTGTCTCACTGGATTTTATATTTGTTTTGCATTGAATCCGTTATTTTGATTGAAATCTATGAAAATAAAAAGGACCATACATATGTAGGAGTAATATTTTTAATAACCTTTCCTGTTATTTGTGGATGTTTTCTTTGATACAAAGCTAAAACTATGCAAGTGATAGTTTCTTAAAACTAATTTTTCCAGTAACAATATCATTATTTCCTATTCTGTTACATTAAAATCCATAAGCCTATTTTGCACACTGGATGTCACTTGTACTAATGTAAGATTGTTTAGAAGTAATTCATTGTTTCACTAAGTTTTATAGATCTTCCAATGTCATTTCTTCTTTCAAATAAAAATTGCATTCCATGAAAAAGAGGGTAGTTCAGCTCATACAAATGATTTTCCTTGGGACATAGGACTTTGGAATGTAGCAGAAATGCTTGATGTATACTTCCCATGTCATCATAGAAGATAGTTGTTTTTAAGAAACATAACCATTTATTAGCATTTTGAGATATGACCATAAGCCTATTATTTTCCTAAAAGAAGCAGCTCATTTTTACAGTAGGGAAAACAACAGAGCAATATTTGTGCAAGGCATATATTAAGATTAGAACACCATTTTCTGAATTTTGCTTAAGCATGAAAAACTTGAATGGCTAGTATTCACACCAGTTTTTTTTTTTTAAGTATTGATAGTTTTTGATACTTTGAAATAGCAAACCAGGAAACAGGAGAGCAACCTGTATTAAGTATTAGCAGTCAATAAAGTCTCAAATGATGGTAAGACACTAGATACCAGGTAATCCAGAAAGATTGTTCTGAGGGAAAGAATTGCAAATGCAATATTTCTGAAGGAAGCATTAAAAACAGTTAGAGCATATATGTCATTAAAATGTTATATCTCAAAATGAGAAAGGTGACATTCAGATTGACACAAAATAATTCTAGAAAAGAATGTAAGATTCATTAATATTAAATATCATTAGTAACATTAATGAGAAGCTTATTAAGAAGAAGTGTCAAGAATATACTGAAGAACTCTACAAAACAGATCTTAAAGACCCATATAACCATGATGAACTATGGACAGAGGTTCGTGACATTGTACAGCAGACAGAGATCAAGACCATCCCCACGGAAAAGAAATGCAGAAAAGCAAAATGGCTGTCTGGGGAGGCCTTACAAATAGCTGTGAAAAGAAGAGAGGTGAAAAGCAAAGGAGAAAAGGAAAGATATAAGCATCTGAATGCAGAGTTCCAAAGAAATACAAGAAGAGATAAGAAAGCCTTCCTCAGCGATCAATGCAAAGAAATAGAAGCAAACAACAGAATGGGAAAGAATAGAGATCTCTTCAAGAAAATTAGAGATTCCAAGGGAGCATGTCATGCAAAGATGAGCTCGATTAAGGACAGAAATGGTATGGACCTAACAGAAACAGAAGATATTAAGAAGAGGTGGCAGAAATACATAGAAGAACTGTACAAAAAAGATCTTCATGACCCAGATAATCACGATGGTGTGATCACTCACCCAGAGCCAGACATCCTGGAATGTGAAGTCAAGTGGGCCTTAGAAAGCATCACTATGAACAAAGCTAGTGGAGGTGATGGAATTCCAGTGGAGCTCTTTCAAATCTGGGAAGATGATGCTGTGAAAGGGCTGCACTCAATATGCCAGCAAATTTGGAAAACTCAGCAGTGGCCACAGGACTGGAAAAGGTCAGTTTTCATTCCAATCCCAAAGAAAGGCAATGCCAAAGAATGCTAAAACTACTGCACAATTGCTCTCATCTCACACACTAGTAAAGTAATGCTCAAAATTCTCCAAGCCAGGCTTCAGCAATACATGAACCATGAACTTCCTGATGTTCAAGCTGGTTTTAGAAAAGGCAGAGGAACCAGAGATCAAATTGCCAACATCCGTTGGATCATCGAAAAAGCAAGAGAGTTCCAGAAAAACATCTATTTCCACTTTATTGACTATGCCAAAGCCTTTGACTGTGTGGATCACAACAAACTGTGGAAAATTCTGAAAGAGATGGGAATACCAGACCACCTGACCTGCCTCTTGAGAAACCTGTATGCAGGTCAGGAAGCAACAGTTAGAACTGGACATGGAACAACAGACTGGTTCCAAATAGGAAAAGGAGTACGTCAAGGCTGTATGTTGTCACCCTGCTTATTTAACTTCTATGCAGAGTACATCATGAGAAATGCTGGGCTGGAAGAAGCACAAGCTGGAATCAAGATTGCTGGGAGAAATATCAATAACCTCAGATATGCAGATGACACCACCCTTAGGGCAGAAAGTGAAGAGGAACTAAAAAGCCTCTTGATGAAAGTGAAAGAGGAGAGTGAAAAAGTTGGCTTAAAGCTCAACATTCAGAAAATTAGGATCATGGCACCTGGTCCCATCACTTCATGGGAAATAGATGGGGAAACAGTGGAAACAGTGTACGACTTTATTTTGGGGGGCTCCAAAATCACTGCAGATGGTGATTGCAGCCATGAAATTCAAAGACGCTTACTCCTTGGAAGGAAAGTTATGACCAACCTAGATAGCATATTCAAAAGCAGAGGCATTACTTTGCCAACAATGGTCCGTCTAGTCAAGGCTATGGTTTTTCCAGTGGTCATGGATGGATGTGAGAGTTGGACTGTGAAGAAAGCTGAGCACCAAAGAACTGATGCTTTTGAACTGTGGTGTTGGAGAAGACTCTTGAGAGTCCCTTGGACTGCAAGGAGATCCAACCAGTCGATTCTAAAGGAGATCAGTCCTGGGTGTTCTTTGGAAGGAATGATGCTAAAGCTGAAACTCCAGTACTTTGGCCACCTCATGCAAAGAGTTGACTCATTGGATAAGACTCTGATGCTGGGAGGGATTGGGGGCAGGAGAAGAAGGGGACGACAGAGGATGAGATGACTGGATGGTATCACCGACTGGATGGACATGAGTTTGAGTGAACTCTGGGAGTTGGTGATGGACAGGGAGACCTGGCATGCTGCAATTCATGAGGTCACAAAGACAAGACTTGGGGGCTTCTGATTAGGAGGAATATGGTGTTAGGTAAAAGATGACCAGGAGACCAAAAGATTGTCTAATAGGCTTTATTTTTATTTTTTGTCTAACAGGCTTTAATGGGGAAGCGCTCCCGTGCGGGGTTCCCGACCCAAAGGAGGCAGGTCGAGGAAGTCCGCGCCCGGACTGTGCTGGGGAGTGGTTTCTATGTGTTCGTTGTGGGGGATGGTCAGGCTAGATTGCCCAAAAAACCTACCGTTAATGGTCGGGGTTCGGATAGGTCGCCAGGCCGAGGAGTTGCGGGCTGATAGGTCCTTTTACGTGGTTGGGGTGGGGCGGCTTTAGCTGGCGAAGTGTGCTGTCATTGGTCCCCGGGTTCTGGGAGGCTCCTTTCCTTAGGGACCTCCCCCACCAGTGGGAGAGAGGAAGGGCGGCCCAACATGGTCCGGGGTCTGGCCTTACATTCTAACCCTTTTGATAGGATAAGGGGTGCCGTTATTGCTTCTGGCTACTTTCCGCTGACCTGGGGCATCGCTGGGGCTGAGGGTCATGGCCAGATCCCGGTGACCTTTAGGGGCCCTCAGGGTCTCTGGACGGGAGTCTGGAGTATGCGGCCACCATCAACATCTGTCCAGTAGCCGTCTGGGTCAGCTCCCTGACCCTCCGGAGCATGATCTGAAAAATACAAGGTCCTATCCACAGGATGAGGAGCTAGGCTGCTAGGGGTCCGAGAAGCAGGAGATGCCATTTTGTCCAAGACGACTTCCACCATCTCGAGAAATCGAAACCGTCTGATCCGGCCTGTCTAATTCTGATGTTCTCTCTCAGCTCTTGGGTGGTTTAATTACAGAGAAAGAATATCCCGGGTTTTCTGCATATCGGAGGGTTTGGGGATAGGGGTTCTCGTCTCGAGCTGTCACAGGCCACTGTGGTTAATGAAGTGTTGTTGGCTAGAACACAAGAGGCATTGGCTGGGAGGTACAGTATCTCAGAGGTCAAGGGCCCCACTGGCAAGGTTGAGCCTCTTATCCATTTCCTGGGGATCGGTTGGGCAAGGAACGGTCGAGGTCTCAAGGGAAGACAGAGCTAACGTGAGAGGTTTGGTGAGGTTTCAGTCAGGGTCTGATAGGTGTCATTGAGGCTGGTGAAAATTTGAGATGAAAAATCCAGGGGTTTGAGTGCCTGATGAACCTGGTCTAGGAGTTTGTTGGGTTCATGGTGTGGACCAGAGGCTTCAGTCGCCAACTTTATGAGGTCCTGTTGGACCTCATGTTGGATTTGTTCTTGCCTCCAATCTTGGCCCCCCTTCCCATCTGTCATTCCGTAGTGAGTTTGCATGGAAAAACAGAGATCTTTGCCTCTAGCTTTATAGCAGTTAGAGACTGAGCTTGATTTGGCAGTCCCAAGGCTCTTGGCCATCCAATACCACTTTCCCCCATGGGAGCACAGCTGGGCGGGTGAGACATAACAGGCCCGGTGGACGTAAGTGTAAGTTGTGAACCCAGTTCCCCAGCAGTCTCGTTCGGTGCAGCCCCGGGGCCAGGGCGTAGGTTGTCTTGCCCATGTTATCGTGGCCAGGAGGAATAGTGGCAAGAGCATGTTTAGCTGTGATATTAGAATGAGAGGGATAAAAGAGAAGAAATCAATTTGAGATTCTGTAAAAAGGAGGAAGGTCCCCTGTAAGTGCAGATCAGAAATTGCCTGAAAGAAAGAGTCACAGTCAATAACCGGAGTAGCCAGCCAGAGGTCCTGTAATAGGGTCAGGATAAAGTCTTCGAGGCAGGCTAGGGTGAGAGACATATGGCCAGGTCAGACGGTCCCAAAGGAATAGCACCCCAGGATTAGTGAAGAGATAATAACGTAAGCAAGGGCCAGTGAAAGTCGAAGTGTGAGCGGCCAGTCCTGGGGGGCCATGACAGCCAGTCCAATGGCCAAGAGTATGGCCAGATTTGTGATTGGCAACAGCCACAGCGGATGAGGCCAGACAAGCATTGGACGGGGCGTGTCAGTCACTGGCGGGAGGCAGGGGTGTCTTAGTAATGGTGATCTTGGTAGGTCCCGAGATTTTAGAGGTGTAAGTCTCCAGGGGTTTGGGAGAAGGCAGGCCGTGTAGTGGAGCCCATTTGAGCCATGTGATGTGATACCACGGCTCTTGTCTTCACAGTTTGGCTGCTGTAGGGGTGGTGAGGACCACCGTGAAAGGCCCAGTCTACCGGGGCTGAAGGGGTTGAGGCGTCAGCGTTTTTAGGAGGACCTGATCTCCTGGTGCCAAAGCGGGGGATGGGATTGCCTGGGGGTGGTCTCTGACAGGTTGAGGGAGGACATGGTCAGCGTGTTCTCTAAGTAGGGACCTCAGGAGGGTGAAATAGGGCAAGTAAGTCCCCGGGGGGCGGGGGGGGGTGGCGGTTGGGGGATCCGGAAAGTTAGTCAGCAGATATGGCCTACCGTACAGCAGTTCAAAAGGTCTCAAATCCATCTTGGCATGAGGAGTTGTCCTTATGTGGGTCAGGGCTGCTGGCGGGAGATCGACCCAGGAGAGACGAAGTTCTGCCATTAACCTGGTCAGATGAGCCTTGAGGATGCCGTTAGCCCGTTTCACCTTGCCTGATGATTGAGGCTGTGGAACGAGGTGTGTTAAGAGAGTGTTGGCGACGGTATCGGCTGTCTCCTGGGCAGTGGGGAATGCTTTTACCCATCTAGAAAAAGTGTCAACACAGACCAGCATATATCAGAAGGTCTGATGTCTAGGCACGTGAATAAAGTCTATCTGCCAATCCTGTCCTGGCAGGTGTCCCCTCACTGGTGAGTTTCTTGTGGCGGCCTGAGTCTTCCTTGAGGAGAGGTCTTGGCACAGATTAGGCAGCATTGATGGACTGCCTGAATAGTAGGTCAGAGATGTAATGGAGAAAAGAGAGGGCTAAGGAAGGTCAAGAGTGCACGGGGCCCAATGTGTAGAGTCATGGATCTGGGTGATAATGGACATTGCCTGTTTTTCGGGTAGGACTAGTTTGTCGTGGAGCGTGATCCATCCCGAGCGGTGTTTGGAAGTGCCCTCCTGTGAGAGGAGGGTCTCTATTTTGGCCTTTGAGTAGTTAAGTGTAAGGGAGGTCCTGAGAAATAGTGTAGGCAGAGGCCCCTGTTGTAAGGCTATCTGTCTGGCCACCTGGTCAGCCTTATTGTTGCCTAGGGAAACTGTGTTGTGAGTCGTCTGATGTCCTTTGCAGTGTAGGATGGATACCTGGATGGGCTGTGAGATGGCCTCAGGAGCTTGGTGATTAGGGGGGCATTAGAGATGGGTGATCCCTTGGTGGTGAGGAATCCCCTCTCTCTCCAAATAGCTGAATGTGAATGTGCAATCAAAAAGGCATATTTGGAGTCAGTGTAGATGTTAACCTGTTTTCCCGTTGCCAGGTGTAAGGCTCTAGTGAGCGCTATTAGTCCTGCCTTTTGGGAGGTGGTTCCCTCCGGTAGCAGGCGAGCCTCGAGGATGTCCTTGGTGGTCACAACTGCATATGCAGCTGCCTGATGACCGGTAGGGTCTCATTTTGAACTGCCATTTACAAACAGCGTGAGGTCTGGGTTTTGCAGCGGAGTAGCAAAAAGGTTCAGGGGCAGTTGGGTAAGAGTGTCCAGGACCTCTGTGCATGAGTGAGGTTCTGTGTCTTTGCCTGAAGGACAGGTTGGAAGCGAGGGGAGAGAAGATAGGGGGTTTAGCTGGGAGCTGCGGCCCAAAGTAACCTGGGGGTTATCCAGAAAGACCAGGTGGAATTGTTGGAGCCGAGAGTCGCTAAGGCCTGACAGGAATTTGGAAGCCAGGAGGTCAGCCAGGTGGTGTGGTGAGAATATAGTTAGGGGTTGATCTAGAATTAGCTTTTTTGCATCTGCGTATAGAGAAGCTGCTGCTGCCAGGGTACATAGGCAGGGGAACCATCCCCGGGCGGTGGGGTCTAACTGTTTGGAGATGAATGTCACTGGCAGCATTTTAGGGCCCGCAGGCTGTATGAGGGCTCCAAAGGTTATGCCCCCCTTTTTTATTAGTGTACAGGTGATAGGGGAGGTTGGGATTGGGCAGGAAGAGTGGGGAAGAGGACAGCAAAGCTGAGTGAAGGTTGTAGAAAGCCTCCTGGACCTCTGTTTCTGAAGAGAGCAGTCCAGTAGGAGTGTCTTTTGTGGCTGCGTAGAGGGGTTTAGCCAAGGAAGTATAGTTGGGGACCCAGTGTCGGAAGAATCTTGTTATCCCCAAAAAGGACAAGATTTGTTCTCCAGTGGAAGGGGGCAGAGGTCTCCGAGGACGCTGAGTCTGTCAGTAGTCAGAGCCTTGGTTGTCGGGGTAATCTTTAGATGCAGGTAAGTCACAGAGGTCTGGGTGAGTTGGGCCTTTTGTTGAGATGCTTCGTATCTTTTAGAGTTAAGGAAGTTAAGAAAAATAGTGGTATGTGTCTGAGAGAGAGCTTGTGAGGGGCTGCAGAGCAGAAGGTCATCCACATACTGTAAGAGGACACTAGGGGCCAAAGGGCACGTAGCCAGATCCCAGGCCAGAGCCTGGCCAAAAAAATGGGGGCTGTCTCTAAACCCTTAGGGGAGGACCGTCCATGTTAGCTGGGAGGACTGTCGGGTTTCTGGGTCGGTTCATGTAAAAGCAAAGAGGAACTGGCAGTCTGGGTGTAAGGGAATAGTGAAAAAAGGCATCTTTGAGGTCTATGACAGTAAAGTGAGTCGTACTGCTAGGGATGTTGGAAAGTAAGGTATAGGGATTGGGGACAATCAGATAAGCAGGGATTACGGCCTCGTTTATCAGTCAAAGGTCCTAGACCAATCGGTAGGCGCCAGAAGTTTTCCGCACCGGGAGAATGGGGGTATTGCAGGGCAAGGTCATGGGGACTAGGAAACCCTGGCCCAAGAGATGGTCTATGATTGGTTTAAGACCCCGTAGGTGAGTCTGAGAGATGGGGAATTGAGGGCAGCTTGGGAAGCGGGAAAGATCACGTAGTTTAATCAGGACTGGGGTGTGATGGGTTGTTACCAGAGGGATTTCAGTGTCCCAGATGGTAGTGTCGACAACTGGAGCCTCAGGGGAGCAGAGGAGGAGTAGGGGCAAGGTGAGAGATTGGGAAAATGAGAGAGGTAGGTGAATGGTGGTCCCAAGCTTAGCTAAAATGTCCCGTCCCAGCAGGGGAGTGGGGCATGAAGGGATTATCAGAAAAGTGTGTGAACAGGAAGTGATCAAGCTGACAGGGCTGTGGCCCAGTCTGCAAGGGTTGTGAAGATGTGCCATCTATAGCCACCACCAACACCTGGGAAGGATGCAAGGTGTCCCCGAAGGAGGGAAGGACCGAGTAAGTAGCCCCCCCGTATCTATCAAGAAATCGATAGACTTACCCGCCACTTGAAGCATTACCCTGGGCTCAGCTTGGGTCATGGGGGTCCCCGAGTCTGGGTGCCGTCAATCTTCATCAAAGGAGAGAAGTTCTAAGGTGGGGTGCAGCCAGGAAATGTCCTTTTGGGAGCCCAGACCTTGGCCCGGTAAGGCCAGGGCCTGAGTCGCCTGGGGACGATCACTCGCTCAATGTCCTGGTTGTTTGCAACGAGGGCATGGCTTTGTCGGGGGTCGGGGGTCTGGGCATTGGTGGGCCCAGTGGCCCTCATGACCACATTTGAAGCAGGCTCCCGGCGGTGGCTTCTGGGGACCCACCTTTTGTCCCGTGGCCGGCCGCAGGGCTGCTACCAGTGTCTGGGTGTGTCCCTCAAGGAGGTTAGTCTGGAGTTCGGCTTTTTGTTTAAGCCTTGCCTTGCGGCTGGCTTTGGTGGCTTCCTCTCGGGGGTTATAAACCTTAAAGGCCATTTTTACCAGGTCTCGGAGAGGGGTCTGAGGCCCATCCTCAGCCTTGGAGAGTTTTTTTTTTTTCTGATGTCTGGAGCAGATTGGGATATAAAACGGTTGGCTAGGGTGGTGATTCCCACCAGAGAGTCTGGGGCAATCCGGGGATAGGTGGTGAGAGCCTCTGTCAGCCTGTTAAGAAAGGCTGCCGGGTTTTCATCGGGGCCCTGGGTTACTTCATCTAGCTTAAGTAGGTTTACTACCTTGAGGGAGGTGGTCTCCATTCCCTCCAATAGGCATTTTACCATGTACTGAATGTAGGCTCTTCCTCTCTGTCCCTCCTGATAGTCCCAGTCTGGGTCTACGTCTGGAATAGCAGCCGTTCCAGGTGGCCGGGCAGGGTCTGCTGGGTTGGCTAGATGTCTCCGGTCTGCTACCACTCTTGTTGTGGCCCAAATGGCCTTTTTTCCTCTGGGGTAGTAGTGGACCCCATGACAAATACGTCCTGCCAGGTGAGGGCATAAGACCGAGACAGCTGGGTAAAATTTTCAATGTAGTTGGAGGGGTTGGCCGAATAGGAGCCTAGCCGCTGTTTGATATGGGCGTGGTCTTGGAGTGAAACGGGGTACATGGACATGGGTGAGAACCTCCGCGCCGGCCACCTGGCGGAGAGGAAGCAGGGGAGCTGGCGGCAGATTCGGAGTGGTCTGGAACCTTATGTGTGAGCTGACTAGTGAGTCAGAAAGGGGCGGGCGTGGAGGAAGGGGCGGATATTGAGGTGAAGCCAAGGGAGTGGCGAGAGGCGTAGTCACAGGAGAACTGGGCTGGGAGGACGATGGGGGAGGGGAGGATAATGGAGGAAGAGGTGGATATTGAGGCAGAGCCCAGGGAGCAGCGAGAGGCATAGTCACAGGAGAGCTGGGCTGTGAGGAGGATGGGGGAAGTTGGTGAGGGTGATAGAGGGGGAGTTGGTGTGGGGGAGGTTGCTGAGGCAGGGCACAAAGGAAGGAGTGGGTATAGAGGTGGCTTAGTCAGAGGAGGGCTGGGCTGTGAGGACAATGGGGGAGGGGAGGATAATGGAGGAAGTTGGTGAGGGTGATAGAGGGGGAGTTGGTGTGGGGGAGGTTGCTGAGGCAGGGCACAAAGGAAGGGGTGGGTATAGAGGTGGCTTAGTCAGAGGAGGGCTGGGCTGTGAGGACCATGGGGGAGGATTGGATAGTGGATATGGAGGAAGCTGGTGAGGGCGATAGAGGGGGAGTTGGTGTGGGGCTAGGAAGGGCCATGGTTAGGAGAATTTCAGAAGGGGAACAGTGGGTATATAGGGTGGGACCGGAGCGCAACAGCCAGAAAGCCTGTACGTAGGGTACCTCAGACCATTTTCCCATCCTCTGGCGGTAATTATCTAAGTCACGGAGGATGTTAAAATTGAAAGTTCTGGTTGGCGGCCATTGTGAGCCATTATCTAAAGAATATTGGGGCCATGCCTCAGAACAAAGGAAAGTTAAGCGTTTCGAGTGAATTTCTCCAGAGATATGCAGAGTTCTGAGGCTGGCGAGTAAACATTCTAGTGGTGCAGACCAGGATTGGTCGGCCCTGGAGGCAGATGCCCCCATGGCGACTATGAAACGAAGGTCCTGGATCAATCGTTAGTGAGGCTGGAGGTGGTCCAGTCAGGCCTCCCCGAACGGGCCGTCAACCCAGCGAGGAGAGGGCTACTCAGCCAAGACGGAAGTCTCCGAGTTGACTGGCGCCAAGGAATAGCAGGCCTGGCCTGCGAAGGAGGGGTCTGGACGCGGCCGCGATTTAAAGGGACTGAGACACCCTAGGAATAATAGCCATGGGAGCAAGAACCCCCAGAACCCGACCGATGGAACTTACCCCATATCCTGCCAGACGGTTGAATGGTCCCGGAAGGGTGATGGGGTGACCTAGTACGGCAGGGGTCAGACCAGAGAGGAGCCGCAAATCCCACTTGTCGCGGGATGGGCCCTCACCTCGAGCCCCACGTTGGGCGCCAAATGTTAGGTAAAAGACGACCAGGACACCAAAAGAGTGTCTAACAGGCTTTAATGGGGAAGCACTCCGGACAGGGTTCCCGGACCCAAACGTTGCAGAGGAAGTCCACGCCCGGACTGTGCTGGGGAGTGGTTTCTATCTGTTCGTTGTGGGGGATGGTCAGGCTAGATCGCCCAAAAAACCTACGGTTAATGGACGGGAGTTCGGATAGGTCGCCAGGCTGAGGCGTCACAGGCTGACAAGTCCTTTTACGTGGTTGGGGTGGGGCGGCTTTATTTGGCGAAGTGTGCTATCATTGGCCCAGGATCTGGGAGGCTCCTTTCGTTAGGGACTTCCGGCACCGGCCTGGCCGGCGGGAGAGAGGAGAGGAAGCCCATCATGGCGCCGGGTCCGGCCTTACACGTGGGACCGTCTGCTTCAAGGGCGCCATGACTGTTGGGGTGAGTGTCCTGAACTGAGAGGGTAAAGAAGCCCAGAACGTGGAGGCATCAGTCAAGCAGCAGCATCTCCCTCCATCAGCTCAGACTGATTTCCACGGGGCAGACGGGAGGTGAGACTTCTCCATCGGACCCGCAGTCCTTCCTGACTTCTGGTCTGGGGGCACACAGGTGAGCGGTGCTCTCCTTGGTCAGGACAACCTTAGCCCCACCCAGGTAAAGCATCTGTGGCATGCGTGTTCTAAGGGGCACCTCTCATAGACCCGAGACAGGGGACAGGAGCACTTTCTGCAGCAGGACCTGACTGGAAGCAAGAGGGTGATAAAGGGTTCTCCCTAGGCAGGGCTTGTCCCCTCCCTGCCTGGTTGACACGATGCACAGTAGGGTAATGGGAATAGAGAACTCATTCCATATCTGTTTATCCGAATGGGATGATATATTCCTTCATGGTTTTATTCAAGGTTAACCTCATTCATGCAGTTTGCATGCATGTTTCGAGTATTCTTGCATTTTAGTAAACTCTCAGGTGTCATTGATTGCAGTCAGCTCTCATTAAGCATAAACTTTCATCCTCAATCATTTTCTTGTGTGGTAATTTAATCAAAGGCACAATTGTCTATAAATTAAGAAGTCAAATATCTGTGCTTGATTTCTCATGATACAGACTCTTATAATCCTGATTCTTCTCAATTTCTCCTTTCCCGTTGGTGACCACTTTGAATGATTTTTAGCTGATTCTTTGGGCTTTTATTTCCAATTCTCTAAACCCAGTGCCTTGTTAGAACTGCTGCTTGATTTTTCTGTCACAGCCACTGTCTGTCGCATCACACGGTGGCTGATGCAATAGTTCATGGTCACGGCTTTCTTTCACTCTTCCCATCCCTTCAGTTTCCCACTTCATTTATATATGGATCATACTTAGTTCATTCAGCTTTTTCTTTTCCCTGACTACTACACTTGTCAACTAAAAAGATGCTCAACTTAAGACTTGTGAGTTCAGTTTTATTTGGGGCAAAATGAGGACTGCAGCCTGGGAGACAGCACCTCAGATAGCCCATAGAACCAGCTCCAAAGAGGTAGGGAGGGAAGGTCAGTGTATATGATGTTGGTGAAGGGGGGAGTTCAGTGCAATCAAGTTTATCTTCCAAAGGTTTCTGCTAGTCACAAGGAGCTGATCTCACCATGAAAGGATTTAATGTTTTTCTACATATGAGGAAGTGAAGCGAACCAAAGAACTGGAAAAGGTCAGTTTTCATTCCAATCCCTAAGAAGGACAATGCCAAAGAATGTTTAAACTACCGTACAATTGTACTCACTTCACATGCTAGCAAAATTCTCCAAGCTAGGCGTCAGCAGTATGTGAACTGAGAACTTCCAGATGTACAAGCTGGGTTTAGAAAAGGCAGAGGAACCAGAGATCAAATTGCC
The DNA here is from genome assembly GCF_001704415.2 of Capra hircus. NCBI lineage: Eukaryota > Metazoa > Chordata > Mammalia > Artiodactyla > Bovidae > Capra > Capra hircus. The sequence goes on from NC_030830.1 coordinate 22,150,650, forward strand.
AGCATTTGTTGGATCACAGAGAAAGCAAGGGAATCTAGAAAAACACCCACTTCTGCTTCATTGACTATGCTAAAGTCTTTGAAAGAGATGGGAATACCAGACCACCTTACTTGTCTCCTGAAAACCTGTATGCAGGTCAAGAAGCAACAGATAGAACCAGACACAGAACTACAGACTGGTTTAAAATTAGGAAGGAGTATAATAAGGCTGTACATTGTCACCCTGCTTATTAATTTATATGCAAGATACATTAACCAAAACGCCAGGCTAGATGAATCACAAGTTGGATTCAAGATTGCCAGGGGAAATATCAACAACCTCAGATAAGGAGATGATACCACTTTAATGGAAAAAAGTGAAGAAGAACTAAAGAGCCGCTTGATGAAAGCGGAAAGTGAAAGAGCTGGCTTAAAACTCAACATTTAAAAAGCCAAGATCATGGCATCCAGTCCCATCACTTCAAGGCAAATAGAAGGGGAAAAAGTGGAAGCAGTGACAGATTTTATTTTCTTGAGTTCCCAAATCACTGCAGACAGACTGCAGTCATGAAATTAAAAGACACTTGCTCCTTGGAAGGGAAACTATGACCAACTGTGACAGTGTATTAAAAAGCAGAGATATTACTTTGCCAACAAAGATCCATAATGTCATAGCTACAGTTTTTCCAGTTAGTCGTGTACAAATGTGAGAGCTGGACCACTAAGAAACCTGAGGGCCAAAGAACTGATGCTTTCAAATTGTGGTTCTGGATAAGACTCTTGAGAGTCCCTTGGACAGCAAGGAGATCAAACCAGTCAATCCTAAAGGAAATCAACCCTGAATACTTATGGGAAGGACTGATGCTAAAGGTGAACTCCGATATGTTGGCCACCTGAAGAGAAGAGCCGACTCATTGGAAAAGACCCTGATGCTGGGAAAGATAGAACGCAAAAGGAGAAGGTGGGGACAGAGGATGAGATGATTAGGTAGCATCACCAAGCCAATCGACATGACCTTGAGCAAACTCCAGGAAATAGCGTAGGACAGCGAAGCCTGGCATGACATGGGGTCACAAAGAGTCAGACACGACTTAGCGACTGAACAACAGGAACAGATATGAGATGCAGGAACTGAGATCACAACATCAGTTCTTGAAAATAATCTCTCTAAAGACCCATTCCACTAGCTTCCCTGGAGCACAAAGGGCCTCATTCTGCACTTCCTCAGGGTGTGTCGAAGGTCAACAGCTGTAGCAGCCCAGGATTCAATCTCTGGAGAGGCAGAGGACAGATGCCCTCAGCAAGTGCCAATTTTAGCGGACATACTCATGTGTAAACTCTATTACCTCTCACTTTATGCACAACCTCTTGTTCTCCCTGAGTTAAAAATCGCCTTTGTGTTTGCTGATTATGTTCTATGAAGCTCTCATGAATTCAGCTCTAATGATTCCCCTCTTTGCATGACTCTTTCAAGAAGTGGGGATACTTTAGATATTCCATCAGTTTTTCCTTCTTTGGAAATGTCATCCTGGACCCTGCTGACGTGCTCCCACCTGGTCTGGATTCTTCTGCATCTGGAGCACAGCCATCCTCCTAGGATCTCCCTCCACCACCATCTGGGCAGCACTTTAAAGTGCTGCGGGTACTGCATAGCATAGGGAACTCTACCCAGCACTCTCTAATGGCATGTATGGGGAAAGAATCTAAAAAAGACTGAATATATTTAGAGCTGATTCACTGTATTGTACAGCAGAAAGTGACACAGCATTGTAAATCAATTACACGCTAATGAAAACAAAACAAAACAAACAAGTAAGCAAGCAGATGTCTACCCTGCTGCTGCTAAGTCACTTCAGTCGTGTGCGCCTCTGTGTGACCCCATAGACAGCAGCCCACCAGGCTTCTCTGTCCACAGGATTCTCCAGGCAAGAACACTGGAATGTGTTGCCATTTCCTTCTCAAGATCTCTACCCTGGATGGCATTTATTAGTCACTTGTTCTTTCAGCCAAACCCGAGTGCCTGCATTGTACCAGGTCAAGTTCCACTTCCAGTTCCAGATCTTTGCTCTAACAATTGAAATTTGATGTTCTTGTCCATCCCTCTCTCCTCCTCACATGATAAGGAGTATTTCCAGACTAGGAGCATTCCACGCTGAAAAAGTATTGGTAGGAGGCAGAGATCACCTTCCTCCATTAAAGAAAACCCACTTTCCCAGATATTCTTGCCAGAGCGCACAGCCTGATGCTGAGGTCCCACCACTCAGGTGACCACATGCCAGACTCTACTCAGGACATTGTGACACAGAGAAGCTGGAACTATGCAGGATGCACCCGACAAGGGTGTCGAGAGTGGCAGTCACACCACCTCCAGTCGTCAGGAGCCTCCTCAGCGCAGGGTCCACGCCCAGCACGAGGAGCTCACTGTGTGAGCAGGGACACTGTGCCCCAGCAGGGGTGAAACTTCCTTTGTGCGATCTGGCCTGGAGTGGACACTGTGGATCCTGTTCCCAGGGAGCCATATATATATAGTACTGTATGTCTAACTTAATTTGGATCCCACTGTTAGCTCCAAGAATGAGTGAGGAGAACTCAACCTGGAGAATAGTTTCAGAGAGCAAGTATTTCATTACGCTGCGCTGTGAACCACTGCCTAAGTCTTCAGGTGGAATAAGAACTGCATTATTTCTCAACATCACACCTCATAATTTACAATATAGGTATTCTCTTTTCTTTCTGAAGAAAAAAAAAAAAAAGCTTTTAAATGTGGATTTAAGACCCCTCTCTGGCCACTTGATCTCATATACCTCAGGGCTTCCTAAATTGTCTGATCAGAATTGCTTGTGGGACTTCTTACAAAATGCTCAGCCTCTCCCCAGAACCACCTTCTCAGAGTATTAAGACAAGACCAAGGGATTGCTTATTTAACAACCTCTGTGTGTGAGGCTGATACACACCATGTGGGAATCCTGATCTATGTTCGTTCTTGCTACTAAAAGTGTGATCTGAAGACCAGCAGCATCAGCTCCAACCTTATTACAAATGCAGATTCTCAGGCTCTACTCCCGACTGTCTAGATCTAATGAGGGTCCAGGGGAGCACCAGCATCCCCACCCTGGACACCGCACTAATCCTACAGGCTCCTCCCACCCTTGGGAGGGTGGGTGCATCACCCACCCTTCACCTCCTGATTCTGCTCAGCAGTTAGACTGACGCTTCTAGCTAGCAGTCACACCAGGTCATCTTCTATTCAAACCATCTTATGAGTCCACATCTTTCACAGACATCAGACACCTTCTAATATGCTGGAGCCCCACATGATCTGGCCAGACACCGGATCTCATATCGCAATTCCTCGCCCCTCCAGCCACACCTGCCTCCTGGCTCTTCCTTGAATACACACACTCTCCTGCCCTCCTGCATTTGCACTGGAGGCTCCTCTGCCTGGAGGGCACTCCCCCCCAGACATGCTTGTGGACATTCTTTCATGTCCTTCACATCTTTACTCAAATATCATCTCCTCCACGAGGCCCACACTGACCACTCTAGTAAAACAGCCACATTCCCTGCACCCACACGCTTATACTCTGGGTCACCTTCCTCAGAGCACTTGCCAATCTCTAGGCAGACACTTCCCTCCCTTATTAGGCCCACTCTGACCCCTCACCAGAACACACTGCACGAGGCCAAGAAGGGTATCTGTTGTTAGTTCACTGAGGTTTCACAGATGTAAAAATAGAGCATCATCTATCAGGCACACAACAAATACGAGATGAAGGAAGGATCAGTGTGGACGCCTCTGTATTCCATCTTCATTAATGTGGACTCAGGCCACTTGACTCTCGAGGCAGCTACAGCACAACATCCCCTCACGCTGACATCAGTGCTGCCTGTGCTTCCCCACCAGAGCGCATCACCCTCCCTCCCACACCGACTGTCTGCACTCTCTACACACAATGGTATTTTCTCTTCAGAAAAGATGATCCCAGGCGACAAGTCCTACATTCCAACCTGCTGTGACTATTAGGCACTGCTTTATAAATTCAGGAGTTTGGATTGGAAGAGGTAACAGGCTTCAGAGAAGATAGAAATCCAGCAAGAATGAAGACTGGAAACTATTGGGTCCCTCCTCTATGATAACCCCAGAATCTGGTACCTTAAACAAAGATGCAGAAAGGATGCCAAGAAGAATCCAGGAAACAGCCTGAGAAGGCTGGCAAGAGCTGAGTGAGACGAGAGTTTCCCTCTTGGCAGCACTGAGGATCCTCTACGCAGGACTTTGGGGACAATGACTCCGGTCCCTGTCAGATGGGGGACACACGTAGCAGAATAATAGAGCTCTAAACATGAGCAAAAAGCAACCATTATTCAGAAAAAGCCTAAATAAGCAAAATATAAACCCATATATACAAAAAAGCCCTTGGGGCAGGACCTAGGCTGAGCCCAGGCTATGTGGTGATGGAAGTCCTCAATGCCCACCGTCCTAGAGACAGGACAAGGCCCAGGTGACTTCTGAGTCCCTGTGAACACAGGTCTTGGTGGGACAAGGATGGACTGAAGGGATAAGGACAAAGGGGCTGAGAATATGACCCAGCCCAGGAGTGACCACACCAAAGCCCACGATGCACGAAGCACTGAGTGGACACAGGCTCCGACCTGCCCAGCTCCTCCTGTCCCTCCTGCAACAGATTGAGCACAGTAATCAAAACCATTCTGGAAGGTTCCAGGTGCTTCTGTTCATTTTCTCTCTTAAACTGAAGGAATCTTCTATTTTACTTTCCCAGTAAACTCTCTTGGCATGTATTAGAAAACAGTAATTCAATATAGATTTTATTTGCAATAGGAAAATAAGACATCTTTACTCAGTGCATGTGAAGCAAAGACAGCGATGGAGAGCATTCAGCTCTGTCTCTGCTGGAACAGGAATGTGCATGATGGAAGAGAACGCAGGTCAGATAAACCATCCCTGGGGGCTTCCCCGGCGGCTCAGAGGGTAAAGCGCCTGCATGCAATGAGGGAAACCTGGGTTTGACCCTTGGGTCGGGAAGTTCCCTGGAGAAGGAAATGGCAACCCACTCCAGTATCCTTGCCTGGAAAATCCCATGGATGGAAGAGCCTGGTGGGCTACAGTGCATGGGGTCACAAAGAGTTGGACACGACTGAGCGAGCTCACTTCACTTTACGTTATGCTAATAGGAGCACAGGCACATTCAGATGCAGCTGCAGAAAGAGAGGTCCCGGGATCTGACGTCACAAAGTGGGACGAAGCATCACTCAGTCCCCACAAGGCAGCTGTCTCACATTATGAGAGAAAAGAATCAGGAACCAGTACAGGTCAGTCATGTAAGGGCTGACATTCTCCACAGCCCCCCACACGCTCACATGTCCCACTCAGAGACCCCCGCCACCGAGTGTGTCCCCTCTGCCCCAACTCCTCTCCCAATCTAGACGCCCCAGGGTCTCACCTTTAGGAACCGTGAGAGGCACATCAGGGCCCTGGGCACTGTCTGCCGGGGGAGAACAAGACCAGGACATAGTCAGAACCCACAGGAGAGAAACTAGAGAAGGCACTTTGAGGAGGGTGAGCCCCCCATGGCCTCCTGTCTGCACCCTCACAAGGGTCTCAGGAATCACCGCCTCTGTACTTACTTACAGCCTGGGTGTAGGTCAGTCCTTTTTCACCTGTGAGAAGAAAGTATCACGTGGGGACCAGGGAGAAGACAGTCATGAGACCCTAGAGGAACTCCCTAGTCTTGGATGACAAAGAACCTTTCAGAACTATGACCAAAAATCCAGGACAGGCTCGGGAACATGAAGGAAGGAGACGTGGGGGGACTGGACCAGCTGCCCTCCAGGAGGTCTGTCCTCAGCAGGGACATTTCCTCCTGACCTTCAAATGCTGAGAAACAGGCCCCCAGCTGGAATTATGAAGATGAAAAATCTGTCTTTCATTTTCACATGTACTTTACAAAAGGGTCAGTCTTAGCATCAGCTCAGATTCCACATGTGTGTGGAGGGTACTTTCCAGTAACGAGGCAGGCAAACTTCCACCTGGGCCAGAAACCTGCCCAGTGAGACAAGAAAACCCAGATCCCTCCCTCCTTTCCTTACTTGAGCGCTTCTTCCTCCAGATCACAGCTCCAGCCACCACAGCCACCAGGAGGAGAACCAGGCCAACAATGATGCCCATGATGAGGAAGGAGGTCTGAGGAGGTTCTGTGGAAAAAAGGGAAGGGGCCCAGACTTCAGGCCTCAGTCCTGACCTTGCTGAACGTATCTAGAAGGGCTCCTGCTTTATCTGAGAGGAAGCTCCATTCCGATCCCCTCCTTACCCCATCTCAGGGTGAGGGGCTCCTGAAGCCCCTCGTGCTGCACACGGCACGTGTATCTTTGCTCCTCTCCAGAAGGCACCACCAGGGCCACCCACTTCTGGAAGGTTCCATCCCCTGAAGGCCTGGTCTCCACAACCTCCATGTCCTGAGTCTGGTCCTCCCCGTCACGCTGCCAGGTCAGTGAGATCTCCTCAGGGTAGAAGCCCAGGGCCCAGCACCTCAGGGTGACCTCATGCTCAGAGATGGGGTGATGGGCCACATGTGTCTCTGGAGGGTCTGAGGAAGAAGAATCAGAAAACTACTCACATTTTGCGTTACCTCCGTGGGCCACTGGAAGCAGTATCAGGTGACCATCCTGAGAATAAGCAGGAGGGTGGGTTTGAAAAGAAGCAGCACAAACACCAGACATCTGCCTGGACCCTAGGGTCTGGGAACAGCTCCTAGTCCTTGGAAAGTTCTGGAGTCAGGGTGACAGCTAAGGGAGGAGGCTCCGTGTAAGAGGCAGAATACAGAGTAATGGTCCTGGCTTGGGAGGAGGCGGAATGACTTAGAAAAGCTGGAGTCAGGGCTCCTAAGATGTTCTCAGGGTGAGAACAAGCCTTGAGAGACAAAGTCACGATTCACAAGATAGTGGCCAGGGTCAAAGGGCAGCAATGACCAACTTTTTCAGGGATGGTTTACTGTTTCGTAGTCAAAGACAGTGGATTCCTTAATTGTCCTTCAGAGAACTAAGATCATGGCATCCAGCCCCATCACTTCACAGCAAACAGACGGGGAAACAATGTAAACAGTGACAGACTTTATTTTCTTGGATTCCAAAATCACTGTGGACAGTGACTGCAGCCACAAAATTAAAAGCTATTTGCTCCTTGGAAGAAAAGTTATGACAAATCTAGACAGCATATCAAAAAGCAGAGACATCACTTTGGCAACAAAGGTTCATATTGTCAAAGCTGTGTTTTTTCTAGTAGACATGTATGGATGTGAGAGTTGTACCATAAAGAAGGCTGAGTGCTGAAGAATTGACACTTTTGATCTGTGGTGTTGGAGAATACTCTTGAGAGTCCCTTGGACAGCAAGGAGTTCAAACTAGTCAATTCTAAAGGAAATCAACCCTGAATATTCATTAGAAAGACTGATACTGAAGCTGAAACTCCAATACTTTGGCCACCGGATGTGAAGAGCCGACTTTTTGGAAAAGACCCTGAGGCTGGGAAAGATTGAAGGTAGGAGGAAAAGGGAATGACAGAGGATGAAATTGTTGGGTGGCATCACCAGACACAGTGGACATGAGTTTGAGCTTAGCTCCTGGAGTTGGTGATGGACAGGAAAGCCTGGCGTGCTGCAGTCTATGGGGTCGCAAAGAGTCGGACACGACTGAGCGACTAAATAACAACTGGGGCCACTGGCGAGTCACCGTCTTGTACAGAATATGAAAACCTGGGCGCATTCCTCCCTCTCCTGACAGGAAGCTGCGGCGCTGTTCCCGCAGGGACCCCATTTTCCTCTCTTCATGGGAACCCAGCTCCAGCCCGAGTGGAGATCAGGGCGGCCCCGCGCCCCTCGCACCTGCACGCAGCAGCGTGTCCTTCCCGGTCTCCAGGTATCTGCGGAGCCACTCCACGCACTTGCCCTCCAGGTAGATCCTCACACGCGCCGCCTCACCTGCCGCCTCAGCATTGCGCTGGGTGACCTGAGCCGCCGTGTCCGCCGCGGTCCAGGAGCGCAGGTCCTCGTTCAGGGCGATGTAATCTCTGCCGTCGTAGGCGAACTGCTCATACCCGCGGAGGAGACGCCCATCAGGTCCCACTTCGCAGCCGTACATCTCCTGGAGGGTGTGAGACCCTGACCCGCCCCGACCACACGCGGTGATTAAACCCAAACTGAACAGGAAACCGCGTCAAGTCCCCGCGAGCTCCTCCCGGGTCGGGGGTCGGGCGGGTCCCGCAGTGTCGGGGTGACCCTCGGACCCGCTGACTCGGGCGACCCCGCCGGTCCCTGGGGATGGGGGCGAGACCCGGACCCGGGCCCGCGTCGCTCACCGGCCTCGCTCTGGTTGTAGTAGCCGCGCAGGGTGTTCAGGTTCGCTCGGAAAGTCTGTGCGGCGTCCTTAGTTCCCTGCGTCTCCTGATCCCAATACTCCGGCCCCTCCTGCTCCACCCACCGCGCCCGCGGCTCCATCCTCGGATCCGGGGCGTCGCTGTCGAACCGCACGAACTGCGTGTCGTCCACGTAGCCGACGGCGATGAAGCGGGGCTCCCCGAGGCCGGGCCGGGACACGGCGGTGTAGACATACCTCAGGGAGTGGGAGCCTGGGGGCGGGACGGGTGAGACGCGGGTAGAGGTGACAGGGCAGGGAGCGGGTGACGGGGAGAGGAGCTCGTGAGACGGAAACGGTCGGAGAAGGACCAGGCCTTGGGGGGCGGGAAGCAAGGGAGGGACAGGACGGGACCTGGCGGAGGGGGCGGGTCTGGTCGGGGGCGGGGTCCTTCCCTGGGGGTCCTGCCCCCCGACCCCCGGGCGGTCCCCTCGCCCCTCCCCGCAGAGGCCGTTCCCTCCCGACCCCGCACTCACCCGCCCGGGTCTCAGTGAGGAGCAGCGCAATCAGGAACAGCAGGAAGAGAGCTCTGGGTCCCACGCCCCGCATCCCGGGGGTCTGGGAAGAAGAGAGTCGGGCGGGTGCTCAGAGACTTTGTAACCGGAAACTTCGGGGAGGAATATAGGCCACGAGGGCTCGACACAGCTTGTGAGAGAGAAAGTGAAAGAAAGGCAAGACTGAAATCCACATGATGGAGCATCCCCGTCCCAGACGCCGCCCTTGACCCTGAGACCCTGAGACCCTCGCCCTCCGGGGGAACTGGGGCTTTGCCCTGATCCCTCCCCTCCTATACGGAGAGCTCCTTGTCACACTGTCTGCCTGAGTCCAATCGACATTTTTCATGGTAGAAATAATAAAGTTTGAATTCTTTAATTTACTTGTTTAGAATAATATTAATAATCCATGCATTTAATATGGAAAAAAAGTTATTTCCCAAAACAAACATAGTAGTGAGAACAGTGAATTTTTTTTTTAAACAAATGCTTCATTTTATTTCATGGTGGACAGATGCCTGTATAGGCTGCAGGAAAAAGGGGTGACTGCCTCGGGCTGTGGGCAGGGACTAGTGGCCTCCGTAGTTCTGTATGAGCTCCAAAACTGCTTGAACAATCATCAGGGAGCCTGTGGACACAATGATGATGAGGACAGTAATCAGAAGGAGGCCCAGGACCAGGGCACAGATGCAGGCGTAGCTCTGGGCCCCAATATGTCACCAACCATCTTCCGGTCCCTAGACTCCACAGAGTAGGCGAATGCCACGAAGCCCAGGCAGCACCAGTTCATGAAGATGGTGTTGAACAGGGACCAGACGATGTGGTCGGGCACAGAGGTCTGGCTGCGGATGTTGATTACCGAGGTCTTCATGGGGGCCTGGCTCTCGGGAACCGCCAGCACGGCCACCTCATGCTCCTCCTTGAGCATCTCATAGGCTGGGGGCACCGCACCGTGTGCCCCAGTGAATAAGGGCTGGGATGTGCGGTTCATGGTGGGGACAGAGCAACTGCGGTCCAGATGCCAGCACACACTCAGGGGGCTCTTTCTTTACTCAGGAGTTTCAATTTCTCTGAATTTCCATTTCCTGGCTTTTGGGCAACAGTGAAGCTTCTTCAGTTCAGTTCACTTCAGTCGCTCAGTAGTGTCTGACTCTTTTCGACCCCATGGACTGCAGTGCTCCAGGCTTCCCTGTCCATCACCAACTCCTGGACTTTGCTCAAACTCATGTCCATCCAGTCAGTGATGCCCTCCAACCATCTCATCCTCTGTCGTCCCCTTCTCCTTCTGCCTGCAATCTTTCCCAGCATCAGGGTCTTTCCCAAAGAGTCAGTTCTTCTCATCAGGTGGCCAAAGTATCAGAGTTTCAGTTTCAGCAACAGTCCTTCCAATGAATATTAAGGGCTGATTTATTTTAGAATTGACTGGTTTTATCTCCTTGCTGTCAAAGGGGCGCTCAAGAGTCTTCTCCAATACCACAGTTCAAAAGCATCAATTCTTCGGCTTGCTTTTTTTATAGTCCAGCTCTCACATCCATACATGACTACTGGAAAAACCATAGCTTTGACTATATGTACCTTTACCAACAAAGTAATGTCTCTGCTTTTTAATATGCTGTCTACATTTTTTACATTTTTGAAATTCCCTTTCTTGCCATCTCATTAGAAGATCACGGGATTTTCATGTTTGCTTCTACATTGAATCTGTTATTTTGATTGAAATCTATGAAAATAAAAAGGCCCACATATATGTTGGAGAAAGAAATGGCAATGCACTTCAGTATCCTTGCCTGGAGAATCCCATGGTCAGAGAAGCCTAGCAGGTTACAGTCCATGGGGTCGCAAGAGTGGGACATGACCTAGCGACTACACCACCACCACCACACATATGTAGGAGTAGTATTTTTAATAACCTTTTCAGGTAATTATGTAAGTTCATCTTTGACACAAGTCTAAAACTACAGAATTGGTAGGTTCTTAAAGGTTATTTTCAAAGTGGACCTGAAATTCTATCACTGACTGTTTACTGCTCTGTTACATCAAAATCCCTAAGGCTTTTTTCCATATTGAACCTCTTATACTAATATAAGATTGTTTGTAAGTAAGACATTGTTTTGCTAAGTTACATAAATCTCCCAGTGTCATTCACTATTTCAAGTGAAGACTGTATTCCACACAAGAGAGGGTAGTTCAGCTCATACAGATTATTTTCCTTGAGACACAGTACCTTGGAATGTAGCAGAAGCTCTTAATGTATACTTCCCATGTCATCATAGAAGATACTTTGGTTTTTTGAGAAAAAGAACTATATTAGCATTTTGAGATGTGACCATAAAGTTGATTTTCCTTAGGGAAACAGCTCGTTTTTACAATAAGAAATGCAACATAACAATATCTGTGCAAGATGCATGTTAAGATTAGAACACCATCTTCTGAATTTCATCTAAGCATGAGAAGTTTGACAGACCACTATTCACTCTTTTTCAAAATTACTCTAGCACAAGTGAATAATAGCAGATTTTAGAATTATCATACCATTCTATATCTCATGCTTTACATCAGTTCTCTTGCAATGTATCAGGTCTTTTAGAGCATCATCAGAGAAAGTACGACATTCACCAAACATGCTCACTTCAAAGGAAGCACATACCTATTTTATGCATCAGGTTTACCATTCATTGTTCAAGAAGGTTCAGTTCAGTTCAGTTCAGTCACTCAGTCGTGTCCGACTCTTTGCGACCCCATGAATCGCAGCACTCCAGGCCTCCCTGTCCATCACCATCTCCCAGAGTTCACTCAGACTCACGTTCATTGAGTCAATGATGCCATCCAGCCATCTCATCCTCCGTCATCCCCTTCTCCTCCTGCCCCCAATCCTTCCCAGCATCAGAGTCTTTTCCAATGAGTCAACTCTTCACATGAGGTGGCCAAAGTACTGGAGCTTCAGCTACAGCATCATTCCTTCGTCAATTAAAGCCCATATTTAAGCTTTAGCTCCATAGGAATACAGTGTATGCTGTTGTTGGCAGAGAACAAACCAGGTAACTCAAATCATCACCTCATCTCTCTCTCACAATTATTACAATCATTGCTCATTATTCTCACCCTGATGTTTCTTAGAATATAGAGGATTTTAGCAAAGTTCCCCCAGGAAGGCAGACCTTGTGCTCTGGGGACAGGAGACAGTATGGACCTTGGCTCTGCTCAGCAGATCTCCCCCTTTGCCTGACTCCACTTTGATCTACTGCCCACCTTCACGTGGTCTCCTAGGGTGTCAGGGACATTACCATTGTCTTCTGAGAAGACCACTTGGTACCCAAAGATTCATATCACAAAGCAGGGGCAACATGATTGAAAAACATCTCTAGTACATTACATAGACTGTCAAAAGCTGTTTTACACAAATAGCTGTTTATAGATGGCTAGAGAGACAGGACAGAGGTGGACACGATGAGGGACTGGACACATAGTTTTACATGTCTGTGTGTCACAGAGACAGCTTATGTCAGGGGCACACCTTGTGTTTGTTGCCTGTAGTGGACTTTCAATAGCTTCCAAGAGAGATTAAAGAAGAAAAGCAAATCGATGTACCTTAAAGAAATCCTCTACGTTTATAAAACTCTTATAAGGCTAATTTGGAGAGGACAGCTAGCGAATGGGGCAGTGTGTTTGTCATAAGCAGCAATACACTGCCCTCTAGGGGCAATGTGAGGAATGGTAGACTGCTGCAGGGCTCCTTGACAAATCAGCAAAAGAAGCCCATTTTCCAACTTGCCACCATCACGGTCCTGCTGTTAGAGCAGTCCCGTCCAACAGAACATTCTGTAACGAAGGAATCATTCTATATCTGTTCTGTCCAGTCAGGGAGCCACTAGCTTCATGTGGCTACTTAGCACCTCTAAAGTGGCTATTGCTGAGCATTTTAATTTTATTTACTGAGTGAACTTTTAAAATATTTTTATTTATTTTATCGAGGTATAAAATACAGTGTTGTGTTAATTTCTGCTGTACAGCAAAGGGACTCAGTTATACACATATATATTTTCTTTTATATTCTTTTCCACTATGATTTATCCCAGGATACTAAATACAGTTCCCTGTGCTATACAGTAGGATCTTGTTATTATCCATTCTATTTTTTTTAATATTTGTTTTCTATTTACTTGGCTCTGTCTGGTCTTAGTTGCAGCATGAATGATCTTTGTTGTGTCGTGAGAGATCTCTTCATTGTGGGGCACTTGCTCAGTTGCTCCACAGCATGTGGGATCTCAGTTCCCTGACCAGGGATGGAACTCTCACCACCTGCGTTGCAAAGTGGATTCTTAACCTCTGGACCAACACAGAAGTTCCCTGTTTATCCATTCTATACATAATAGCTTGTATCTAGTAACTCCAAACCCCCAGGCCATTCTTTTCCCAACTCCCCTCCCCCTTGGCAACTACAAGTCTGTTCTCTATATCTGTGAGTCTGTTTCTGTTTTATTTAATTTCAATAGCCACGTATAACTTGTAGCTAGCATACCGGCCAGTACATATTTCAGTTCAGTTCAGTCACTCAGGCGTGTCCGACTCTTTGCAACCCTATGAACCACAGCACGCCAGGCCTCCCTGTCCATCACCAACTCCCAGAGCTCACCCAAACCCACATCCATCGAGTCGGTGATGCCATCCAGCCATCTCATCCTCTGTCGTCCCCTTCTTCTCCTGCCCCCAATCCCTCCCAGCATCAGAGTCTTTTCCAATGAGTCAACTCTTCGCATGAGGTGGCCAAAGTACTGGAGTTTCAGCTTTAGCATCATTCCTTCCAAAGAACACCCAGGATTGATCTCCTTTAGAATGGACTGGTTGGATCTCCTTGCAGTCCAAGGGACTCTCAAGAGTCTTCTCCAACACCACAGTTCAAAAGCATCAATTCTTTGGCACTCAGCTTTCTTCACAGTCCAACTCTCACATCCATACATGACTACTGGAAAAACCATAGCCTTGACTAGACGGACCTTAGTCGGCAAAGTAATGTCTCTGCTTTTGAATATGCTGTCTAGGTTGGTCATAACTTTCCTTCCAAGGAGTAAGCGTCTTTTAATTTCACGGCTGCAATCACCATCTGCTGTGATTTTGGAGCCCAAAAAAATTACGTCTGACACTGTTTCCCCATCTATTTCCCATGAAGCGATGGGAGCAGATGCCATGATCTTCGTTTTCTGAATGTTGAGCTTTAAGCCAACTTTTTCGCTCTCCTCTTTCACTTTCATAAAGAGGCTTTTTAGTTCCTCTTCACTTTCTGCCATAGTGCATATCTAGAGTATTCTTAATTTTCAGTCTCTTCCTCCCAAAAGATACTGTGTGACTCACAGGTTGATGTATGTTAAAATATAATCTTCACATGGAAATCATGGATTTGTCTGTCTATGTGGGTCTTGTGTGTTTTAACGAGAATGTTCAGATTTTAAGCAAACCCTGGTTTATCACCTTAAGGTCATAAGAGTTCAAAACTGCCCATCACTGGAGATAATCCTTGTCCTTATTACACTGAGCACTTGTTGCTTTCCTTAACCTACTTAAACATAAGTAGACACAGAAGTCTTCATTTAACCCAAGAGGAAGTATTTATTGAACACGACAGATATCGAATATCTTGTAGGCTCTGTACATACTTATAAAATTAAAGCAGAAGAGGTAATCTTAGAATCCACCACCTTTAAATAATTTTTTTAATAATTTTATTTCTGTGTTTATTTTTGGCTGTGCTGTGTCTTCATGCTTCACAGGCTTTCCCCTAGTTGCTGGCAATGGGGGCTACACTCTAGCTGCAGTGTCTAGTTTTCTCATTGTGGTGGCTTCTCCTGTGGCAAAGCACAGGGCCGAGGCCATGCGAGCTTAAATGGTTGCAGCTTGTGGGCTCAGAAGTTGCAGCATGCAGGCTTTAGAGTACAGACTCAGTGGCTGTGGCATCCAGGCTTAGTTTCTCCACAGCATGTGGAATCTTCCTCGGCCGGGGATCGAACCTGTCTCCTGCACTGGCAGGTGGAATCTTTACCACTGAGCCACCAGGAAAGCTCCACCTTAAAATTCTTAACTTCTTCTATACTTTCCCTTCAAATTCAATCAATTCTTTTTCCCTTCACCCTTGGACCCCTCTCTTGTAGACAAAAATATACATGAATTTTTTACACTTGGGGAATACAGAGTTGTATGACCCAAAGATGAAAAATCATAGAAAACCATAAATCATCTCTGTGTCAACCAGACACTCACAAAGATACTAATATGAGCACATGCTCTTATTCAAACTCAAAGACAGGACTTTGAGCTTGACAGGACTTCCTGGATGGTCCAGTGGTTAAGAATCCACCTGCTAATGTAAGATGTGCTGGTTTGATCCCTAGTCATGGAACTAAGATCCCACCTGCCATGGAGCAATGAAGCCCATGTGCCACCACTAGTGAAACCCGTGTCCCTGCAGCCCGTGCGCCACAGTCTGTGTGCTGTGAGGGAGATCCTACATGATGCAAGGAAGACTGCCCGCGCTGCAAATAAGAACCAACACAGCCAAAGAAATAAATTCTATTTTAGAAAAAAATAAGGAGAAAAAATAGAAAAAATTATTAATTTTTTTGGAAAAATTTAAAAAGGAGTGGAGGGGACTGAGGAGGGAGGTGGAACTGAAAATCCCCTCTTACTCAGGAGAGTGGGCTGACTTGGGAAATGGCATCTGGAGAGTGCAGGGTGGGGGCCACTGAGGTCTGTGCTCATCAACTTAGAGAAAAAACTTCCAGTACTTCCAACAGCAGGAGGATGCATAAGAAACAAAAAAACAAGCACAATGGAACAAATTTCCAGCACGAGGATTACAGTTCTTTTTACTTTGTCATTTATCACTTTCAACACTTTATTACTTGTTTTACTGTGAATATACATTAAATCATATATCATACATTACACATATACATCATGATCAGAATTATAAAAGTTTGTCTAAATTTTTAAGAAGGAAGGCAGGTAGGTAGAAAAGTGAAGAGCTGGGGACACAGAGCTGGACCTTCTGGGCTCCATTCCTGGGCTCTGGGGAGTAAACTCACACAGCCTTTTCTTCTGGGTTGCCATTCCCTTCTCCAGGGGATCTTCCCAACCCAGGGATCAAACCCACGTCTCCTGCATGGCAGGCGGATTCTTTACCATCTGAGCCACCAGGGAAGCTGAGCCTCTGCACAGATACTGCCGTGGATTTCAGAGCACAGAAGCCCCAGCCATTGTTCATTACCTAGGAGTGTGACCCACATCTTCATACCTAATGAGTCTGGGCCTCTGGAAATCAAATCAACACTTCTGTTACTGGACTTAATTACATCCCTCCCAACCAAATTCTCATGCTGAATACTTAAGACCAATGAGACTGAATTTGAAGATGGGTCCCTTAAGGAGGTAATTGAGGCTAAATAAGATGGTAAAGATTATCCCAAAATGATAGGTCTGGGGCATTATGATAGATCTGGTTCCATTCAGTTCATTTGCTCAGTCGTGTCCAACTCTTTGTGACCCCATGGATTGGAGCACACCAGGCTTCCCTGTCCATTACCAACTCCTGGATGGGTCTGGTATCTTGATTTAAAAAAAAAAAAAAGAGGCACCAGGGATAGCTTTCTTTCTCTCTCTCTCTTCCCACCACTCCCCACTTTCTTTTGTATGCTCATCGAAATTTGTGGGAACTTAGTTCCCTAGCCAGGGATCAAACCTCTGCCCCCTGCAGTGAAAGCATGGAGTCCTAACCACTGGACCATCAGAGAATTTCCTCTCTTTTTCAATTCCCCTCTGCTCACAGAGGAAAGGTTGGTAGCCACAAGAATTCATTGCTGAAAATCTTTAAACTGTTGATACTGAGAATGCCTTTGTGAGGATGAAAAGTTGAAAAATGTTGAAAGGCCTCTTTTTGACCTCTTCCTCCCAAGGACACAAAACATCCTCCCTATCTCTGACGCACCTCTCCTCCTGGGGCATTCCCGAGTGGATAGAAATGACTGGGAAGTTCTGCTCCACCAGGAGCTGGGCCAGGGCAATGTAATGCTGCACAGACCTCATATGGATCATTACGCGTGTGGGTGTGTATATAAGGGGTGGGGGGTTGGTGAGAATGAGGGGATGTGGGTTCCCAGGCAGGCTCCCTTAAAACTCCCTGAGCCCACAGCCTCCCTTGCACATGGCCCTCCACCAGAGGGCCCAGGATGCACCCCACAGACTGGCACAGGCGCTCGACCCAAGACTCCCAGGGCCCTGCAGCCAGAGACTCCTGGACCAAGCTCCACTCCTCGGTGGGCAGGCACCAGTCCCAGGATACTCTGGGCGCAGCACCACCTACCAGCCAGCTGACGCCAGCCTAACAACCAGCCTCACAAACCAGTCAGCAGGCGCCAGCCCAACAACCAGCCTCACAAACCAGTCAGCAGGCGCCAGCCCCGTTCACCAGCGGCAGTACAACAGCCGTTCTGGGACTAGAGGTGTGTGCTTGTTTCTGGCTCTGTCTTCTGTCGCGCTGATCTATATGTCTGTTCTTGTGCCATCTAGTCAATTAATCTACAACAAAGGGAGCAAGAATATACAATGGAAAAAAGACGGTCTCTTCAATAAGTGGTGATGGGAAAACTGACAGCTACATGTAAAAGAATGAGATAAAAAAAATTTCCTCATATCATACACAAAAATAATCTCAAAATAAAGACCTAAATAATGTCAAACTGATCAGTCCAAACTGATCACATGGACCACAGCCTTGTCTAATTCAATGAAACTATAGCCATGCTGCGTAGGGTCGCCCAAGAAGGATGGATCATAGTGGAGAGGTCTGACAAAATGTGGTCCACTGGAGAAAGTGAATGGCAAACCACTTCAGTATTCTTGCCTTGAGAACCCCATGAACAGTATGAAAAGGCAAAAGATATGACACTGAGAGAGGAACTCCCCAGGTCGGTAGGTGCCCAATATGCTACCGGAGAAGAGTGGAGAAATAACTCCAGAAAGAATGAAGAGACAGAGCCAGTGCAAAAATAACACCCAGTTGTGGATGCATCTGGTGATGGACGTAAAGTCTGATGCTGTAAAGAGCAATATTGCGTAGGAACCTGGAATGTTCGGTCCATGAATTAGAACTGGTCAAACAGGAGATGGCAAGAGTGAATATCAACATTTTAGGAATCAGCAAACTAAAATGGACTGGAATGGGCAAATTTAATTCAGACAACCATTATATCTACTACTGTGGACAAGAATCCCTTAGAAGAAATGGAGTAGCCCTCATAGTCAACAAAAGAGTCTGAAATGCAGTCCGTGGGTGCAATCTCAAAAATGACAGAATGATCTCTGTTCATTTCCAAGGCAAACCATTCACTATCACAGTAATCCAAGTCTATGCCCCGACCAGGAATGCTGAAGAAGCTGAAGTTGAATGGTTCTATGAAGACCTACAAGACCTTCTAGAACTAACACCCAAAAAAGATGTCCTTTTCATCACAGGGGACTGGAATGCAAAAGTAGAAAGTCAAGAGATAACTGGAGTAACAGGTAAATTTGGCCTTGGAGTACAGAATGAAGCAGGGCAAAAGCTAATAGTGTTTTGCCAAGAGAATGCGTTGGTCATAGCAAACACACTTTCCCAACAATGCAAGAGAAGACTCTACACATGGACATCACCAGATGGTCAATACCGAGATCAGATTGATTATAATCTTTACAGCCAAAGATGAAGAAGCTCTATACAGTCAGCAAAAATAAGACTGGGAGCTGACTGTGGCTCAGATCATGAACTTCTTATTGCCAAATTCTGACTTAAATTGAAGAAAGTAGGGAAAACCACTAGACCATTCAGGTATGACCTAAATTGAATCCCTTATGATATTATACAGTGCAGGTGACAAATAGATTCAAGGAATTAGATCAGATAGAGTGCCTGAAGAACTATGGACTGAGGTTCATGACACTGTACAGGAGGCAGTGATTAAGACTATCCCCAAGAAAAATAAATGCAAAAAGGCAAAATGGTTGTCTGAGGAGGCCTACAAATAGCTGAGAAAAGAAGAGAAGCTAAAGGCAAAGGAAAAAAGGAAAGATATACCCATTTGAATGCAGAGTTCCAAAGAATAGCTAGGAGTGATAAGGACGCTTTCCTCAGTAATCAATGCAAAGAAATACAGGAAAGCAATAGAATGGGAAAGACTAGAGGTCTGTTCAAGAAAATTAGAGATACCAAGGGAATATTTCATGCAAAGATGGGCACAATAAAAGACAGAAATTATATGGACCAGATATTAAGAAGAGGTGGCAAGAATACACAGAAGAACTATACAAGAAAGATCTTCAAGACCCAGATAACCACGATGGTGTGATCACTCACCTAGGGCCAGAAATCCTGGAATGTGAAGTCAAGTGGGCCTTAGGAAGCATCGCAACAAACAAAGCTAGTGGAGGTGATGGAATTTCAGTTGAGTTATTTCAAATCCTAAAAGATGATGCTGTGAAAGTGCTGCACTCAATATGTCAACAAATTTGGAAAACTCAGGAGTGGCCACAGGACTGGAAAACATCAGATTTCATTCCAATCCAAAGAAGGGCAATGCCAAAGAATGTTCAAACTACCACACAATTGCACTCATCTCACATACTAGGAAAGTAATGCTCAAAATTCTCCAAACCAGGCTTCAGTAGTAAGTGAACCATGAACTTCCAGATGTTCAAGGTGGATTTAAGAAAGGCAGAGGAACCAGAGATCAAATTGCCACCATCTTTTGGATCAGAGAAAAAGCAAGAAAATTCCAGAAAAACATCTATTTCTGCTTTATTGATTACACCAAAGCCGTTGACTGTGTAGATCACAACAAACTGTGGAAAATTCTTCAAGAGATGGGAATACCAGACCACCTTACCTGCATCCTGAGAAATCTGTATGCAGGTCAAGAAGCAACAGTTAGAACCAGACATGGAAAAACAGACTGATTCCAAATTGGGAAAGGAGTACATCAAGGCTGTATGTTGTTGTGAAGAGGAACTAAAAAGCCTCTTGATGAAAGTGAAAAAGGAGAGTGAAAAATTTGGCTTAAAGCTCTGCATTCAGAAAACGAAGATCATGGCATCATCCCATCACGTCGTGGAAATAGATGGGGAAACAGTGGAAACAGTGTCAGACTTTATTTTTGGGGGGCTCCAAAATCACTGCAGATGGTGATTGCAGCCATGAAATTAAAAGACACTTACTCCTTGGAAGAAAAGTTATGACCAACCTAGATAGCATATTCAAAAGCAGAGACATTACTTTGCCAACTAAGGTCCATCTAGTCAAGGCTATGGTTTTTCCTGTGGTCATGTATGGATGTGAGAGTTGGACTGTGAAGAAGGCTGAGCACTGAAGAATTGATGCTTTTGAGCTGTGCTGTTGGAGAAGACTCTTGAGAGTCCCTTGGACTGCAAGGAGATCCAACCAGTCTATTCTGAAGGAGATCAGCCCTGGGATTTCTTTGGAAGGAATGATGCTAAAGCTGAAACTCCAATACTTTGGCCACCTCATGCGAAGAGTTGACTCATTGGAAAAGACTCTGATGCTGGGAGGGATTGGGGGCAGGAGTAGAAGGGGACGACAGAGGATGAGATGGCTGGATGGCATCACTGACTTGATGGACATGAGTCTGAGTGAACTCCGGGAGTTGGTGATGGACAGGGAGGCCTGGAGTGCTGCGATTCATGGGGTCGCAGAGAGTTGGACACGACTGAGCGACTGAACTGAGCTGAACTGACCCTCTCCTCCCTGCTGTGCTGATCGTAGCTGTAGGAGCCCAGCTCTTCATTACTGGGCTGATTGGCTGCTCTGCCACCTTCCAGGAAAGCTGCTGTAGACCTGCCACATTTGTCATCCTACTCTTAGGTTTTGGTAACAGAAGTTGTTGTAGTGGTTTGGGGATACATTTACAGAGCGAAGGTGAAAAATGAGGTTGATCGCAGCATTTGGAAAATATAGAAGACCTACGGTGGAACCAACCCTGTTCTGCTAGCTGGGATATTATGTTCCGAGACAGCTGTCCTGTTGTTGCATTCACAACTCTTCTCACTGGGAAAATACAAACTGGTTCAAAGAAACCAAAAATCAGAGTGTCCCTCTTAGCTATTGCAGGGAGACCGCCAGCAGCTGCCATGGCAGTCTGGTCCACCCCTCTGACCTCTATGCCAAGGGGTATGACACTACTGGAAACTGTGAAGAAGCCACAGGAAATCATGAGGCATGTTATCTATGCAGCTACTGGGCGGGCTCTGTGCCTGCATCCTGTTGTGCAGAAGTAGAGGGCCTACTTACAAGCGCCTCATCACTGGCGGAACCTATGCACATAAAAAACTCACCTGAGCTTTTTAGTCTTGTTCTGATTTGGAAGGTGAATCAAGCAAGTCCATTGCTATTGGCCTCCTGAGTTCATTTAGTTAAAGCACAGGTACATACACAGGTGTTGAACAGAGGAGCTTATCTCTTCCTGTGTCCACCTTCCTACCTACCCACCTATGGCTTTTCCTCTGTTCTAGCAGACTCTCCATGTCAGTGAGTGTGTAAGCACGCCGGTAAATGTTCTAATCTCAGAACTGTTTGCGAGTTGCTTAGTGTGGTAGAATTAAAGGCAGATGTGGGCCTGCTTCTGTCACTGCCAAGCTGTAAGGGAACTGCTGACGAAGTATCACAGGGTCCTTTCAGTCTTCACAGGGGAGCACTCTTGGCCAGAGGTTTTTGACAGGAGAGGGAGGCAATCAGCTGTCTGGTAAAAGTTATTATTATACCAGATGGTGCCCCTCATCAGTGTCCTTTAAAATATATATACTACAGTCCAGTAACTAGCTCAGTGGCTATCTTACAAAATGGCTAGAATAGATTTTAGAATCATATGGTATGTGTCTTGGTTCATCTTCAAAATCAGACTGATCTTTGAAACTAGCGGTTTTTTAAGCAAAGCTGGCTTTATGTGTGTGTCTGCTCAGTCACTCAGTTGTGTCCAATTCTTTGTGATCCCATGGACTGTACCCCACCAGGCTTCTCTGCCCATAGGATTTTCCCAGCAAGAAGTGGGTTGCCATTTCCTCCTCCAGGAGACCTTCCTGACCAGGCATTGAACTGTCTCCTGTGTCTCTTGCATCGGCAGGTGGATTGTTTACTACTGAGCCACCCGGGAAGCCCAAGGAGTATAATGTATGCTGCTGCTGCTGCTAAGTCGCTTCAGTCGTGTCCGACTCTGTGCGACCCCATAGACAGGAGCCCACCAGGCTCCCCCGTCCCTGGGATTCTCCAGGCAAGAACACTGGAGTGGGGTGCCATTTCCTTCTCCAATGCATGAAAGTGAAAAGTAAAAGTGAAGTCGCTCAGTTGTGTCCGACTCTTAGCAATCCCATCGACTGCAGCCTACCAGGCTCCTCCATCCATGGGATTTTCCAGGCAAGAGTACTGGAGTGGGGTGCCATTGCCTTCTCCGCTGTTGTTTAAAAACAATTGTTGTGAGTTAGAAATAATGTATCCATGTAGACTAGCAAAATAGTATGTAAATGTGATCTCAGTTGTAACTAGAAAAATCTAATTCAATAAACTCTGTATTACTCTCAAAAAAAAAAAAAAATAGCTTTGCTGTTGTTATTTGGCCACCCTAGGTGGCTTGTTGGATTTTAATTCCCCAACCAGGGATTGAACCCAGGCCCTCAGCAGTGAGAGCTCGAATAGCTAACCGCTGGATAGCCAGGGAATTCTCAGCTTTGTTGTTATTACTACCTTTGGAACAAACCCTATTTCAACAAAAATAATGTTATTGAAACTTACTTCAGGGGTAACATTTTCTTATACTGGGAAACTAATCAAATATCTGAATTATATGAAGAGCACATTTATCACTGTTCTCTATGAGTATAGAAAAATGTTATCAAGTTTTTATTCATATATGAAATAAATGTACTTTTCCAATTACAGGTTTGGTATAAAGTTAGAAAACTTTCTAAGTACAGTTTTCTATCGAACAGGTATTTTATAAACAGTTTTGCTGTACTACTATATTTTTAAAATTATACATTTAAATATTAAATCTAGCAATGCTTAAGAGAATGAAAAGACAAGCCATAGGCTAGGAGAAAAAACCTACAAAATACATAACTGACAAAGCACTGTTAT
Organism: Capra hircus; assembly: GCF_001704415.2. Classification (NCBI taxonomy): domain Eukaryota; kingdom Metazoa; phylum Chordata; class Mammalia; order Artiodactyla; family Bovidae; genus Capra; species Capra hircus. Next base: position 22,173,713 of record NC_030830.1, read on the forward strand.
CCAAAATATACAAAGAACTTAAAGTTCAACAATAAGAAAAAACTTGGTTAAAAAATGGGCCAATGACCTTAACTGATACTTTATGAAAGAAGACATATGGATGGCAGAACAGGACATGAAAAGATGCTCCACACCACACTGTCATCAGCAAAGTGCAAATTAAAAGAACAGAAGAGTACTGCAACATACCTATTTGGACAGCCAAAAAGCAGATGTGGAAACACCAAATGCGAATAAAATACGGAGAATAAAGAAATCTCATTCATTGCTGATGGGAATGCAAAATGATACAGTCACTTTGGAAGAGAGTTTCACGGTTTCTTACAAAACTAAACATACGCTTATACAATCCACTAATTGTGCTTCCTGCTATTAATAAAGAGGAGGCAAAACCATACACACACGGAAACCACACCCAGGTGTCAATTTTTCTGAGCTGATTTAGCATAAAAGAACAGCAAGATTTGTGATTTATAGACTTTCCTTTTTGTTTGTAATTTAAGAACTGAAGACTGGCATTCACTTTTTGTTGATATTCTCTAAGCTTCACTGTACACACACAGCTTCTGTCAGATAGAATTGCCCATAATTAGCTGAAAGTTGAACTACTCAAACTAAGATTTCAAGCTAACATTATATCTTTTTCTTTTTCTTTTTTTTTTTTTTTTGCAGGGCTGGGGGCATACCGCAGCATGTGGAACTTCCCCAACCAGGGATGGAACCCATGCCCCCTGCAGTGGAAGCACAGAGTCTTAACCACTGGACCACAAGGCAGTTCAAAGTTAACATTATATCTGACCAGAAAGTAGAGTGAATCATTTACTTTAAAAATAAAATACATAAAAATTACAAGGACTTTGTCAATCTAACATATGATCTCAAAAGGCAATGGCTCAATTAGGAACCACTCAGCCACTTTCAAAATATGTTTTTCAAAATGATATTTTTTACACAGGTTTATTGAGGTAGCACTTATATACAACAAAGAACTGCACATATGTAAATAAACAATACGATGATACACAAACACCTATGATCCCATTACGCAATGGTGGGGGGAAGAAATGGAGGCCATTGTGGGCAGGGGTGGGTCAGCCTCCCCACTTTCTCACATTACACTATAGGAATACAGACACATTCAGACACCTCTACGAAAAGAGAAGTCTAGGTTCTGAAGTCATAGAGCGAGGGCGTGAACACAACTTTCTTCACTCAGTTCCACACAAGCCATCAGTTTCACACTATAGAAGAAAATAATCAAGAATAAATTCAGGTCAGTCATCATAGGTGGGGACATTCTGAACAAATTTCCACTACTCAAAATGTTCAGATCCAGACATCCCCATAACCCAACACCTCTCCCACTTCAGGCCCTCCAGAGTCTCACCTTTAGGAGTCATGAGAGATACATTAGGGTCTCAGATACTGTCTTCTCCTGGGATAGAACAGAACTTGGTCAGAGCCCACAGGAGTTAAGACTAAAGGAGACAATACAGGGTGGGTGAACCCCCCGGGGGCTCCCATCTACACTATCTCAAGGGTCTCAGGGTTCACCCATACACACACCTGTCCATACTTACTTGCAGTCTGAGCATAGCTCGATCCATCTCCATCTGTGGGTAAAAGACATCATGTGAGAGGCCTGGGGGGAGGCAGCGCCATGAGGTTCTATAGGAATCCCTTAGTCCTGAATCCCAGGGAAGTTTCCAGAACCGTGAATGCAGATCCAGGGCAGGATTGAGAAACATGAGGAAAGAGGGTTTATGGGAACTGTACCAATCCCCTTTCCAGATGTCTATACTTAGCTGCTAGAAATCAGATCCCCATTAGGGGAATCATCAAAGTGAGAATGTAATCCTCTTTTACACACATGCCTTTCCAAAGAGTGTTAGAGGGCTTCCCTGGTGGCTCAGTGATAAAAAATTCGCCTTGCTGATGCAAGAGACACAGATTCGATCCCTGGTCCAGGAAGATTCCATGTGCTGTGAAGCAACCGAGTCTGAGCCACAACTCTTGAGCCTGTGCTCTGGAACCTGGGAGCTGCAACTACTGAACCCACACGCCCTCGAGCCAGAGCGCCACAACAGAAGAAGCCGTGCAGTGAGAGGCCCGCACACGGCTCCCGGCTCACTGCAGCTAGAGAGAAGCCTGCGCGGTAACAAAGACCCAACGCAGCCATAAGTAAATAAATACAGTTATTTTCAAAAAGGAGTGTTAGAAACAGGACCTCAGACTGGGTAAGCACATGTATGTAGATGGTGTCTCCCAGCACTGAGGCAAGAGACTGGACATTTTCTGTCTTGAAACCCCCTGGGGGCACAAGAAAACTCAGATTTCACTCCTCTCCCTACCTGAGCGTTTCTTCCTCCAGAGCACAGCTCCAGCCACCACTGCCAACACGAGGAGAACCAGGCCAACAATGATGCCCATGGTGAGGAAGGGGGTCTGAGGAGGTTCTGTGGAGGAGAGGGAAGAGCCCTGACCTCAGGCTTGAGCCCTGACCTTGCAGAACTGAGTCCTGGAGGGCTCCTGCTTTCTCTGAGAGGAAGCTCCATTCCGACCCCCTCCTTACCCCATCTCAGGGTGAGGGGCTCTTGAAGCCCCTCATGCTGCACATGGCATGTGTATCTCTGCTCCTCTCCAGAAAGCACAACCAGGGCCGCCCACTTCTGGAAGGTTCCATCCCCTGAAGGCCTGGTCTCCACAAGCTCCATGTCCTGGGTCTGGTCCTCCCCATCACGCTGCCAGGTCAGTGAGATCTCCGCCCGGTAGAAGCCCAGGGCCCAGCACCTCAGGGTGACCTCATGGTCAGAGATGGGATGTCGGGTCACATGGGTCTTCGGAGGAACTGAGGAGAAAGGTGAGAAAATTTAGGAACTTTGTATTAACTCTAACAGCCCACATGAGGGGGGCACTTCTGTGACCATTCTGAGAATGGAGGGAATAAATGGTGTGAGAGGTGAGAGTGCAAAAGACATGACCCCAGGATATGGGAAAACTTCTTATGCTTTGAGAAGTTCTAGAAACAGGATAAGACAGTCCAGGGTAGGAGGCTCCAGGTCTCTGAGTGAGACAATACAGACATCTGGTCCTGACCTAGGTGAGACCGAGCTGACTCAAAAAATCTGGAGTCATGTGGCCAGTGAAGAAGTCATGGGGCAGAGAAAAAGGTGAGAGAGTAAAGCACTAAGACTTAGGCCAAAGTCAAAGAAATCTGCTAATAAATTATTTCAGAGACCTCCACATCCAGAGAGACATAATCCTTGAATTGTCCTGAAAAGGACATTGGGTTTTTAAGCAGCCTCACAGAACACAGCGAAAACAAGATGCAAAGAATACCTGTTAAGTAAATGAATGTAACAACGTATTTAAACCTGAGAGTGTCACTGCTTTAGAATTCTTTACATCTTCTTTTCCACACCTCTTGCTTCTCTAGCCCTTCTCTCTGTTTCTTACATCCCTCTTCCCCCTTAGTCTCCACCAACTTCTCGTCCCTGAACTGTCGCACAAGAACCACCACCTCACCTGCCACCCATAGACTATTCTCTCCACAGTGGTCAGGAGTGTCATTTCAGACACTGAGTAAGAATCTGTAAGCCTTACTCTAAGGATCTGGGGGGGAGGGGGAGGAATTCTAGTGTCAAGCCTATGCTTCTCCCCTTAAGGTTGGGCTAGTTGGAGGTACAGCCCCAGCCTGAGGTGAGATCTGGGACGGCCCGGGGCCCCTGGTACCCGCGCGCAGCAGTGTCTCCTTCCCCTTCTCCAGGTATTTGCGGAGCCAGTCCACGCACTCGGTCTCCAAGTATGCCCGGTACCGTTCCGCTGCTCCCTCCACCTCCCACTTGCGCCGGATGATCTCAGCCACCGTGCCCGCCGCGGACCAGGAGCGCATGTCCTCGTTCAGCGTGATGTAATCCGCGCCGTCGTAGGCAAAGTGCTCGTACCCTCGGATGATGCGGCCGTCCGGCCCGACATCGCAGCCAGCCAGCCAAAGGAAGCTGTGCGATTCTGCCCCGCCCCCGCGGTTAGCACCGCCCACTTAGCCCCGCCCAGCGCTCAATTTAGCTTCCCTCCGGCTCCAGACTCCCGGGCGGTGATTGCTCAGAGCCCGTTTTTCTCCTAAATTGAAAACGCAATCCCTGCGAATCCTAGTTCCTAGTGGGCTCTTCCCAGACCGAAGAGAGGTCGGAGGATCTCCTGACCTCGGGGCGAAACCTCGGACCAGGGAACTCAGGGGGACCCCGGCTCATCGCAGGAGAATGCAGGGCTCGAGACTCACCCAACTCGCTGTGGTTGTGGTTGCCAACGATGACCTGCAGGTTCGCCCGCGAAGCCTGCGAATGTTCTCTGGCTATGTTGGTTTGCCTGTCCCAGTACTCCGGCCCCTCCTGCTCCATCCACGGCGCCCGCGGCTCCACCCTCGGATTCGCGGTTTCGCTGTTGTATCTTACGAACTGAGTGTCGTCCAAGTAACCGACAGACTGATAAAGGTCCCTCCCGAGGCCAGGACGCGATACCAAAATATGGAAGTACCTCAAGGAGTGGACCCCTGGGACCGGGAGGGGCTGCCACCCGGGCCGACGCTCCTTCGGGCGCGGGTCCCCATGTCCGAGGTGAATGTGACCTGTAGGGGATAAGGGGACGAGGGGGCGTGCGAGACGGAAGAGGGCCGGTGGGAGACTCGAGTGGTGAAAGGAGAGGGCTGGAGGCTCGGAAGGGACAGGGGAGGGTCAGGACGGGATGGGGACGAGGTAGTGGGTCTGGTCTCGGGGCCATAGAAACGCGTCTTCCCCGGCTGTCCTTCGCCCCAGACAGGCGGTCCCCTGGCTTCTCCTGCAGAGGCTATTTCGTCTGGACCCCGCACTCACCCGCCCAGGTCTCGGTCAGGGCCAGGGACCCCGAGAGCAGCAGGAGGAGGGTTCGCGGCTCGGTGACCCGCATGCTTGGGATTTGGGGCGAATGTGAGTTCGAACTGGTCTGAGAACTTCATAACAGGGAACCGCGGTGGCGCTGATTGGCTTACCTAGAAGCCAATAGACCGAGACCTGGAGCAGCATCATAGGTGTCCAGGAAGAAGGACCCGACACAGCTTGAGAGAGAAGTGAAACTGCGGGGAGGGAGATGGGGAATCCTCAGTGCTTAGCTTCCATGTCCCAGACGCCAACCCCCGCCCCTAGAACCTGAGACCTTGAGCGCCACACCCAGGGCACCTGGGACTTTGTGCCCCGCCCCTCTCCTCGAGGCTGCACCAAGAGCCCTTTGTCAGACAGTCTCCCTGGCGCTGGCACTCTTTGAGAAAACCAAGGAGAAATCCCCAGGCTGGGCTCAGCCCCTTTGTCTTCCCTTCCCCAGTTACCTCTCCCTGACTTGCACCCCTTTTCACTCATCCCTCAGGCACTCTCCTAGGAAAAACAAACTTCCAAGGAATAGGGTGCCAGAGAGCAACCTGGTCTTAGGAAAGCTGGTGAAGAAACAGTGGTATGCTCATTAAACTGGGGGCAGTTGTGTATGTAGAGATTCCTATAGAGGCCAGCTTCCTGTTTGCTTGTTAACCATAATCCTGATGTCCCCTGAATGATTGAGCGTCTAATCTGTAAAAGTAATGATTTTACCCTTCCCGTGTGAAGGTGTCTAAACACCTCTGCAATAACCAAAGTTCATAACTTCACTTTCCCAAACTGTGGCTCCGGGCTTTGATACTTTAAAATTACCTTTATTCCGTAGCCCCGGGTTTTCCTGTCAGAGTCTCAGCATACGGTTAGTACAGAAAAGCACATAGAAGCGCAGTTTCTTCCTGCAGAAGGCCTGTGCCTACGCAATAATTTACCACAGTGACTAGGTGATGACAGGAGAGGCTAAACCATTGAAAGAAGACGTAGGGAACAAGGTATAAAGAAGGTTGAGACGTGCTTGCAAACGAGACTCTCAACCAGGGCTGAACATTCTTGCAAACGAGATGTTCTGCCCAGTGTAGGGAACTAGGTTTAAAGAAGGTTGAGAAGTGCTTGCAAACGAGACTCTCAACCAGGGCTGAACATTCTTGCAAACGAGATGTTCAGCTAAGAATCCTGTTTGTTCCCATGGGAAAAGAACATTTCTTGCACACAAGGATGTTTCTCTGATTCCTCAAAAGGAACAGACCCTGGGACAAAACGGATTCTAAGTTGATAAGGAAGTTCCCCAAAACAAAGTCTTGGCTGCAGTAAGTAAGTCAAGGTAAAGGTTATCTCGCCCTGCGCCTGCGCACTGTATAGTCTCTGAATCATAGTGCTTGGCAGCTTGCCCTGTAGGTTGTTGTGCAAGGGATATAAAATAAAGCAGCTGTAAGAAGCAAGGGTTAAAATATAAAGATTTAAACCACTCTGCAGTGTTGGTGTTTCATTCCGTCGCCGGCAAGAAGATTTTTTACTAATTACACTTTCAGAGAGGAGGGGGCATGGCATACCACAGAGGGCCACAGGAGGAAGCACCAAGGTTGACCAGAAGGTGAAGAAGAGGGAGCAAGCATGGCTCAGAACTTTCATGGCGTTTTCCTCAGGGCTGAGGGAAAGCAAAGGAGGGCTGGAGAAACATCTTAGGATTGGCTGGTTTGAATAAGGTCATTGGCAGGTTCTGGGAGACAGGGCCTGTCTCTAGGTGCCTGGTACCTAGCCCTGGATAATGAGAGCAGAGGAATATTGCTTCCTGGAATGTAAGACCTGATAGAAGTGTGTATATATGTGTGTTCGCGCTCAGTCATGTCCAACTCTTTGCGACCCCATAGACTGTAGCCCGCCAGGCTCTGCTATAGAAGAGGTGGTTCCAGATATGGACTCTGGATTGTCTCGTTTGCAAAGAAAAGGCTGCTCCTGGGCAAGCCCTTTGCTGTCTCTAAGAATTGGTCAGCTCTAGAGCACAAGTCTCTCCCCAGTTATCTAGACCACAAATGGCAGAGCATCAAGAATACAGAAAATAAGAAATATTATTAACACATTATATTTCAACCAGAGTGTACAAACTTTAATCCTCTCAAAGTTGCAAGTGTTCAGTGCAATCAAAGTGCCCTTCACGAACACTCCTGCGTCATCTATGTTTGTGATCCACACCTAAGTGATGTGCACATTTTATTGGGCACTTGGTATTATTTTCTTTAACCTGATTGACATAAGGAGACATTTGGTTTTTAGGCTGCCTCACAGAACAGAGCAAATACAAGATGCAAAGAATACCTGTTAAGCAAATCAATGTAACATCATATTTCACCCTGAGAGTGTCACTGCTTTAGAATGCTTTACATCTGCTTCTTCTCCACACCTCTTGCTTCTCTAGCCCTTCTCTCTGTCTCTCTCATCCCTCAGGCCCTCTTCTCCCCTTAGTCACCACCAACTTCTCATCCCTGAGTTGTGGCACAAGAGCCACCGCCTCACCTGCCACCCATGGACTGTTCCCCCCACAGTGGTCAGGAGTGTCATTTCAGACATTTTTTAATATTCCAGTGGCTCCATCTCACTCTTGGAAAGCTTCTAGAATGTAAGGCACATGAGCACAGGGGCTTTGTGTTAAAGCTGTTTTGGTTAATCTGTACCTCCAGCATGTAAAGCTATGTTTGATACATAGTGAGCACTAGATTAATCATTGTTGAACAAATGAAATAAACAAACTGGATTGTATTAAAGTCTGATGGCATCATATACAAATCAGAAAATTTTTTACAGTAGAAAAATTAGGAAAGATTTTATGTTGTTCAACTAGTATATGTGAGAGTTCATAAATTCATTCCAGTGGAGAAAATGTTTTATATGTTGCACAATTGAGCCTGTGCATTAGTTTTCTATTGCTGCATAAAATGTTACCCCAAATGTAGTGGGCTCTAACGAGAGCCATTTCAATGCTCACAGTTCTGTGGATCAGAAGTCCAGGTGCGGTATGGAAAGGGTCTCTGTTCAGCATTTCATGAAGTTGTGTTTGCAACTAGAGCTTAAGGTCCTCCTCCAAGCTCATGCAGAACTCTTTGCAGAATTTTACTTCTTATAGTCGTAGCACTGAGGTCCCCATTTCCTTTCTTGAGGTCGGTAAAATGCTGCTTTCAGCACCTCTGGCCACCAGCATGCCTTGCTATGCGGGCCCCTCCATTTCAAGCCCTCCCTCACACTGAATCCCTTTCACTCTTTGTTCAGTAATAACCTAGTCTGGGTAAGAGTTCAGTTGATTAGGTCTGGATTACCCATAATCATCCCCTGTTGAAAACTCAACTGATATGAACCTTAATGACATACGAAAAATCCCTTCACAGTGCCACTTGCATTAGTTGTAAGGTCGGACCCCGGGGGCTATGATGGGCCGCCCCTCCTCTCCCTCCCGCTGGCGAAAAAGTCCGTAAGGGAGGATCCGCCCAGATCCCAGGGACCAATGACAGCACACTTCGCCGGTTGCCATGACGAGCCGCCCCCTCCTCAGTCCCTAACGGAGGGAGCCTCCCAGATGCCAGGGACCAATGACAGCACACTCCGCCAGCCAAAGCCGCCCCACTCCAGCCGCATAGAGAAACCTATCAGCTCGCGACTCCAGGAACCAGCAGCCTATCCAAACCTCCATCCGCTAGCCCAGCCATCCCTCGCAAGGTGCATATATAAATAAACTTCCAATGCGGTCGGGGCACGCGGATTTCCTGGACCTGCCCCGTTCGGGTCCAGGAACCCCGGCCGGGAGCGCTTCGCCATTAAAGCCCGTTAACCATTTTTTGGTGTACCTGGTCGTCTTTTACCTAACATTAGTGGGAGAAGGTGAATAACCAGCAGCTGGTTATCGCTGGCTGTCTTAGAATCTGCCTAATATAGCTTTGTTCTTCCTTTCTGGTTATCGCTGGCTGTTTTAGAATCTGCCTAATATAGCCTTGTTCTTCCTTTGGGTTTAATTGGGTTACAGTTGGTAATGGAAATTCAAATAAATAAAATTTTGTAAATAGTAATAGTATGCTTTCTGTCCATTTAACCATGGGGATTCTTCTTAAATCTTAAAACTAAATGGTATGTTTAATAAAAGTGTTAGTCGCTCAGTTGTGTCCAACTCTTTGTGACCCCACAGATTATAGCCCACCAGTCTCCTCTGTCCATGAAATTCTCCAAGCAAGAATACTGGAGTGGGTTGCCATTTCCTTCTCCAGGGGATCTTCCTGACCCAGGGATCGAACCCAGGTCTCCTGAATTGCAGGCAAATTCTCTACCATCTGATACCCCAGGGAAGCCCTATGTTTAACATCCTATTAATTTACAACAGATCAAAAATAAAATGCAATAATCTGTTGGGAGCCGCGTTAGGCATTACTGACAAAATGGAGGCACAGCCCTAAACCTCCTCCCTTTGTTCCGTAGGCATGGACCCGGAATGAAGGAGTTAGGTTTGTGATTCTGACTTGTTTTTTCCTTTCCTCGGCTGAGCGGACTGAAGAGAATATTAAGGTGCTTATTGTTTTTGAGAGGAGCATGAGAAGGCAGAAAGCCTTCTGCAGCTGTGCTCAAAAAATAATTTATAAAGTTAATCATCGACAATGTTCAAGGACTTTTACAAAAGAGTATTCCAGGGTGAGCACAGAGGCTACAGCTTGAGGCCATGGGAGGGATTGCTATCTGAAGCCTATTTGTGAGGAAAGTGTTTGCGGCAAAGGAGTTTGCTGAATTTAGGGCTTAGGAATAATTAAAATAGTTAGAAGCTAAGGATTTAAGGGATGCTGTAATGTCAGCATATTCTACTATAGCTTATAGAGATTAGGGACTTTAGAGATATTTATAGCTAGAAGCCCTTTCTTAGAAATAGCGAGCTTAGGATACTAGGGGCAAACAGGACTTAGAAAGATAAGAATTAAACTGAGGAATGTAGTATGCAGCCCAGATATTAGCATGAGTTACAGTGTATTCACAAGGACACAGAAGAAAAAGTAGATAAGAGAATCACTGAGGAAGGAACTCCTTTTGAGGTGCAACAATGATTTTTCGAGAAAAATAAATTGCGGGAGGCGCTCCGCAGAAAGAGAGAGGCAGTGGAACTTCCCTCAGCAAAGCTGAGGGGTCCCGAAGAAAGGTGAGCCTCCTTTCTGCCAATCCAGCCCCTCCACAAGCGAGAGACAATCCGACACCACAAGGGGTCTGCTTTATTGCCACAAACTCTTGGTTTATACAGGCAAGCAAAGCGGGGGGGTGGGGGGGGGGTGGGGGGGGTGGTGAGGGACTTTCACCAATCACGTTAAAGGTCAAATCGTAATATGCCATAGTTGCACCAGTCACGTTAAAGGTCAAGTCGTCAGGCGCCTTCATTGTAACAGGAGTCTATCTCGCTCTGTCAATGTGCAGGGAAATCAAGAGAGCCAATCAAAAGTTTTGACAACCAATTTAGGCGGTGCCCGTATCTCTACCGCCAGACGCCATCTTAGCTCTAAACCGCAAAGCTAGCCCTTCTTTTTTCAAGGTTTCCTATTTAGGGCTCCACAATAAATCTGGGTCAATGGGAACTAAAAATATCAAACCTCTGACCTAATGCTTTTGTAAAAGTACAAAAGAGAATCATAAGCTTGAAATAAACAAGCAGTCCAAGAAAACTGAGAGGTTGCCTCAGTTTCTCCAGACACTGCTCACCCCTTCAGGTTGAATCCCTGGCTGCTGGAGCTGGACTCCAGCAATAATCCATTATTTTCTTTGGATGCTGTAATAACTGTGTATAGCTGTAAAAGTGAGAATTCTAAAAAACAAATAATTATTATGTTCCACAGTTTTCCAGAATCAGAATTGCAGGAGAGGTTTACTTGAATTCTGGTTAGGGCCTCTGGTTAGTTGCGATGAAGCTGTCAGCCAAGGCTGCATCGTCCAAAGGCTTAACTGGGGCAAGAAATTCACATTAAACATGGTCACCCATATGGCTGTTGGAAGAGGCCCCATTTCCCTCCTGGATGGTCCTGGGAGGCCTCAGTTCCGAGCCATACCAACTTTCCTTAAAGCAGCTAATGACTAGGTAGCTATCTTCCCCCAGAGCAAGTGATCTGAGGGAGGGCAGCCACGATGGAAGTTGCATTGTGTTTGATGTCATAGGCCCAGAGTCACACACCATTTCCTCAGCTTGCCCTCTCAGTTACAAGAGAATCATTGGGACTTCCCTGGTTGTCCAGTGGCAAAGACTCCATGCTCCTAATGCAAGGCACCCAGGTTGGAACCTTGGTCAGGAAACTAGATCCCACATGCTGCAACTGAGACCTGGTGCAGCCAAACAAATAAAAAATTTTAAGTGAATCACTAAGTCGAACCCAAACCCAAGAGCAGAAAATGAAGCTCCACTTCTGGAAGGGAGGAATAGAAGAGAATTTACCCACAAGTTAAAATCAAAATTAAATGTTCTTTCAGAATTTTAAAAATCAAATGCTTCCGTTAGTCAATTATTCTTGAGTGCTTCAAACTTCTTTTTGGAACATAATAATAAAAGTTTGCAGGTCTTCCCTGTAGCTCAAACAATAAAGAATCGGCCTGCAATGCAGGAGACCAGGGTTCAAATCCTGGGTTGGGAAGTTCTCTGGAGAAGGGAATGGCAATGCACTCCAGTATTCTTGACTGAAGAACCCCATGGACAGAGGAGCCTGGTGGATTACAGTCCGTGAAATCAAAAAGAATCAGACACAACTGAGTGACCAACACTATTACCACTAATAAAAGTTTGAGACAGGGAAGTGAGATATGCTAAGGTCTCTAAGATTTCCCTGCAAATTCTATACACTGAAAACATATAGTAGCTATATGCAAATGATTATGTAGCTATGGACAATCGAGTTCAGTTCAGTTCAGCCATTCAGTCATGTCCGACTCTTTGTGACCCCATGAACCACAGCACGCCAGGCCTCCCTGTCCATCACCAACTCCCAGAGTCTACCCAAACCCATGTCCATCGAGTCTGTGATGCCATCCAACTATCTCATCCTCTGTCGTCCCCTTTTCCTCCTGCCCTCAATCTTTCCCAGCATCAGGATATTTTCAAATGAGTCAGCTCTTTGCATGAGGTTGCCAAAGTATTGGAGTTTCAGCTTCAACATCAGTCCTTCCAGTGAACACCCAGGACTGATCTCCTTTAGGATGGACTGGTTGTATCTCCTTGCAGTCCAAGGGACAATTCTGATCTAGGTAAAACTTTGTTCCTAGATCAAAATTAGCCATTCCTGTCTAATGAGTCACATCAAAACTGTTGTCATGATACTAAGCTTGGAGTGGGGAGGGAGACTAAAGTAAGAGATTCTTATTTTTCTTTCCTTTCAATTGAAGAATAATTGCTTTACAGTATTTTGTGGAGTTTTTTTTTGTCATACATCAACAAGAATTAGCCATAGGTACACCCATGTCCCACCCTCCTAAACTTTCCTCCCATCTCTCTCCCATGAGATTATTTTTCTAGTTAAAATGAAATCCCATCAGGTAATATTATCAAAGATGGTATTCCTTTATATTTTACCAGCTTAATTTACACTGAGAAAAATGCACTTTTTGGTTCCATAAATGTATTGAAGCCAGGTGAATGTGAAGTTAATGTAAGTGATGTGTCTAAGCCATCACAAGACCTTAAGCATCAGATTAAACATAGTGTAGCAGAAAACTGACAGAGATGCCAGTGAACAAAAGAGACCTAGACAAAGATATTTCTATGGCATCCTGGATCCTCTCTCTCAAATACGGTTCACAACATTTGGCTATGGGTTAGTTCTACTGTGAGTAGGTCTTACTAAGGATCCTTGGAATAAACTTTGGTATGTAATTTTCCCTTTCATTGAAAAAAAAATTAATCTGGAATGGTTCACAAACTCCAGTTTCAAAAATATCAGTTTAAGGAGTTCTGATACTCCTCGGGACCCACCTCTGAGATAAGATGTGAAGCTAAGGAGACTTGGCTGATGGTTCAGTGGTTAAAACTCCATGCTTCCACCACAGCAACTACGGGTGCGATCCCTAGTTGGGGCACTAAGATCCTGCATGCCCTGCAGTGCAGCCAAAAAAAAAGAAAAAAGAAGAAGAATCAGAGACTAAGAAGCTACCGTGAGCCACTTCTCAATCCCATCTCCCATATATAACCTCTATCCTGAAATTTGTGTTTACTGTTCCTTTGAGTTTCTCTAATGATTTGACAGTAAGTGCATATACCCCCAAACCAGATGAATGTTATTTAGTTTGGCCTGTTTTTGACCTTCCTGTTCAGTGAACACATACAGCTTATATTCTTCTGTGACTCAGTGTTATGGGTAGGTGAGTGATCTGATAACTGATAGAAAGATTCACTCATTTTACTGCTGGAAAAGCTTTACAGTTTGTGATTGTACCAGTTATTTTCCTTTGGATGAACATATGGTGTTTCAATTTTTGTCATAAACATTAGTGTCCATGTCTCCTGGGACACATAAGCAAGCAGCCTCCCAGAGTGAATGATCAGGAGTTGGGTTATATGATATATGTACTATAACAATTCTAGGTAAGGCTAATTTGATTTCCAAAGTTCTACTATCAATTTAAATTTTCACTAGGGCTGTGTAAGTGTTCATGTTGTTTGTGTGGTTGTTCCAGAGGAAGCTGTTTTCAGCAGAAAGACAGAAAGCAAGAGGTAAAACCCACCTCCTGTGTTGAAACTCACTTGCGGTGCAGATCACCCTGGCATATTTTTCTGACTCTAACAAAAACTTCATTTCTTCTAGTTTTATTCCGTATATCTGGCATTGTACTTTTAAATTTTATTTTTATTGAAGTAGAGTTGAATTGCATGTGGTGTTAATTGAAAAAGAATGTGTCGGCGCTCCCCGGGTGGTTCAGTGGTAAAGAATCCTCTTGCAGGAGACAGGGGTTTAATCCCTGGTCTGGGAAGATCGCACATGTGGAGCAACTAAGCCCGTGCACCACAACTGTTGAGCCTGTTCTCCAGAGCCCAGGAACCGCAACTACTGAGCCCACGTGCCACAACTACTGAAGCCTGAGCGCCCTAGGGCCTGTGCCCCACAGCAAGAGAAGCCATCGAGATGAGAAACCTGTGCACCACAATTAGAGAATCGCCCCCAATGACTGCACTAGAGAAAAGCCTGTGCAGCAACAAAGACCCAGCACAACCAATAAATAATTTTTTTAAAAAAAGAAGAAAAGGAATGTGTATATACATGGCATCACACTTTCAGCATATGGCTCCTGAGAATGCTTCCTTTTAGCACAACCATATAGCATTAATTTATATATTTGGAGTCCTCAAATTAAAAAGAAAGAAAGGAAGAAGAAAGCTGAGAAGGGGGAGAAGAAAGAGAAAAGTCCAAATTAGTAAAAGAGAGAACAAGAGGAGAGCAATTAGATATATATAGATAGCATTTTTAAAACGCAAGGAAAGAGATTTAGACAATATCCATAGAATAATAAAGACTTAAGAGAGCTTTATTACTTAGCTTTATTGAACAGAAAATTATCCTAAAACTTAGTGTCTTAAAGCAACAAATATAACTCAGATATTAAAAAGACAAGCGAAATGAAGCAGATGTTGGTCGGGGAAGCTGGATAAAGAGAAAGGTTTTATAGGCTGAAATAAGCAATCAGTTATTGGTGCACAAATGAAAATGATCTTGTTAGTCCCTGTCCTCCAAGAAGCAGTTGCCAAGTTGAGATTGAACTCGCCAGTGTTTTATTAGGGGAAACACTTGTCAGAGAATGTGCTCCTGCTAAGTCACTTTAGTCGCATCCGACTCTGTGTGAGCCCATAGACGGCAGCCCACCAGGCTCCGCCATCCCTGGGATTCTCCAGGCAAGAACACTGGAGTGGGTTGCCATTTCCTTCTCCAGTGCATTAAAGTGAAAAGTGAAAGTGAAGTAGCTCAGTTGTGTCTGACTCTTCGCGACCCCAGGGACTGCAGCCTACCAGGCTCCTTCGTTCATGGGATTTTCCAGGCAGGCAGAAAACACTGGGAGAGCCCGCAGGACTAAGATGCAATCTGACCCCTAGAGGGGGACAGGAGAGGTTCACTGGACTATCCTAGACCCCTAGGCAATGGAAGTGAAGTTGAGCAAGGCCATAGAAACATCCCTGAGCCACAGATGGCCTTAGGAAGAGCCCTGTGTCTCCCGGAAATGAGCCTCCCTTAGGGTCACTGTTGCGACGTGTCATTGTCTGGGAACAGCCCGTGGGAAGCAGGGTCTCTGCATAAATGCTGCCTTGAATCTCAGTGCACAGGAGCAGGGGCCCTTGTGCCTCACCTGGGGGCTGTGTCCTAAACCTTCCTACCTGAGGCGTCTGAACACTTGGAAATCAAACCCTTCTCAGACTGGGTCACCGCACCTAACATTCATAGTTTCATTGGGACAAGGGAGCAGCAGCGAGCACCCAGGTCTCTCACCTGAGTTCCCCGTGGAGTCCTCCTGCACCAGTTATGTAGCAACAACTCTGTCTCTCCTGAGGACCAGACTCAATCCCTCCTGCCTAGAGAAAAGAGGACCCCTCCTCTCACCTGCTGGTCTTTGGCACATGGAATCCAAGCTTCCCAGGTGGCAGTCACAGCGTATGGTTCAATGGGACCCTTATCGTGTCCCCTTGTAAGATTGCCACCTTTGCGGAACTGAGACCTCCTACCCTGCAAAACCCAGAGTTGTGTAGATAGAACGTGTCACAGTTTCAAGGATTTGTCCATGGACCACACTGAGGGCCACTATTCAGCCTACACATCTCATGGTGAAATCACCCGAGACCAAGGAGCTAGCATTGTCGGAGTCAGTGATCGTGAGTCAGGAGCTGTGAGAGAGGAGGAATGAGGGGAACGGCCTGGGTGTCCATGGGGAGGGCCCACAACGAGCAGCGTAGGGGCTCTGACCTGATGTCAGACCGGAGGATGTTAGGGAAGGGGGCGGGAGAAAGGTCTGCAGGGAGTCATAAGGAGAAGGACCCCACCCACACCCAGGTACAGGCATATGAGGTCCGTGGACGAGGAAACAGTATCAGAGGACTTCAGAGGGACCGTGTCCTCGGGAAGACCCAGGTTTCCGTCAGAGCTGTGAGGGGTAGGGAACATCCTGAAGGAGGACTTTGGAGAGTTTGCTGGTCAATGTCTGAGAACTCCAGGGGGTGCTGTGGAAACGCTCAGGAGCTGAGGAGGAGTGGGAGAGGAGACAGGAGAGAGGTGTGCCGAGCCTCTAACGCAGATGAGAGGCCAGACTATGTGGGGCTTGTCATGACTAAGACAAACCGGGAAAGGGCATGAGGAGATTAGTCCTGCTGGGTCAAGGCAGCTGACAGGGAGATGAAGGTGGAGGGGATCAGGCGTGTGGGGCTCTCCCTTGGGCTCTGGGGTGAAGAAGATGGTGGAGATGACAAGGGTTGAGGTGGCTGGGTCTTTGTTCCTGTGTGTGGACCCCTCCGGATCCCCTGACTCTGGGATGGATCGCCTGAAGGGGAGAAGTGGTCTTCGAGGATTACGTGAGTTCACTCTCACCCTGAGGGCTCAGGTCCGCCTTGACACCCGCTGTTGGAGGTGAGAGTTCTCGGGGAACCAGGGGTGACCCTGGCACAGGGGCCCCTCTTCTGCCCTCATAAGGAGAACAGAAGGCCCAGGGCAACTGTGTCCCAAGTCCCAACTCCCAACTGTCCCAAGATGCTCATCACACTGTGGGATGTTATGTAGACATTAAGATGTTGCTCCCAAACAAGAGATGATTTATGTCAGAAAACTGAGTGTCAAAAAGCTGCAAAAGAAATAGAAAAAAAATGTGTCTACTTTTCAGTTTCATTTATTAGGGGCTGGAGAGAGAGAAGAGAAGGAAAATTCAGAGATAGCACAACCAAGCGCTCCTCTCTCCAAATGAAAGACACGTGGAGGATAATTAAGAGAATTTTATATTACCTTGACATTTTAAAATATTAGGTAATTACAGTTATTTTCAGTATGATAATATTATTTGAAGACAGTTTCCTTTTCAAGAGATGACACTGAAATAGCTAGGGGTGAGGGTCAGGATGTTGGCAAGTGATTTTAAAGAATTTCAGCAAAAATCATGGAAATACAATTTATTACATACACAAAGAAAATATGACAAAATATTAACATCACTATATCTAGGGTGGCTATTGTATTATGCTTTGAAACTTGAGATATCTTTGAAAAGTTTCACAATAAGTTGGAGAAAACGTGTAGAAATAATAATGCATGGGAAATGTCCACAACCTAATGTTGAATGAAAATTAGGCTTCAGGAGTGTGTGCATGTGAGAGTGTGTGAACATGACAGTGTGGGTATGTGAGTGCATTCTGCGTGTGTGTGTGTCAGTGTGGGTGACCATATGTGTGTGGCAGTGTGTGTGTGTGCATGTGCCAGGCTGCTTGTGCATTCACTCACTCACTCACTCAGTCACTCACCCACTCACTCAGTCACTCACCCATTCATTCAGTCAATAAGTATTTCTAAAGCAACCACCAGGCACTGTTCAAGGAGATAGGAATGCAGCTGTGAACAATCAAAGTCTCTGTCCTTGTGCTCATAAAGCTTATGTTCTAGAGGAAGGAGAGAAAATAAACCATTAAATAATGACACGTGAACGTGTGCATTAGTGACCATGGTGTGAGGCTTCCCAGGTGACTCAGTGGTAAAGAATCCACCTGCCAGTGCAGGAGGTGCAAGTTCAATCCCTGGGTCAGGAAGATCCCCTGGCAAAGAAAACGGCAATGCACTCCTTATGCTTGCCCGGAAAATCCCATGACAGAGGAGCCTGGCTGACTACAGTCCATAGGGTCACTGAGTCAGACATAACTTAGCGACAACAACTAGGGTTTAAATAAAATCAACGCAGGGCAGTGGGTAGAGGGAGGCTGGAGACCCAGATGTGGTGAGCCACGCAGGGAGGGGCTCTCAGTAAGGACAATTGAAGAGAATGTCAGGAAGGGAAGTGCTGTCTGCGGGTCAAGTTCTCAGGCCAGAGAACAGCCTGGATGGCTCTGAGGTGTGAATACCCTGCGAGTGCTGGAGGGACCACACATGGGAGGCCTGAATCATGTCATAGGACCACAGCGTGTGAACTGCAAGTAAATAGGAAAGAGTCTCATAAATGAGAAAGATTTTTTCTTATAGATTTTCTTTTCTTTATATTTTTCCTTATTGTTACTGAGAGGGATTTGTGTGTGTGTGTGTGTTTTGTGGTTTGTGGGATTTTAGTTCCCAGATCAGGGATTGAAAGTGGGCTGCTCTGCAGTGAAATTGCAGAGTCCTAACCACTGCACCGCCAAGGAATTCCCAAGAGGGATTTATGTTTGATTTGTTTTGTTTTAAAATGTATTTATTCATTAATTGAAGGATAATTGCTTTATATAATAGTGTTGGTCTGCCAAACATCAACATGAATCAGCCATAGATATACTCATATACCCTCCCCCAAGAGGAATTTTTAATGCAACATATTTTTCAAAAATCTTTCAAGATATTCCAAAGGATTTGCAAGTGGAAAATTTTCCTCCCTCCCCAGATCCCTGGCACCTAGGTCCTCTGCCAGAGGTGAGCATTTTATCAATTTCGCACATATTCTTCCTGAGAAAAAACTTATACAGGTATTGTTACTGTTGCTACATCAAGGAGTACTGAAAAGAAATAGAGTAGAAGAAAATACTTATTTTCCGTTTTCCCAGGCGTTGTCACCAAGAGGCAGAAGAGTCACAGGGTAGGGATGGTAACCTCAGAGTTAGCATAAGAACTCTATTCTCCTTCCGTCCCTGGACCACCCCTGACCCTGACACCAGTGGAGTCTAGAGCTGCTCAGAAGATGTTTCCACACTGGTACTCAGTCCTGAGGTCAGCCATCTCTGACTAATCTGGAGCCCAGACCCTTCCAGCCCACGCAGAGCAATGTGTTGGCGCCCCCGTGTGGCCACAGGGCTCAGGACAGGAGACGTAGCTCTCTTTCTCCTATTCAGCCAGAACCCTCCCAGGGTCTCTGGCGGCTCCCAGAACCAGAATATGGCTTTAAACACAAGAAGGGGCCTCCATCCTCTATCAGTCTGGGGAGTATGAGGTGTTTCCCCAAATTCCACACGGACACACGTTTCCTTCCCACTGAGTCACCGTGGACTCTGCCTCAAAGCACAGTGCCTCCAGGCCGTAACAACCAGTTTCCAGGTCCCAGATGGACCCTACAAGAAACACAGTTCCCTCAGTCTGTTGAGATGGGACCTAGGCCTCCTGAGTCCTTATCGCTTGCTTGCTTCTGCTGCTGCCTCGAGCTGGAGGACCTCTGCACCTGGGAATCAGTCCAATGCATTTCAGGACAGGGGGTGGGATCCTGGAGTGGAAAGAGCCCCCAGTGAGCTGGGTTCAGGAAGGAGCCGATGCTCCAGGGAAGTGAGGGTAGGGCAGAAATAAGGACATCAGGGAGCTGAAGGTTACAAGGAGGAGAGAGGAAGGAGCCAGGGAGGAGCGTGACCTGAGAAAGGCCAGTCTAGGGGACACCTGCGGTTTGGGTTTGGAGAGGGTTTCTGGGTGCTGGGCCATAGACAGTGAAGGGCAGATGCTGGGCTGTCCCTGTGGGGACCAACTCTGGCATCAAATTCCCAGGGTTTCCAGGGTCCCAATTCCTGTGCTAGGACCTCACTGCCATGTCTGAGCCCAGCCTCAATGAATGGTTTGTTACGTTCTTCAGTTATCCCTCCCTTCCCTAGACAACCAGAGCCTTCATGTCAGGTCAAGGGGCGTCTGAGGATCATGTGCTCAGCACACTGTGGGGACTGGACACCACCATGGGCTTCAGGGACCTCAGCAATGAGACCCAGATGACCAAAAATACCCACTTCTTAGTGGCGGTCCCTATATCCTCCACAGCTCACTTCCAGAGGACTCTGGAATGAGTCCATCTCCTTCCTCTCTGGTGACCCAACCACCCAGATCCTCAGACTGGACCCTTCAGGCCCTACTCCCTGCGACCCCCACGCCCTGAACTTAGGAGCTCGGCAACCCCAGCCCCAAGTCTCAGTTCTACCCTGATGACTGATCCAGGGCTTCAGGTGCCATAGACGGAGTGTTTGTGTCCCCAGAAATTCTTGTGCTGAAACCAAATCCCCAGTGTATTTGGAGGTGGGGCATATGGGAGGTCAGGTCACGAGGGTGGAGCCCTCATAAATGGTATACGTGTCCTTATAAAAGAGAGGTTCTGGAGAGCTCCCTTTCCCCTTCCACATAGGAGGTCACAGTGAGAAGACAGCCATCTGTGAATCAGGAAGAGGGCCCTCATTTGACACCAAATCTGCTGACACCTTGATCTTGGACTTCTTATCCTCTATGATATTCCGTTATAGCAGCCTGACCAGACTCGGGACTCACAAGCCAAGGAGGGGTTCCCCGGAGCCCCCATGCGGCAACTGAGCCATGGCTGCAATTTGGACAGCAGCCACCCATGACCCCACAATCTAGACGGACCCCCCTTCCCTGGCCCAAGAGACATCAGAGGCAGTTGATGGTGGGTAAGGCAATGGCAACCCACTCCAGTACTTTTGCCTGGAAAATCCCATGGACAGAGGAGCCTGGTAGGCTGCACTCCATGGGGTCGCTAGGAGTCGGACAGGACTGAGCGACTTATCTTTCACTTTTCACTTTCATGCATTGGAGAAAGAAATGGCAACCCACTCCAGTGTTCTTGCCTGGAGAGTCCCAGGGACGGGGGTGCCTGGTGGGCTGCCGTCTCTGGGGCCGCACAGAGTCGGACACGACTGAAGCAACTTAGCAGCAAGACACAGACACAGCCTGTCCATTGAGCTTATGTGGCAAGACCAAGAGTTTGGGGTGGCCCTGAGAGAGGAGAGGCTCAGGAAACCAAGACCAATTGGTGGGTAACAAATACACATCTCAGGAGACCCCAGTCATGCACTGAGTTGTAGCCCTCAGAATCCGTATGTTGAAGCCCTAACCCCCTCCGTGTGATTGTATTTTTTAATTGAGGTATAGTTGATGTACAATAAAAGTTCCAGGTGTTCAACATGATTCATAACTTTAAAGGTTATATTCCATGTATAGTGGTTGTAAAATATTGGCTATATTCCCCGTGTTGAACTTTATCCTTGTACTTTATTTTATACGTAGCAGTTTGTACCCCTTAATCCCCACCCTTGTCTGGCCCCTATTCCCTCCTCTCTCCCCACTGGTGACCACTAGTTTGTTCTCTATATCTGCGAATCTGTTTCTTTTCTTTCTTTCTCTCTTGTGTTTTAGGCCACACTTCATGGATGGGCCACAGCAGTGAAAGCACCAAGTCCTAACCATTGGACTGCCAGGAAAACCCCTGTTTCTTTTTTGTTATATTCACTAGTTTCTTTTACATTTTACGTTCCACATATAAATGATATCACACAGTATTATTTGTCCTTCTCTGTGCCTTATTTCACTTAGCATAATACCCTTCAAGTCAATCCATGTTGTTGTAATGGCTGAGTGGTATTCCATTGTGAATATGCATCACATCTTCTTTATCCATTCCTCTGCTGATGGACACAGGTTGTCTCCACACTTGGGCAATTATAAATAATGACGCGTATGAGTATTGGGGTGCATGCATCTTTTCCAGTTAGCTTTAATTTTTTGACTATGTATCCAGGAGTGGAATTATTGGGTCACATAGTAGTTCTCCTTTTAGTTTTTTGAGAAGCATCCACACTGTTCCAAAAAGGCTGCACCAATTTACATCCCCACTAACAGTTTACAGAATTCCCCTCTCTTCCACATCCTTGCCAATATTTGTTATATGTGTTCTTTTTGATGATAATCATTCTGATAGGTGTGGGGTGATATCTCATTGTGGTTTTAATTTGTATTTCTCTAATGATTAGTGATGTTGAGCATCTTTTTATGGACATCTGTATGTCTTTTTTGGAAAAATGTCTATTCAGGTATTCCACCCATTTTTTTTTCCACCCATTTTTTAATTGGGTTATTTGTTTTTTGTTTTTTGTGTTTTTTTGATGTCGAGTTGTATGAGCAGTTTATATATTTGGGATATTAACTTACCGGTCATTTTATTTGCAATATTTTCTCCCATTCCATAGGTTGTCTTTTCATTTTGTTGGTGGTTTCCTTTCCTATGTAAAAGCTTTTAATG
Source organism: Capra hircus (assembly GCF_001704415.2). NCBI lineage: Eukaryota > Metazoa > Chordata > Mammalia > Artiodactyla > Bovidae > Capra > Capra hircus. The sequence goes on from NC_030830.1 coordinate 22,195,792, forward strand.
TTAATTAGCTCTCCTTTATTTTTGCTCTTATTCCTTTGCCTTAGAAGATAGATCCAAAAAAAAATATTGCTACAGTTTCTGTCAAAGTGTATTAAACCTGTGTTTTTTCCTAGGAGTTTTGTGGTTTCCCATCTTACACTTGTAGGCCTCCCAGGTGGCAGCAGTAGTAAAGAATCTGCCTGAGAACGCAGGAGACACAAGATATACGAGTCTGATCCCTGGGTCGGGAAGATCCTCTGGAGTAGAAAATGGCAACCCACTCCAGCATTCTTGCCTGGAGAATCCTACAGACAAGGAGCCTAACAGGCTACCGTCCACAGGTCACAAGGAGTCAGACATGACGGCATACGTGCACACACACTCAAGGTTAAATGAGGTCATAAGGGTGGGGCCCTCGTCTGAGAAAGCTTGCAGTTCTGAGAAGGAGACACCAGCTTGTGCTTTCCTCCCTTCCACCCCCACTTTGTACAGAGGAGAGGCCATGTAAGGACATAGCGAAAAGACAGTTACAAGCCAAGAAGAGAGCCCTCACCAGAATCCAAATTTCCTAGCACTTGGATCTTGGACTTCTAGTCTCCAGAACTGTGAGAAAACAAATTTCTGTCACTTAAGCCACCCAGCCTGGGGTATTTAGTTATGGCAGGCTGAGCAGACTAAGACAACCTCCAAAACCAAACACCAGCAAACTCCCCTCTTCCAAGCCTCAGACCCAGCTTTAAGGAATCTTGTCACAGCATGTATTCATCCCTTCACAAATAGTGAGTGCCTCTGTGCTAGGCTTTGTTCTAGGACTGATGGCTATTTAATCAAAATTGGCAAAACACTTGCTTTCCTGATGCTTACAGGTTGTTGATTCAAGAGGGGAATTAGCCCTCAGCTGTCGACAGGGGGTGGAGAGGTCAATTGTACAAGAGCATGCAGGGCAGTGCTGCTGAGGTCCTCTTTGAGAAAAGAGATCTGCACAGACAATCATGATGATGTGATCACTCATCTAGAGCCAGACATCTTGGAATGTGAAGTCAAGCGGGCCTTAGAAAGCATCACTACGAACAAAGCTGGTGGAGGTGATGGAATTCCAGTTGAGCTGTTTCAAATCCTGAAAGATGATGCTGTGAAAGTGCTGCACTCAATATGCCAGCACATTTGGAAAACTCAGCAGTGGCCACAGGACTGGAAAAGGTCAGTTTTCATTCCGATTCCAAAGAAAGGCAATGCCAAAGAATGCTCAAACTACCGCACAATTGCACTCGTCTCACATGCTAGTAAAGTAATGCTCCAAATTCTCCAAGCCAGGCTTCAGCAATGTGTGAACCGTGAACTCCCTGATGTTCAAGCTGGTTTTAGAAAAGGCAGAGGAACCAGACATCAAATTGCCAAAATCCGCTGGATCATGGAAAAAGCAAGAGAGTTCCAGAAAAACATCTATTTCTGCTTTATTGACTATGCCAAAGCCTTTGACTGTGTGGATCACAATAAACTGTGGAAAATTCTGAGAGAGATGGGAATACCCGACCACCTGACCTGCCTCTTGAGAAATCTGTATGCAGGTCAGGAAGCAACAGTTAGAACTGGACATGGAACAACAGACTGGTTCCAAATAGGAAAAGGAGTACGTCAAGGCTGTATGTTGTCACCCTGCTTATTTAACTTATATGCAGAGTACATCATGAGAAACGCTGGACTGGAAGAAACACAAGCTGGAATCAAGATTGCTGGGAGAAATATCAATAACCTCAGATATGCAGATGACACCACCCTTAGGGCAGAAAGTGAAGAGGAACTAAAAAGCCTCTTGATGAAAGTGAAAGAGGAGAGTGAAAAAGTTGGCTTAAAGCTCAACATTCAGAAAACGAAGATCATGGCATCTGGTCCCATCATTTCATGGGAAATAGATGGGGAAACAGTGGAAACAGTGTCAGACTTTATTTTTGGGGGCTCCAAAATCACTGCAGATGGTGACTGCAGCCATGAAATTAAAAGACGCTTACTTCTTGGAAGAAAAGTTATGATCAAACTAGATAGCATATTCAAAAGCAGAGACATTACTTTGCTGACTAAGGTCCATCTAGTCAAGGCTATAGTTTTTCCAGTGGTCATGTATGGATGTGAGAGTTGGACTGTGAAGAAGGCTGAGTGCCAAAGAATTGATGCTTTTGAACTGTGGTGTTGGAGAAGACTCTTGAGAGTCCCTTGGACTGCAAGGAGATCCAACCAGTCCATTCTGAAGATTAACCCTGGGATTTCTTTGGAAGGAATGATGCTAAAGCTGAAGCTCCAGTACTTTGGACACCTCATGCGAAGAGTTGACTCATTGGAAAAGACTTTGATGCTGGGAGGGATTGGGGGCAGGAGGAGAAGGGGACGACAGAGGATGAGATGGCTGGATGGCATCACGGACTCAATGGACGTGAGTCTGAGTGAACTCCGGGAGATGGTGACGGACAGGGAGGCCAGGCGTGCTGCGATTCATGGGGTCGCAAAGAGTCAGACACGACTGAGCGACTGAACTGAACTGAACTGAACTGAACAGTATATTCGCAAATGATAGGGGATACAGAGAAAAAATAATACAAAGTCAACAATCAATGCAAGGTAATGGGAGAGGTGGCACTTTTAAAGAGGGTGGTCAGGGTGGGCCTCACGGAGGTGACAGCTGAGCAGACTTGAAGCAGGTGAGGAACCGAGTCATGCAGATATGTGAAGCAAGAGCATTGCTGGATCACCCTCTGCATACCCAGGACTGCCCCAGGTGGGCAGTAAAACCTCAGTGGGATTGGATGGGGCGCCCTTGTGAACAGGCTTCTTACGGAAAGGTGTGGGCTCCTGGGTCTCTCCTGCTCTGGCCTTTGAAAGTCCTGGGGTGGGGGAGGGAGAAGGTACTGCTTGTGGAGGAAGACTGGGGGTAGGGAGGAGGTGAGGCGGCAACCGCCCTCCCTCTCTCTGCCCTCTCTCTCTGGATCCATCCCCGCTGCGCTCTCCACCCAGGGTTGTGGTCACTGACAAAGGAGGATCCTGAGGGCAATCACGCTCTGAGAGGCTGAGCTGTCAACAGAGTGCTGACCCGGCTGCAGGAAGGGAGGGAACGAACGGTGAACTCAGGACTCAGGGCCCCGCTGTGGAGGGGTGACAAGACTTACCAGAGGTGGGCTGCTGTGGGGGTCCTCCTTGAAGAAGACCTGCAATACCTCTGGCTGGTGGAGCACCTGGGCCTGAAGGGCCCCCTCAATGTGTTGTGGGTGAGGTGTTGTCAGAGGATGGGTGAGGTGTTGTCAGAGGATGGGTGAGGATGGGGGTGAAGCTCATCCAGACCCGGGCAAGGCTCTCTGCTCCTGTACCCAAGGGCCCTCCCTTCCCTCCTAAATGGAGACGTTGGAAATGTCCTCACTTGCCCTCTGGTCACTCACATTTCACCCTCATTTGAAAGCCCTTCTGGTTCTAACCTTTTTTTTTTTTTTTTTTAATTGGAGTATAATCGTTTTACAATGTTGTGTTACTTTCTGCTGTGCAATGAAGAGAATCAGCTATATATATTCATATATCCCCTCCCTCTTGGACCTCCCTCTCAGGGCCCCTTTGGGTCACCACAGAGCATGGAGCTGGGCTCCCTGTGCTTTATGGCAGGTTCCACCAGCTATCTGCTCTGCACACGGCAGTGCATGTGTGTCGGTCCTAATCTCCCAGTGGGCCCCACCCCCACTTCCCTCCCTGGTCCACAGGTGCATTCTCCACACATGGGTGAGAATCACATGTGCCTTCTCTCCACGTGTGATTCTTGCTGTGCCTTCTCCCACATCCCCAGGACCCGGCCTCTCTTCTGCCCTCCAGTGGTAAGAATGGCTACTTCTCCCTGAGGAGCAGGCTCCAGGCAAGAGGCTGGGCTCTAGCTGAGGTTGGAGGAAGGAAAAGGCTGACTGGGAGAGAGGATGGGCACAGACAGAGCAGAAATCAAGGCATTTGGGAAAGGCAATTCCATACCATTATTTTTCTCTCAGAGTATGAGAGCCATCCTTCCCCCGCCCTGCCCGGCGCAGGGACATGGAAAGAGCAGCAGGAATGGAGGAAAAATGGAACTGATTCCTCCCTCTGCCATCTTTTCCTCTTGGCTACTCTACTTTTCTAGGTGGAACTTCGTAATGAAACTTGAAATTTTTCTTTCAGCAAAGTCTCCAAATATCAGGAAATTAAATTATTAATGTTTCAGCCCTACAGGCTAAAAATAAAAAAGCCCAGAAGCTTTAAGGAATGAAGGCACATATGGAAAACTGGCCATTGTGTTAGGTAGTAACGCTTGCCCTAAATAAGCTCTAATGTGGCGCTGAAAGGACAGCCTCTCTTTGCCTGTATGAGCTTGGGCAGCTCTGGGAAACTCTGTCCTCTTTAGAAAAGTGAAATGAGCACTCAATGCCCAGATCTTGGCTAAAACACCCTCCAATAAAAGGAACCGTGGGTCTTTAGAAAACTAGCTGATTGTAGGCTTAAGACACAAAAAAAATACAAGATGAGCCTGGAACGCCTTGTAATGCCAGAAAGGAAGACAGTTCCCCAAAATCGAGCATGCCAAAGGGACACAGAAGCCAAACTGAAAAAGCTCCCTATGAACAAAGCTGGAACAATTTCAGCAGCAAAATAGCAATAATATTGGATTATAACCCAAAATAAAAAACATTGAGTTCAGGGACTTCCCTGGTGGTCCAGTGGCTAAAACTCCATGCTGCCAGTGCAGGGGGCCAGGGTTTGACACCTGGTCAGGAAACTAGATCCCACACGCCACAGCTAAGAGTTTCCATGCCACAACTAAGACTGGTGCGGCCAAACAAAGGCAATTTTTTAAAAAAGATTCGAGTTCATACTGGAATACATGAATGACTGGAAAACATTTTAAAGGGAGGGAGAAAGGACACACTTTCCTTACAGAAGAGTATCAAGTAATATATGAAGAGAATCCCCATTTTCTTATAGAAGAGTATCAGGTAATATATGAAGGGAATCCCCATTGCAGGAGATGGAGTTTAATTTCCCTCCTTTGAGTGTGGGCTGGACTTGGTGACTCATTTCCAAACAATAGAAAGTGCTGTGTGCTCAGTCACTCGTGTGTGTCAGGGTCTTTGTGACCCTTTGGACTGTAGCCCCGTCAGGCTCCTCTGTCCACAGGATTTCCCAGGTAAGAATACTGGAATGGGTTGCCATTTCCTTCTCCAGGGGATCTTCCCAACCTCGGGATTGAACCTGCATCTCCTGTGTCTCCTGCGCTGGCGGTCAGACTCCTTACCACTGAGCCATCTGGGAAGCCAAAAATAGAGAATGGAAAGGGAAAAACTACTACTGAGTGGAGAAACTTGGCAGATAAAGATCATGTTGATGTCTTGTACCCTTGATACGATGTGATAAGAAAGGCCTTTCACATCTACAGTGCTCTTCCCTAAAACCCATAAACCCAATTACTATAATCATGAGAAAAGATCAGACAAACCCAGCCTGACTGATATTCTCCAAACGTTCTGTCTGGTACTCTTCAAAATGTTCATGAAAACAGATAGAGTAAGAAACTCAACAAATCAGAGGAGACCAAGGAGGCATTACAGCCGAATGCATTAAGGTTCCCTGGATTGGATCCTGAAATGGAAAAAGGACATTAGTGGAAAAACTGGTGGAATCCAAACAGTCTATAGCTTAGCTAATGGTACTGTACCAATTTTAACTTCTTAGTTTCTTGGTCTCAACACAGTTTTGCTTGACATTAAGGGAAGCTGGGTGAAAGGTACCATATGATATTATCCATATGTGGAATGTAAAATATGACACAAATCAACCTAGGAACAGAATCAGGTGAGAGTGGTGGGAGAGGGTTGGGTTAGGAGTTTGAAATTAGCAGATGCAAACTGGTGTATATAGAGTGGATAAGCAAGGTCCTACTGTATAGCACAGGAAACTATATTTAATATCTTATGATAAACTATAATATGAAAATATACATATATATAGCCAGTCACTTTGCTGTACAGTAATTAATACAACATTGTAATTCAACTATACTTCAATAAAAAATAAATTATACTGGCATTTTTTACAAATCAAAGGTTTGTGACAACCCTGTGTTGAGCAAGTCTATCAGCGCCATTTCTCCAACAGCCTTGCTCTTTAATTAAGGTATGCACATCATTTTTTAGACATAATGCTATGACACACTTAACAGACTGCAGTATAAAGTATATACGGGCTTCCCCAGTGGCTCAGAGATAAAGAATCTGCCTGTCAATACAGGAAATGCAGGAGACACAGGTTCAATCCGAGTGGGCAAGATCCCTTGGAGAACAAAATGGCAACCCATTCCACTATTCTTGCCTGGAAAAGTCCATGGACAGAGGAGCCTGGTGGGGTGTAGTCCATGGGGTTACAACTTAGTGACTGAGCCCACACACGCACACATTGTATAAATATGACTTTTATGTATTTAAATTGAGAAACCAAAAAATTCATGTGACTCACTTTATTGCAATCTTCACTTGATTGCAGCGGTCTGCAAAGCCATAATACTTCCAAAGAATGCCTGTATTGACAAACTGATTCTAAAATGCGTATGGAGAGGCCAGAGAGCTGGAACAGCCAGCAAACTATAGAACAGTCAGTGGACACTTGAAAACCCTACCTGAGTTCAAGACTTCCTATAAAGCTATGCTAATCAAGACAATGTGGTATTGGTGAAAGAAAAAACAAGTAGGTCAGTGGACAGGACAGAGAACCCAGGGATAGAATACATAAATGGTGCTAGGACAACCAGACATTCACATGCCAAAAAAAGTGAAATGAGAAAGTTCTCTTGAAAAGTTACCGTGAAGGTCACCTGTGACAGGAACAAGAAGTGCCTCTCGGTAAGCTTCTCAGATTAAAGCAGTGGGTGAACTTAAACATACCTAAGTACCCATCTCCCCAAGTTTCGCATGAAGGGTACGTGACTCACGTCAGTCCCCCCCCAGGCCTGCCCATCCACTGGGCAGGATGCGGTAGTGAAGATGGCATCGGCAGGGCAGCCCCTCGACCTTGTGCCAGACACCGCCCATAATCCTCTGCTTGTCCCTGGCTGAAGACAGGCCCCTCCCACAGACGCCAAACCAGACCGCTCATTTGATTATGACTATGAGACATAAATAAAACAGCACCACATAAAGAAAGAGACTATTAGCCCCTCAGGAATAACAAGAATAAATATACACAGTGACATAACTCTAGGTTTACATTTATCTACTTTCATCCCTTCATTTCCGTGACTATGAGATCCACAGCTCACCCAATCTGAACTGATCCAAATACCAGTCTTTTCTTTTTTAGCTCTCCCAGACAAAGCCAAATCCAGACTCTACTATAATTCGTGGCTTAGGACTGCCTACTGCAAATCACTGGATGTTGGTCCGTTTTGGAGTTCATAACCTGCAACAGAAATTCAGATGATAGAAAAGTCTAATCTTCAGGTAGGATACTTTGTAACTAGTGCCTCATCTAGACTGTTTTACAGAAGTTTCTCAATTAATAGCTGCTAATCTTGCTTTTAATTTATAAATGTGCTTAGTTTCATTTCAATGTTACTTGTGGCTTAACCTTGTACTAGTTTCCCTTATTTGGGCCTCTTATGTCTCAACAAGTAAGACTTAAAGCTGTGCACACACTGCAGTTCAAAAATGAGCCCCCACATATAACCCTATCACTGAGAGACAAGAGGGAAGGCTTATCTCCTCCAAAATTGAACAGGGACTCTCCATTCTTTTTCCACTAAAAAATGGGAACCTGCCAACTAATGGGGAACCCACAGATCTCTGACTTCATCTAAAGTTGCTTCAGCCCAAGTTCAAGAATCACTGATCTCCAGGAAGGTCTCCCTCTCTGCTCCTCTGACCCCCACACTATGGCAGAGGCCATCTTCCCTCCAAATTCAGTGATGTCCCAGACAGCAAACTGCAGCTGTCCACTGTCCAGCAACCTTGCTTTCTGGGGCATGTTTTTCTGAGGACCTACTTTTTCCTAGAAGATCAAAGGTGGAACCATCCACTCTGTGAGCCAGGGGTATGACTGTGCCCTCTAGCCACAACAGGACATTTCAGAACACACTGCAGAAGTCCAGTATGTATACACAAGCCTCAGTGAGGGGACAAGGCTTTTGTTCTAGTGCGGATTTGATGGGAGGGCTCACCAGTTCAACCAAGCTTGAAACTGGTAACTGTATATGGTGCCAACTTAACAGAGGAGGCAAACCCCAACAATGTACAAGAGAAAGGTCACTGGCAAGAAGAGGAAAGGGAAAATCAATACTTGAGCCAGGTCAAGGGTGTGAGCTTTCAAGTCTGGCAGACCTAGGCTTTTCCAGCAGGCTGTGGAGCCTTGAGCACATCCGGCCCAGAGCAGGTTCCAGCCCATACTTGCTGAATGAGTGAGTACTGAATGAAGTTCTGAGCATTTCCTCATCTGCCAACCAGTCATGTAATTCATTCTCCCTTGCAGAACTGAGAGGAATGAATAAGAAACACACAGTGCTAAGAATTACTGACACAAGACATGGTAGGCTGGGGACCAGAGTTCTAAAGCAAATTTTGCCTGGCAGGAACAACTTCACACTAGGGAACCTGAGTTCCTGGACTCTGGGGCCAGGTTGGGAGGCGGGTGGGTGCAACAGAGCAGGGCAGGGGCAGGGCCAGGCATTGAAGCGAGGCCACAGCCCGGAGGGAGCCAGTTCCTGGTGGCTGTAGAGTGGCTCAGACAGCTCCCTGCCTTACCCGCCATGGTCCTCCCTCTGGCCTGGCTCTCCCGATGCTGCCGCCGCCTCCTGCCATCCTGGGCCCCCACACCCCAGAGCTCCTGGAGGTGCTGCTCCCAGAATCCCAGGAGCAGCACAGCAGAGACGAGCTCCACACGCAGTGGGAAGATGTCACCTTCCAGGGTAAGTGGCACCAAGGAAGGTGGAGGGGATGAGGGCAAATTTGTACTGGGGGGCAGAGAATCCCTTCTGTGTCACCAAAGGTCAGCAGAGAGCACACCCGGTGACTCAGATGATAAAGAATCCACCTGCACTGCCAGAGACCTGGGTTCCATGGCTGGGTTGGGAAGATCTCCTAGAGGAGGGCATGGCAACCCACTCCACTATTCTTGCCTGGATAATCCCCATGGACAGAGGAGCCTGGAGGGCTGCAGTTCATGGGGTCAGAGTCCTAGATGACTGAGCGACTAACCACAGCACAGCACAGCACATGCCCTCCACCCCCACCCCATGTTTGTGGCCTAGTCCCAACCCTGTTCCCTAAAGCACCCTCCCTGCCCCCACTCCACTCGAGACCACAAGACACCCTCTATCTGCACCCTACCCTCCTTGCAGTTCACAAAGTCCTTGAACAGAATAACTTCCCCTCATCTATCAGTTAATTATTTCTCAGGAGGGTTGGGACAGCCGGTTCTCCCCTTCCCAAACGCACCTTCAAGTCCAGTTACAGCACCTGGGCTGTGATCTCTACCTACCACCACCCCACACCCCACTCCAGGACTATGCCCAAGACAGGAAACTGCTTTGGCTCTGCAGTAAGATGACCTCAAATTAATGGGGCAGAGGTAGAATTCCTGACTTCCAGTGAGCCTCAGCCTACAGCCCTGCCTGATGACCTCTCCCTAATGCCCTGCCCTCCCAGGAGTGCCAGCCCCGCCCCACAGCTGAGCTGGCCCAGGCGGAGGAGCTGCTGGAGCAGCAGCTGGAGCTGTACCAGGCCCTGGTGGAAGGGCAAGAGGGGGCCTGGGAAGCCCAGGCCCTGGTGCTCAAGACACAGAAGCTGAAGGAACAGATGCGGAGACACAGAGCCTGGGAGAAGTCGCCTAAGCGTTCCATCAGTGGCCCCTTCACCCTCCAGCCCTGAAAACTGCACGCCACCCTCCCCAGCCCTTGGATCAGCAACATCCCAGCCTCTCCCAGGCCCTAAGCAAACAGACGAAACTGCCACAAAAGGGCCAGAAATTGGATAGCCATGAGAAGTCATGGCCTCTGCAGTCTTTTCACTCACATCCCAATTCAACACCTCCCGCTGACCTCAGCCCACAGCAGGGCACAGCATCCCCACAGGAATTTACTCTGGATTATGCCCCAGAACCACCTCACCCCAAATCCAATAAAGGGATGGAATGCTTATAGACACCACAGACGCATAAGTTTTTTAGTTTTGTTAAAAAAAAAAAAAAAAATTCCGACAAATCGGGGTAATGGGTTTTAGGAGTGGTGGTGATGGCAGAGGGAGTCATGGGGTGGGGGCCGGGGCCAGTAGTGTCTCCTTCACCCCCACGCCTGGTGTGCTCTCCTGAAGAGGACTGTTGCATTCCAGAACGGGGGCTGAGTCCTCTACCGCGTCTGTTCAACTGAAAAGAAAATACAGCAGTTAGACTAGATCGTGGGGAAAAATTTTTTTTAAAAATCAAAGTCGGCACAAACAGCCCTCTCCCAACACATCCAAATGTCTGTGTGGTATGTGGGTCAGATAGGTCTGGGGATAGACAGAGAGAAATAATTTCATGAGAAGAGACCTCCATACACAAGTCAACTAAACATCCCAACAGAGCATGAAGGTAGGGGCAGCAGAAATATGGATGACGAACTTGTCAAGTGGCCACCATGCACCAGGGGCTTTAAGAAAAAAACCCACTAAGCAATGAAGAGAATCTAAAGGACTGGGGGAAGCAGCTTCATGAGATCATTACTCACTGTAGGAGGAGATGTCTATCTCATCAGGCAGCTCACTTATATTGACTTCAAAGCGATCCTGCACATCATTGAGGATCTTGGCATCATTCTCATCTGACACAAATGTGATGGCCAAGCCCTTGGTGCCAAACCGGCCTGCTCTGGCCACCTGGAAGGAGATATGTGATAGGACCAGCAGGCCCCACAGCAGGAAGACACACAAAAGGAGGGATGAAATGCGAGATATGAAAAGATAAAGAAACTGAAGGATGGGGAGAGGACACTGGGCTATCCTCCAGGTGTGGGGCTTACCCGATGCAGGTAGGTGTCTGAATCCTCAGGCATGTCGTAGTTAAAAGCAATGTTCACCCGCTCGATGTCCATGCCTCGGCCAAACAGGTTGGTAGCCACAAGAATCCGTCGTTGAAAATCTTTAAATTGCTGATACCGAGAAAGCCTTTATGAGAAAGGAAAGCAGAAAGTGTTGAGATTCTCTTCTCTCAATGGTCCCTTTTGCTCACAAGGACACAAAACATCTTGCCCATCTCTGACTCACCTCTCCTCCTGGGGCATCCCACGGTGGATAGCAATGGCTGGGAAGTTCTGCTCCACCAGGAGCTGGGCCAGGGCAATGCAACGCTGCACAGACTTCACAAATATCACCACCTGTGTGCGTGCGTGGTGTGTATGAGATTGGAGGGATGTGCGTCCATGTGGGTGTGTGTGAGAAAAATTACGAGCAGGAGTTCTCAGTAATTACACTCTTCTAAAAGAACTCCTTAGTCCCCATCACATACTTCCTCTTCTGCTCTAAATACTAAGTCTTTCCCGCTTGGCTCTGACTTTTCCTGAGCAGACAAACATGCTGCAGAGAATATGGAAAACAGTAACCAAAACTACCAGATACATTAGGAGATAAGAATGAAGCCACCACATGAGAACGGTAAAAACCTAATCTAAGTCTGGAAAGACATGACCATTATTCCCACTCACCAAAACATCAAACATAGTAAGAGCTTATAGAAAATGATTTTTAGTGCAAACAAATCACACAAGTAATGAAACACTTCTCCCTGGTGAGCAGTGCAAAACACAAATTTAAGAACCTAATTATTGTGGGACTCTCATTAACTTTAAGACTCAAGATTTTATAATTTGAGGTTTACTTTCTGTATCAGGCATGGAACAGAAAAGCAGTTCCCATTGCGCTCACGCTCAGCCCCTAAGTCTCTCATTTAAAAGACTTTTTCCACTATTCTCTTTCACATGGCATACGTGGCTTCCTCAATAAAAAGGTTTCTGCCAACAGTTGGAGATGTACTCATTCTCCCTACTGGACCCTGGACAACTAACCTGGTTGAATTCAAGGACATCCAGAAGGTCAAAGAGCTTCCGGTTCTTCTCGTTGTCCTTCAGTTTCACGTAGTACTGCTGCAATCCATGCAGCGTCAGCTTCGTCTCATCATCCACGAAGATCTCCATTGGCTGGGGGGGAGGGGGGAGGGAAGGGGTGGGGAACGGGAGGAGGGCAGAGTGGGGGGGTTAAACCTGGGGGGGTGGAGGAAGTTGATCTCCAATACACCCCATGGGGGGATGGGGAGAAGAGAGAAGATTGAAAACCCAGCCCCACCCCCAAAAATACCCACATTTTAATGTGGTCTTTTGGACATTAGATCTGATTTCCTTCCTATCAGTTGAGTTTTAAGATTTCCCAACTGAAAATCGTTATAGGAAAGGAACTCTGCAGGGAGGAAAGGGCAGAGTCCAACCATCCAATGGCAAGATGCCATTACCTCAAACAGAGGTGGTGGAGGAAAGAAAACAAAGGGAAGTGGTTCTCAAAGCGAGAACATGAAGCAAACACCTGGGAAATCATGGCAACAGTGACTCGAGGTCAGAATAACTCCATTAGAGCTGGTTTAATACAGGGCAGAGCTCCATGTGCATATTCTCTCAACTAGGAGAATCATATCTCCATAAGGAAGGTAGATGTCTTCCCATATCCCCATTAGGAAGGTGGAAGATCAGAATACTTCAATGGACTTAAGGTCAAAATGCCATGAAAAGAGAGGCAAAGATTGAGTAGCAACTTGCTCTCGAACCACAAGGAAACAGTTTTAGATGAGATTGGTCTCTGAACGAAAAATCAAACCATCTACAGTGTTACGAGGAAGGTACAATGAGTGGTGGTAAGAAGCAAATTCAGAGCAGCAGAGTTACTCAGTCATCTTTAAAAACAAAACAAACACACACAACCCTTGAAGGGAAGGTAGATAGCATTTACAAAAAAAAAAAAAAAAAAAGTGGTAATTGACACAAGAGTCAACTCTAAAGCCCAATTTCCCTTGTGTGCTGTGCTTAGTCACTCAGTCGTGTCCGACTCTTTGTGACACCATGGACTGAAGTCCACTAAGCTCCTCTGTCCATGAGGATTCTCCAGGCAAGAATACTGGAGTGGATAACTTTTCCCTTCTTCAGGGGATCTTCCCAACCCAGGTCTCCCACATTGCAGGTGGATTCTTTACCATCTGAGCCACCAGGAAGCCATGGTTAACGTAAAACCCCAGGGTACAAGATTTGGGGAAAGGGTAAGTGTGTCATAAGCGAAAACCAGAAGCTGAACTTCAGAATGCAGACTAGCAAAGGAAGGATTTCCAAAGAGAAGTTCCATGGCTTCCTTCCAATCTAACTTGAACCCCAAATACAGCTAAAGTAAGAGTTATGGTCCATGGGAAGGAGCACAGCAGGGAGGGAGGGAAAGAACACACTCCACTGCTTACACAAGGGCCCGCCTAGCCCAGACCCTACCACCACCTGGTTACACCCAAGTGGAGCGCTTCACTTTACTTTTTCCATATCCCTCTGAGTATTAAAAAAGTTAAAAAGAAGAAAAAATAAAAATCTACCACCCTACTCAGAACACCCCTCCCCACCAACACAAACGGAAAGAAACAGGGAGCACGGCACGCCTTGGGTTCAGGAAAAAAACCGGGAACAGAAAAAGAGGCTGGTTTGGTCCTCAGCTTCCTGGTCAGGTTCCCCGCGGCCTCCGCTGCCGCCATCCACCGCCGGGTGAGTCCGCATTCCCCCGCCGCGCCACGGTGCTTCTCTGCTGCTGGTTCACATCAACCGAGGTTCCGACGGGTGCGAGGAGGTACGGGTAGGAAGGAGCATGGACTCGGGGATTGAGGTGCCAAAGGCCCCCACCCCTGGAGGTGGGGAGGGAGCGGATTCGTGTGTGCTGTTTGCTCTTCTTTTGGACATGCCCTGCCATCTGTCTGTCCCTCTCTTGCTCTCCTGCCACCGGGAGGTTATGACTTTGGGGAGCAGAAGGCTCCGGCTGTATGCTTGACGCCACCTGGAGGGTGCGTGGCTGTAGGGGGTATGTAGGAGACGATGGGTGGGTGGTAGGGCAGAAAATCCTGCCCTCCCCCAAAAGGGAGAAGAGGTTCAAAAATGCTTTGATGAAAAAAAAAAGTCGAACACTACCCGCTCTCACGTTAACCCGACCAAGTCTTCCGGAGTTTCCCTGGCGCCGCGCAGACCCTAACACTAACTGTCTCTGCCTCTGTGTGTCTCTTCAAGGAGTCATCACTTTCAAATGGGCGCGTGCCCCCTTCTTGGCGCTTGAAGGACAAGGGAGTCTGGAGGAAGAGGGCGCGGAGGGGGAGAAGGCAGCGGGCGGGGAGTGGAGGGAGAGAAGGTAGAAGGGTATTTACGTCTTGCATGAACTTGCGGCAGACTGGACGAATCTCTTTGCTCAAGGTAGCACTGAACATCATGACCTGCTTCTCATGGGGGGTCATGCGAAAAATTTCCTGGACATCCCGACGCATGTCTACAGGAAGAAGAAAAAAAAAATTATGGTAGAAAAGAGACATATTATCATAAATGAAGATCAGAGACAGGCTTATCAATGAGGTAAGGACTGCTGGAAATGGGTGAGCCGAGAGCTGCAGGTCAGGGTTAAGATTTGCCTCGGGTCTCTCTCTACTCTATTATCTCCAACCGCCATGTAATCACGTCCAGGGTTGCAATACAGTAGGAACAACAGTGCCTATGGACCAGGTTCCAGCCGTTTATTTTAACCACGAAAGAAATTAGATGAAACCCCAAAGCCCACAACCGGAAAATGGGGATAAAGCCCACTGCAGAGACTCACAAAGATTAAGTCCTTAAAAAGCCCTTCTCCCTACTCCTCTCTCCCCAAGCTCCAACTGTCTACCAATATCGCGCACCTATTACATTCCAGCTGTCAGAGTCCATTCCATGCTTCCTCTGGATCACACTGTCCTATCCAGTCAGGCAAATATGACATCTCTACTTGGAGCCCACTTTATAGCTCGCCATCTAGAATAGCCAAAGATCATTTGGAATGACTTATCCCTGGGTATATGCCCATCCCTAGTCTCATTCACCAAATTTGAGTTCTCATAAAACATCTTCCTTTCTTCACAGCACTTAGCACACTGGAACACCACACCACACAGACTCCCACACACACTCTCCACATTCATTCCAGAACTTAAGTCGAAACATTTATTCAGCTATAATCTGATGATACATCCTGAGTTGAGGATGCCAAACAAGTAGACTGTCTCCTTTTCCAGCTCCATTGTCTTCCCTTTGACACCCACTATAGAGATTTACAGAGGACACAATGGTGGTGTGACTAACATCCAAGATTAGCTAAGTCCCTCTTCTCAAAGATAAACATCTACCACAAAAAGGAAGAACATGATCCCCCTCTCCTTGATCACCAAGGAAGCTTAACAAGCCTAACAGAGACTGACCAGGGAAGCCAGAGCCATCAGTCATGGGTGATAGATTAAGAGTCGTCCTGGCACTAAAGTGCTCCAGTATCAAATAAGCATCATTTGGCTCCAAAAGGCAACTTCCCAGATCACTAGACCAGCCCAGCCCGACTGGGACAACTCACCGAGCTGTTCAAGCATCTTATCGCATTCATCCAAGATAAAGTGTTTAATGTGTTTGAGGTTGAGGCTCTTATTTCGAGCCAGGGCTAGGATGCGGCCAGGGGTACCCACGACGATATGCGGGCAGTTCTTCTTCAGCACCTCTTCATCCTTCTTGATAGACAGACCACCAAAAAACACTGCAACCTGCCAACCCAGAAGAGAACAATATTTCACAAGGAAGCAAAGGGTCAACCTTCCCAAGGTTCCCATCCTTTCAATTTGCTCTAAACCAATTCTCAGAACATTTCAGAGCTAAAGGGAACATGAGATCACCTAATCTAAAAGTATCGTATCCCCCAAACATTGAAGCTAAGAAACAAAAGTGACCTGTCCTAAATTACATGGCTGATCATGGCTCTGAGGACTAGCATTTAGTTCTGACTTAATCTAACAATTTTCCTTCTCCAGCTCCAAAGCCAGGCTTCACTGTAAAAATGAGGATGGCAAGAAATTAACAGTATCAAGTACCAAAAAAAAGCTCACAGGTATCAAGTGTTCCTAACTGACCCTAGATTTTTAAATTCCTTTGAATAGACCCTGTTTAGGCTAGACATATTACTCCACCTTAAAACCATTCAGGAAACGGCTGTTGAGCCTTTTAATACAGCATCAGAAACTGCTTTTTTAGTTTCAAAGGGGGAGACCAATCAAGGGATCAGACTATCACAACCTTAAGTCTAGGGTAAATCTAAAACTATTAATTGTGGGATAAGTGGTCTGCAACAAAACAGGAGATACACAGCATCATCTATGAAGAATTCTTGCCCAAAATCTTTAAATTGAATCAGTTAAGCTTTCAAACATAACTTTCAGTTTAGGGACTTCCCTGGCAGTCTAGTGGTTATTGCACTTTCAATGCAAGGGGCATGGGTTTGATCCCTAGTGGGGGAACTCAGATCCCACACACTAGGTGCCACAGCACAAAAAAAAAAAAAAAAAAAAATTCAGTTTACAGGAAACACTGGGAGCGAAAAACAAGTTAAAACACCACCACAGGAGAGTAACCAGACAAATCCAGAGGTAGGACATTTTGCAGAACTAGCCCAATCTCTTTATCAAATCACTGAAGCATAATATTGAACAAAAGGACAAATAGACTAATCAAATTTATATCTGATCTTGACACCAAGAACACTCTTTTGAGTCCACTGGTGATGAATTAAACCTACTGAGGTGAAACTACATCCTAGCTCTCTATTGAGCTCAACAACAAATGTTTTCATAGTCTTAACAATGGAAAGTTATGGAAACTCCACTTGCTAAAAGGACAAAGTAAATGCTAACGAAACCGACAATGTATGAACACAGATATACTTTACACACACACAGAGCTTTGACTATATTTGGAAAATTAAATAGTTTTCCCAAGTTCTGGGAAAAAGAACCATGTAAACAAGCTAAACAGTATTACATGAAAAGTTAAAATGGCTTTTAAGTAGACAAATTGAGAAAATAGTGCCTAATACTTGGTTTCACAGAACATTAGAAGTAAAAAAAAAAGTTAACAAGTGATACTCTGTGTGAAGTATGATTAGACAGGAGAACACAAATTCAACATAAGATCTTTTGGATTAACTACACATTTTACCAAGCGCAAGTACTACTACTACTATTTTTAACAAATTACTTTTAGTTTACGGCTACTACTCAAATATCCCTAGTTCTAAATATAATAATTAAGAGGGAAATTTTTAATCTGAACAAAACTGTATTTTTTCACCCAAGGAGAATAAAAAATTATATACATCAAGCATATACATATGCTTCTCAAATTCCAATTACCTGAGAATCTTATTAGAATGCATGTTCATACTGGATAGGTCTGGGTGGAACCCATGTTATCTATCTACATTTCCAACCACTCCCAAGTGACACTGAAACCACAGAGGTCTGGGAACCACACCTTGAATATCACAGCTACACAATGCACACCCATATTGACACAGTGTATATACATGCTGATACAATGTATACACACATCAATACAATATAGGAGGCACCTCTAACAAGTATAATTCATATCAGAACATAAATCTCTTAGACACCTAAGTTGCAGGAACTTACTATGTCCTACAAGTTTATTTGTGTACAGGTATTTAATACCTGTGGGACGTGAAGACTACTGATCTAGCAAGTTCCCAAGGCCTCCAACTCTCCACACCCTCATTCCCCCAAGCCTCTTACCCTGGCTTACCTTGACGCTGGGCATGTATTTGGAGAAGCGCTCATACTCCTTGCTGATCTGAAAAGCCAACTCCCGAGTGTGACACATCACCAGTACAGACACCTGGGGGGTGGGGGGGAGGCGGGCAGTAGTTGGAGACACAGACAGTATATCCCTTCACCAGGGACGCCACAAAAGCATACCCAGCAGATCACAAGCGGCTACAATTCCGGGTCTAAATCATTAACCCCATGATTACTACAGAATATTCCCCAGAGCTCTCAGTCAAGAGTGATAAAGGTCATTTTAGCAGCAAGAACTCACAGCTCTGAAAGCATCATGTAGCTGAGACAACACCCCTCCTGAACACTAGTAGCCAAGAGGCCTTGCCCAGCACTCTCCCCAAGTGTACCTGTCCAGTAACTGGCTCCAATTGTTGTAGGGTAGCCAGCACAAACACTGCTGTCTTTCCCATGCCTGACTTGGCCTGGCATAGGACGTCCATTCCCAGGATGGCTTGAGGGATGCACTCATGCTGGACTAGAAATAGGGAAGAAAAGGTAAATTAGACTCCAATCTTCAGAGAACTCCACCACATTTTTGCACCAGGCCAAACCCATTTCTCACCACTCAATTCTTAAGTAATTCTTGTCAATTTCTATACCCTCTCTCTGCTCTCTCAATCAAACTGAAAGTGAAGTCGCTCAGTCGTGTCCAACTCTTTGTAACCCCATGGACTGTAGCCTACCACACTCCTCTGTCCATGGGCTTTTCCCAGCAAGAATACTGGAGTGGGTTGCCATTTCCTTTTCCAGAGGATCTTCCTGACCCAGGGATCAAACCCAGGTCTCCCGCACTGTAGGCAGACGCTTTACCGTCTGAGCCACCAGGGAAGTCCCTCAAAGTGATTCCCAAATCAAGACCTTCCCAGTTTCTTCTAGTATCAGCCTCTTCTAACTCCAGGGCCCAAAGTCCTGCCATCAACCCTCTGGGCATCTACCAATCGGTCATCTTAGGTGCTCCTCTGTCCCAATGCTCCTTAATCTGTAACAATCCATGACTTTTGAGGGCCTGTCACAGGCTACTTCTTCTACTTAGATTGTCATGCTTTGGATGACATAACTCTGCAACCTTGGGCAAAATAAAAGAACCCGGTGAAAGTGAAGTTGCTCAGTCATCGCCGACTGTGACCCCGTGGACTATAGCCTGCCAGGCTCCTCCGTTCATGGGATCTTCCAAGCAAGAGTACTGGAGTGGGTCGCTACTTCCTTCTCCAGGGGATTTTCCCGACTCAGGGATTGAACCCAGTCTCCCAAATTGCAGGCAGACGCTTTACCGTCTGAGCCACCAGGGAAGAACTTAGTACTTGACCCAAAAGACAGCTATCTTTAGACCAGCCATAAAGGTTTGCAGAGACCAGAGGTTATTTGATCCAAGGGTCCAACCAGCTCCTCTTTGGAAATTTTAAATTAAAAGACAAAATTTAAAACAAGGAGACAAGGAGAAAAGCCACTCTAAGTTGCTTTGAAATCACTAGCACTTACATACTATCATGAACAAAGACGAACCTATATAAACATCTTCTACTGCTGAAATAGGTTCTGGTACTTATTTCCTGATCTATCCTATATATAAAACTGTAAGGGACCATGGCTATTATCTGTTTTCTTGTATCCTTAAAGCACCAATGAGCACTCCATGCCCAACAGGAAATTTACCTTCTGATGGATGCTCAAAGCCACAGTCAACAATGGCCCGGAGCAACTCTGGCTTGAGCAGGAAGTCACGAAAGCCAGAGCTGTGGATGGAGACATAGGAGCCCTTGACATCCTTCTTGGCAGGGGCCTCAGCCCCATCTCCCCCAGCTGCCGTCTCCACCTCATCATCTTCATAATCCAAGAGCTCATTGTCCACATCGTTCTCCGCCATAACTGAGCCGGCAGGAGAAGGGGAAGGGTCTCCGGATGGGTTAGCGCAGAATAAAGGAAGACAAGAGGAGGAGAGTGGGGGCTTGAGGAACAGAAGAGGAAAAGAAACACACTAGTTTCTGACAGAAGAGCTGGGAGGGGGGAAAAACAGGGAGAAGACATCAGTCATGAGTAGAGCCTTCACCATCTATACCGTCCATCCCCACACTCTTCCTTTCCCTAAACTGACACATGTACCTGGAAACAAAAGTAACAAAGGGGAAAAAAAAGTAACAAAAAAACACAAGACAAAGAAACAAAAGGTAAACATAACACACGGAATGGGAAAAGTGTGTTTCCCAGGAGTGATGGTTAGGACATAGGTTCCCAAAAAGATAGGATCGGAGAAGCAGAAACCGGAAAGCTAGAAAGGCCAGGCCAGCTTCCCAATTCCTGCTCCAGGACAGCAGTAAGTAAATTAAAGACACATAAAAAACAGACTGCTACTAACAATTTACAAGACTGGAGAATGTTAAGTGACAAAATGAAAAATCCTCAACGAAAGACCTTGTGCTTTCCCTATAATCTCAAGGTGTGGACAGCAGCCATCAGTCAAGGGTGATAGATTTACGGTCGTCACTGCGCAAAGCGCTCACTTTTCAAAATGGAAACATCATATGGCTGCCATCCACCTCTCCCAACACTCCAGTCTCCCACTCCTCAGACACCTCACACTCGCGCGTAAAAAATCCTTCGGCGGTGGTGGCGGAGGAGGGTGGGGGCTAAAGAATGGCTCGGCCAGAAGAAAAAAACCCACTCCTCCATCACTCCTTAGGTATGGCTCGTTTCCGAAAAACACACAATGACACCACTCGTAAACATTTAGGAAATGCTCCAAATAACGGTGGGCAAATCGGGCCGAGAAACGTCCAGGTAGGCCTAGAAGCCGGCTCCTCTTATTCCCGCCGCGGACCGAGGACCCAGAAATAAGCGGGAAAGTGAGAAGACCCCGCCCTCCGCAAATACCCAGGACCAGAGGACGCCTGGCGCCGCCTCTCAATGTCACTGGGGCCTCAAATAATCGAGGGGGGCCACCGAAGGAGCGAGAAGCAAAGAAAACACAATGGCGCCGGGGCCACCATCTTGGATTGGGCCCCCCTAGCTTCCCTACCTCCCCCCCAAAGTTTCTTCATCTCGAAAAACATGCAAGCGATGGAACTAACGACCCAATCAGACTCCAGCAACCAGACCATGGCCTGTACAAGGGCTATCAGGAGCTCGTGCGACAGGATGGCCGCAGAAAAACGCAGATGGAGGCGGATGGTGCCGAAGGCCCAAAGCTTACCTGAGCAAGGCAAAGACGTATGGCGGCGGCAACAGCGACGAAGAAGGGAATCTGCCTTCACTTCCGGTTCCCGGTTTTCCCTCCACCCGGCCTCCCGCCTTCGCTGATGCGAGCGCGCAGGCGCGAAGAACCGGAAGACGGGCCTTCTACGGTTGTGTAGTTCTGCTCGTTCTAGGGTTGCCTTTAGAAAATGCCTGCGTGAAAAAAAAATTTTTAAGCTGCTTCTTACTCTTTTGCTACTACCAGTAACAAAATGCATCAAGGAAACTATAATCCTTCCCATTGTTATCTTTTTTCCGCGTGTCCAGTTCTTTTCCGCGCCTCTCTCTTCATTTAGATTCTTGCCACTCAGGTCTTCTCTCTGGGCACCCCTCCTCTGGGCGCAGGAGGACCCAAGCTGGCGGGACTTCGATTTCCCACGGGGTCCTTGGCCCGGTAGTCAAGGTGACCTGGGGGCGCTGGCGCTGGAGTTAGGGAACGGCCAGCGCCAGGTGTAGGTAGTGGGTACGTCTCACGGATCCTACCTCCTACCTTTTCCCCAGTCTTGGAACGGCATTTACCCAAAGTAATGGTTGGCTGATGTATCTGATGTCCTAAGGGCCGTGGGCTTGGGCTGTAAGTCAGGAAGGTGTTTTGAAGCCACTGCGTGCAGGACTGGGGGTCTAGATTCTGCCCCAAGTGTTAACGATAAATACTAGGGCATGAGGGTTACATGGTGGTGGGTTAGTCGCTAAGTCGTGTCAGACCCACCAGGCTCCTCTGTCGATGGGATTCTCCAGGAAAGACTACTGGAGTGGGTTGTCATGCCCTCTTCCAGGGGATCTTCTCCACCCTGGGGTTGAACTCAGGTCTCCTGCATTGCAGGCTGGTTCTTTACCTACTGAGCCACCAGGGAAACCTGAGTGTTACATAACATTTTATAAATGTTATTTCAACCAGAATGGGCTTAACCCTTTACCCAATAACCCCTCCCTTGGTTCATCCTGAATATTTTTCCTGAATGAAACATTTGATATCTCCCGCCTCACTTTTATATGCTACAGAAGTCAAATGTGACTTAACAAAAATGATAACAAACGTTTGACCTTTTACCTATTATCACTTAACCATTTAACACCAAGGTGTACCATTATTCCCATTCTATATCAAGCAAACAGATTCAAAGAAATAAACATGTCCAAAGTAATACAGCTAGCAAGGTGACAGAGCCAGAATGGAGACACCTCTTTATTCTCTACTGTATCCCGTCTCCCTGATTAAAGAGTGCTTAATAAATACCCTATAGATAACCTCATTGGTTCAAGGCTCGTTTTCTGTGGCCAAAAGAAATAACAGTGATTCAAGGATGATGTTACAGAAGGGCAGTTTTTCCAACACACAATATCTTTTTTTCAACAGCATTTATCAACTGCCAGTCCTGCGTCAAGTGCTAGCCTAAGATCTGGGTACATAGCAATGAACAGCCCTATCATCACAGAGTTCATTTAACAGGGGAGACATGTCAAGTACGGATAAATGCTATGAAGAAAAACAAAGGAACGTTCAGTTCAGTCGCTCAGTCGTGTCCGACTCTGCGACCCCATAAACTGCAGCACGCCAGGCCTCCCTGTCCATCACCAACTCCCGGAGTCCACCCAAACCCATGTCCATTGTGTCGGTGATGCCATCCAACCATCTCATCCTCTGTCGTCCCCTTCTCCTCCTGCCCTCAATCTTTCCCAGCATCAGGGTCTTTTCAAATGAGTCAGCTCTCCGCATCAGGTGGCCAAAGTAATGTTACTACCTTTACTTTACTTTAAAAAGTAACGGCATTACAAAGTAATGCCAAAGCAATGTTACTACCCCTCAGATTTTCTCTCTAGTTACCATCTACAGTCCTCAGGTTTGCAAAGGAGGAGCCATGTGTTTCTCACTTAGGAGAAAAACTTACGTGCCATTTGCTTTTGTTTCTCCAACAAGCTTCAAAGGACATCCCTTTTGAGTGGGGAATACATAAGCAAGGAACAAAATGACTGAAAATGATAAATGAGAAGCAAAAGGAAGCTGACTCAACCCACCAGTTGATTTGCCCATAATTATTTTATTGACACTTTTATTGTTACAAAGGGAAAGTGTTGGTGATGTAAAAGGAAGGTCATGCACACAAGGGGACGCAACATCACTTTAGATCTCAGGAAGCAGTAAGCAACTGATGGTTCTTTGGGGAAATAGGAAAAGGGGGAAAACCAGTAAAGAGGAAGACCAACTTAAGAGAAACAAAAAGGCTAAAAAATGCAAACAGCTTCCTGGAACCACAATAGAGAAGCTAAATAAAGCCATCATTTCATCTTTTTAGCGATCACAAGGTCTTTGGGAAAAGAAAGATTGGAAGTACCAATTCTCTAGAGAATTAGGAGGGTCACAAGATGAATGAGTAGAATTAGAAAGCCACAGACAGAAGTGAGAAAACAGCTGTGTTTAGGTTTTGGCAGGTGAGCAGGGGGTCATTATAATATCACAGATTTGTCACTTATTGAATCCAGCTACTAGAAGCCATGCTAGGCTCTTTACAGAAGGCTTTCTAGTTAATGCAACAACAAGGTAGCATTATTTCAGCCTTACAAAGGACACGGGAGTTACAGTTTAAGTAGCTTGTCATGGTTGCCCAGCCAGCAAGTGGCAAAGTCAGGAGAGGGACCCAAGCCTGCCTGGCCCTGAAGTCAGTGTTTTCCACATCCCTACTTCTCCAAGCTACAAATTTCACAAAGGATCTGAGTGAAGGTGACTTGGCAGTTTACACGGTCCTGGTAAAAGAGCAATAAGGAGATTCTGGTCTGAGCAGGGTATGTCTAAGCTTCACAGGAGAATCATTGGATCCTGCTTCCTAGAATTTCTAGGGAATGCAAGGGAGAGAAGGATTATGGTGGAAGTTGGTTTTGACTTGAGGATTTCTTGGCAGGAGGGAACTGGGGGGAGGAGTCAGGCCCTAGGTTAGGTCCTAGGCAGCAATCCGGTAGTTGGGGTGGACCTGGGGCCTGACGTCACAGACCATGCCGAGAAGCTGGGCCAGGACACGTTCACGGTTTCTCTGCTGGGAGCTCTGCATGCCCTGCACCTGGCGCCTTGTAGCCTGCTCCACCTCAGCTGACAAGTTCCCTTGGGAGCCCATGGCCTGCAGAGTGGGAGAAAGGGTGGAAGAGAGAAAAGAAAAAGCAGAAACAGAGAAAGAAGCATCCAGGCACGTGGAAGGAAGGGTCCTGGAGCAAGGCCAGGAAGCAAGGCCCTCTCCAGAGTCATGCCCACCCTTGGAAATATCTAGATAGACACCACTCGCATCCACAGAAATATCTGGACACCAAAGAGACCAACATTATGCCCTCTCCTCTAAGATCTGACATGCAGCATCATCCTACAACAGACTGTAGGATCCTCACCATCTGTGCCCATAAAACTCTGCCCTCCACCCCAAATGTCATCATACCCTGCATAGACCTCAGCCATTCCCCCACCTGCACCAGCTACACGAGTCCTTCAAAACTCCCAAACTCTCTTACATACAACTAAGCTTGACCTCACCAGCGACCCTTGACCACCTTTTTTCTTGTGGAATCACCCTGGACACATCCCACCAGATATACCCCCCAACATGCACACTGGAGGTCCCATCTCAACTCCCCCACGACTCACTGCCTGCTGCTTGCTCTGGAATTCTTGCTCTCTCTCTCTGCGGTACTGGTCCACCTCCATTTGTGCCTCCTCCTTTGCCTGCTTCAGACGCCGGGCCTTCCCTGGAGGCAGAAGGACGGACTGAAAGTGGGGGTAGGACCCCTGCCCCATACACACACACTGTGAGAGTAGGGGGTCAGTCTCTCCCCCAAAGTTATTGCCTTCTCTCTGTCAGCCAAGAACTGGATTCTCATCACCCACCCATTTCTTCCCTCCTAAAAGCAACCGCAGCCCCCAGCTCTCTCTCCATCAGTCTTGGGTTATCCCAAGGACTCAAATGTCTGCTGTCCCTCTACCTCCAATTTTCTCTCCAGAATTCTAAGGAAAAAATGAGACTCACTCTTTCTGGCATCTGCCACCTTCTCAGCCGCCCGCTTCTCGGCTTGCAGGAGCTGCTGGATACCCTGGGATTGACTGGCCATTTCTGTTGTTAAGACCGATGTTGTTTGTTTCAGAAGCCACCAAGGTACCAGATGGCTCCCCCTCTTCCCTCTCCCCACAACGCCTAATCCTCCTTCAGCTGTTTGCTGCAGACTTTCACTCCCCCTGGGTCTTAGTGCTCCCCTTTTCGCTCAGCCTCCTTTGCCGGGTGTCTCCCCCAAACTGATCCTCCCATTGATGGCTGGTCCTCCTTTCCCACCTCTCACACTGGCAGTACTCAGAATTACCGCCTGGTGGCAGCAGAGACCAGGTCCAAAGCTGCCCGCTAACTACAGCAGGTGCAGAGCTTTCCCAGTTGGAAGAAATGGGGGGCGGCGGCCGAAAGGAGAAGAATGTTTAGGAAAGAAGGCGGCAGAGAGAGATTGAGACTGGGGTGAGGAGGTAAGGAAATTATGCGTGGTATGTTGGGAATAGAATATCTGAGCTTCTCTGAATTCTTCCAACTTCTCTTCCCCTCTTTTTTCTCCCTCCCATTTCCATCTTTTTTCGCTACATCTTTCCAGTTCCAAATTTCTCCATTCATCTCATTTGCTTTGTCCTACAGTTGTTTTCCTTGTCTTTTACTGTATTTTTCTTCTATGATCTGTCCCTTCCTTGGCCTTACTGTGGTTTGGGGTTTAGTTTTGCATTTTAACTGCGGTTTTTTTCTTGTCTTTATCTCTGTTTTCTCTCTCGTCTCATCTTTTCGTCTATCACTGAACCATCTCCTCTCTCCTCCCAGTTGAAGGAGGCGGGGTTAAACTCTCCAAGAGCCTTTGCCTCTGTTCCTTTTCCTCGCCTGTCTTCCAGACTTCCGGTTTCAGACGGACCCTTTATCTTAAGTTCCCTAGTTTCCCCCCGGAGGCTGGGCCAAGGAAACACCTCTTGCCCCCTCGGGGAGGAACGACATCCGGTAACACGCCTCACAGTTCATTTCCGCCCTTTACCTGCTTCTCGGCTTGCGCCACTTCCGTCAGTCTAGAGTGTCTCCGCCCTTCCCGCCTCCCTTCCTCCGAGCTTCTTAAACACGGGCTTCGGGCCTACTGCTCCGGGGGTACTTTGGGGGCGGGGGGGGGCAGGTCTGATGAGTAACCCCTCCCCCCAAGTCCCAGAGGGAGAAGCCTCTACATCTGTTTGCCGGGTACATTATATTCAATTTCTAGATCATTATTTGAAATTGTCTGTGACTTTTTAAAATTCAGGTATCTATTGATAAAAATTTCCCCCATCATTCTGTTTTGTATTATATAACAAAATCCTTTATGGAAATTTACCTGGGCTAATGAGCCTCTAAGTAATCATTTATCCTTTTCTCAAATTTTACATTTAAAAAAAAATGTGACCCCAGCGTCCCTCAAAATTTTTTTCAAACTTCTCGTCTGGTAAAGGGATGAGGGTTCGGATTGGCCTCATTTCTTGTTGAAAATTGTCAGAAGCAATGGGGAACCGAAGGGAGAAACAGAGAGAATGCCAGAGATGGAGGGGGAGGGACCATCCAAGGCTGGGGTCCTGACTGCTGCCTTCTTATCCTTCTTCCTCAGCCCAAGAGTTCCATGGCCTCCACTTCCCGTCGCCAACGCCGAGAGCGTCGCTTCCGTCGCTATTTGTCTGCAGGACGGCTGGTCCGGGCCCAAGCCCTCCTCCAGCGACACCCAGGCCTTGATGTAGATGCTGGGCAGCCCCCACCTCTGCACCGGGCATGCGCCCGCCACGATGCCCCTGCCCTGTGCCTTCTGCTGCGGCTTGGGGCTGACCCTGCCCACCAGGACCGCCATGGGGACACGGCGCTGCATGCCGCTGCCCGCCAGGGCCCTGATGGTGAGTCTGCCTGGTGGGGAACAAGGCCGTGAGCAACTGATGGGGTCTGAGATGAAGGCCAGTGGTAGAAGAAATTAGCTAGTTTTTTGGTCCTGGGACTCAGGGAAGTATTTGACCAAGTTGGCTTATGGCTGTCATTTATGCCTTCACATTACTGAGCTACCACTGTCTGAAGAGCCCAAGATTACCCAAACAGCAACTAGTACTCAAGCTTCACATCTCTCTAGATTGTTGTATGTTAGTTGCTCAGTAGGGTCCGACTCTTTGCAACCCATAGACTGTAGTCCACCTGGCTTCTCTGTCCATGGGATTCTCCGGGCAAGAATACTGGAGTGGGTTGCCATTCCCTTCTCCAGTGGATTTTCTTGGCCCAGGGGTCAAACCCGGGTCTCCTGCATTGCAAGCAGTTTCTATACGGTCTGAGCCACAATATCTAGGTTAGTAGCTACTTCTTTCTCTTAACTGGTTGTTTGCTTGTAGTATGAAAAGTAAGATAGAGGGTACTCTCTGCAGTTACAATGCATGGATTCAAATCCCAGCTCCACAATTAACAGCTGTGTGTTCTTGGGCAGGTAACTAAACTTTCTTGATGCTTAATTTGTCCCCGTGCAAAATTAATTAGTAGCAACCTTTGCTGTGTGCCAGGCACTTCTCACAAAGTAACTCATTTAGGGCTGCCCTGGTGGCTCAGACAGTAAAAAATCTGCCTGCAGTGAGGGAGACCTGGTTTCAATCCCTGAGTTGGGAAGATCCCCTAGAGGAGGGTATGGCAACCCACTCCAGTATTATTGCCTGGAGAATCCCCATGGACAGAAGAGCCTGGCGGGCTACAGTACATGGGGTTGCAAAGAGTCAGACACAACTGGGAGACTAAGCACATAAGCACTTCTCATGAAGCAACTCATTTAATCCTCACAACTACCCTGTGAAGATATAAGCACTAACATCAACCTTCACTTCTCAGATAAGGAAACAGCACAGAGAAGTAATTTGCCAAAGTCAAACAACTGTTAAGTGGTAGAGCAAGGATTGTATCCCAGCAGCCTAACTAGATAGTCTCTGCTCTGTGGTACTTTGTAGAATTACACAGTGATAACACCTGTGTTCAAAGCACCCATGTTGTGACAGATGTTTTTAGCATCAACTGACACAGTACACAATGAAGCACCCAGCACGTGATAGCTCAGTTCAGTCGCTCAGTCGTGTCCGACTCTTTGCAACTCCATGAATCACAGCACGCCAGGCCTCCCTGTCCATCAACTCCCGGAGTTCACTCAAACTCACGTCCATCGAGTCAGTGATGCCATCCAGCCATCTCATCCTCTGTCGTCCCTTTCTCCTCCTGCTCCCAATCCTTCCCAGCATCAGAGTCTTTTCCAATGAGTCAGCTCTTCGCATGAGGTGGCCAAAGTATTGGAGTTTCAGCTGCAACATCAGTCCTTCCAGTGAACCCCCAGGACTGGTCTCCTTTAGGATGGACTGGTTGGATCTCCTTGCAATCCAAGGGACTCTCAAGAGTCTTCTCCAGCACCACAGTTCAAAAGCACCAATTCTTCGGCGCTCAGCTTTCTTCACAGTCCAACTCTCACATCCATACATGACCACTGGAAAAACCATAGCCTTGACTAAACAGACCTTTGTTGGCAAAGTAATGTGTCTGCTTTTTAATATGCTGTCTAGGTTGGTCATAACTTTCCTTCCAATGAGTAAGCATCTTTTAATTTCATGGCTTCAGTCACCATCTGCAGTGATTTTGGAGCTCAAAAAAATAAAGTCTGCCACTTTCCACTGTTTCCCCATCTATTTGCCATGAAGTGATGGAACTGGATGCCATGATCTTAGTTTTCTGAATGTTGAGTTTTAAGCCAACTTTTTCACTCACCTCTTTCACTTTCTTCAAGAAGCTCTTTAGCTCTTCTTCACTTTCTGCCATAAGGGTGGTGTCATCTGCATGCCTGAGGTTATTGCTATTTCTCCCGGCAATCTTGATTCCAGCTTGTGCTTCATCCAGCCCAGCATTTCTCATGATGTACTCTACATGTAAGTTGAATAAGCAGGGTGACAATCTATAGCCTTGACATACTCCTTTTCCTGTTTGGAACCAGTGTGTTGTTCCATGTCCATTTCTAACTGTTGCTTCCTGACCTGCATACAGATTTCTCAGGAGGCAGGTCAGGTGGTCTGGTACTCCCATCTCTTTGAGAATTTGCCACAGTTTGTTGTGATCAGCACATGATAAGCACTCTAGATACTGGCCATTGTTCCTGTGGGTATTAATAGATCCATACTCCTTTACGCACAGTTCTGAAACTCAGAAACACTCTAAGAACCATATTTTTTCATCAGCTTGCCACCAAACTCATTTGGTGACAAAAACCTAACCTAACCTGAAGCTAAGCTATTTATGATATGCTGTTATCCTACTGATGTCAATATTCATCCATTTCACTGCAGAAACATTCACATGTTTGGTTATCAGGGCTAGCCATGCTCTCCCGGACTACCTGATATACAGTGTACCATTGTCTCTTGGTATCTGAGAGGGATTGGTTCTAGAACCCCCCACTCCCAGGATACCCAAATCCGCAGGTGCTCAAGTCCCTTTTATGAAATGGTGTGATGTTTGCATATAACCCATGTACTATATTCCTGTAGATTACTTAAAATACTTAATCCAATGAAAATGTTATGTAGATAGTTGCAGGCAAACTGCAAATTCAAGTTTTGGCTTATAGAACTTTATGGAATTTTTTTTTTCCCCCTGAATATTTTAGGTCTGTGGTTGGTTGACTCTGCAGATGTGGAACCTGAGGCTATGGAGGGTCAACTATATGTACTTTCAGACCAGCTCTTATCAAATCTCCCAAATATCTGCATTCTGGAAAGCCTTTGATATTGATGGGGGCTTGTTGATACTGTAGTGGCAGTGGAGGCAGCTCAGAAGAGATGCAGCTCTCCCTAAGAAAATAACAGGTGAAACGCCATTTCCCCTTTTAGAGACTTTCCTTCTAGAGTAAGAACGTTAGATGAAAATCTCTTGGTGGATGAGCAATCTGAACTCAGTTTGATTGCTATTGTCATCCCCCCCAGCTCCCCAAGAATGTACAGGAACCTCACCTACACCCCGAAACCTCCCCCATGTAGTCAAAAATCCCCTATTGTTTAGTTCCCCTAACATAGTGAGATAGGCTGACCTATTCAGATATTTTTTAAACTTAGAACAAAGAGACGAGGTTTACAAAGTGTAGGCACCCAACTTGACAGTTGATACTGTATATGACAACGGAGCAGAATGCCCCCAGGCAGACCTCAGACCCCGTTAAGTCCCAGCCCTGCCGCTTAATGGGCTGTGTGTCAAGCCCTCTCCAGTTTAGCCTGCGTGAACCTAATTTGCTTCTCTAGAATGGAGGTTGTGGCGAGTGAGGCAAGCACTTGGTGCAGTTTTGGTATTCACTAGATGATAAATAGGGCTTCCCTAGCGGTCAGCAGTAAAGAATCCACCTGCAGTACAGGAGATGTGGGTTCGATCCGTGGGATCGGGAGGATTCCCTGGAGAAGGAAATGGCAACCCACTTCAGTATTCTCCAGAAAGTCCTACAGACACAGGAGCCTGGCGGGTTAGAGTCCATGGGGTCACAAAAAGTCAGATACAACTTAGTGACTAAACAACAGCAAAAGATGAGAAGTGCTGTTATTTTTATTCTTTTATTACTCGGTTAAGGCTTCGTTAGTGACAGAAATGTCTTTTATGGTAGGTGCTTCCTTCACTGTATTGAATTCTAAGAAGCATGTGAGGTTGATATTATGGTTCCATTTTAGGAGGAGGAAAACAGGGCCCAGAAACTTCAGGACCTTGCTGAAATTTCACCTACACTCAGGTCACTTCCAGGCCCTCTCAGGCTTTCCTTCCTCCTGGTCCCCTGCCATCCTTACCACCAGGTGGCCTTCTAACTCCTTGGTAGGAAGGCCCATCTCTAGGGACCATTCTGCCTTAAAATCCAGGTATTTTCTTTGAACAGGTGAAATGACCCAGAATCTTCTGGGGGAGGGTAGATTTCCCTTCAGTTCCCATGGTGGGTCCAAGGGATGTGTCAGTTCGTTCTGGGCTGGGCTGGGTTGTCACACCCAGTGAGATGCCAGTAAACGGCCACTACCTTTGAGGCTTTTGGTAACACTTCCTAGGGAGGTGGTCTTAGCTGTCAGAGACCCTGTATAAACATACCTTAATCCAACAATAGCCATTCTCTGCCTTCAGCAAGAATGAGTGAACAATGACAAACAGGGTCGTTTTGTCACCATCTTTGCAAAAAGAATAAGTCCAAAGCCAGCTTGATTTTTTTGTTTTTATTTCCTTAGTGTAGCATTCACTGCACCTCTGCCCTGTGCCAGCACAGTATGAGACATTTCCCATCCATTACCCACTTTGATCTGCTCAGTAGAAGTAGGCTGTGGCCCTGCTTTACAGATGACTGGGCCATCCGGTTTACGTTCCTTTTGCCTTTCCAACTTAACCTCCCACGGCACACCCACAAACCTGAGACTCCTGCTCCATGACTGTCTTCAGTGACCCCGAGCCTGTTTTCAACAAGCAGGTCTGTCTTTTATCTGCCTCTTGCCTGTCGCCTTCCTGCCCGCCCTAGTAAGTTTTCCACCTTGCTAAGTTATTCTCCCTTCACAACCCAGTGTAGGCCCCCACCTCCTGCTAGAAGCCCTCTCCTACCAGCCCGCCCACTGTTACCTTTTCTTCCTCTGCATCTCAATCATCACTGAATATAAACTTCTGATCTGGCATTTTTTTTAAGTGTTCTGTACCAATTAGTATCAACATCTCATTAAGACAGAAATCGTGTCTCATTTTGGGGTGAAGAACAGTGCTTCCATCACTAAGATGAAGTACGTGTTTACACCACAAAGCTTTTTTTCACATTTATTTTTCCCAGTATAAAAGTACAACATATGAATTACAAAACATTGGGAAAAGTTGATCCGTACTGTTAAATTGTCAGTAAATTTGGTGTTTCAAATAACTGAAGAGGGTGGTGGTGAACTATTTAATAAATGATACCAGACCATTTGTCTTCTCTGGAGAAAAATAGTCTTACCTTACACCTGACTCAAAAATAAATTGCAGCAGATTAAACATCTAAATGCGACAGGAAAGTCTCAAATTCACGAAAGGGTTTTCTCTGGGGAGATAAAACCCAGAAGACAGTATCAAAGAAAACTTTAGTTTTATCTCTGATGGTTTTTTTTTTAATAAAATTATGTTGCAAAAATGAAAATACATTAACATACCTTGTGGTAGGAATAGGTTGCTTATCATATGTACTTGGTACTTTTTTCCTTTTTTGAAAAACAAATTTTTTTTCTAGGAATAAATATAGTAGGAAAAAACACAAGGGCATAATCTTGGAGTGGAGAAAAACCCTTCTAAGAATGAAATAAAAGTCAAAATCTGTAAGTTGAAAATAGACACAGATTTAATGACAAAAACTTTGAAAAGATAGAGGAAAATATTTACAGTATATGTGAAATAAACACAAAGGATGGGTATCCATATTATATAAATAACTCTCATATCTATCTGTATATTATCCAAGGGAAAAGTAGACAAAGAATATGAATATGAAAAACTTTCATTAATAAAGTCATTTTTTTTAATCTATCAGATGGGCAAAATTTAAAGGGTTGGTGATATTCAGATTTGATGAAGGACTTCACAGACACTCATATTCTTTTTTAAAATACTTTGATAATTACCTAGTTTATTTCAAGAATAATTGAATAATATTCCTTATCGTATATAAAAAGTTTCCTAAAAGTGATAAAACTATAATTTCATTAGGCACTCCTATTTTCTTGATGGGGTGTACCTTGGCACAAATTTTTTTGAAAGCAGTTTGGCAAAATTGCACATTTTGTTTGACTCAGAAATTCCCCTTCTGAGAATCTACCCCACAGAAGTAGTGTAAGGAGTCCACAAACACATATGTATAAGACTGATCATTTTTGGAAACAAAGTCTTTCTATTGGGGGTGGGAAGATTTGTTTCATACACACAATGGAACACTACACAGTCACAAAAAAGAATGAGGTAGTCTATGTATACTCCTGTGGAAATTATAAATGAACTGCTAAATGAAAAAAGCAAGTTACCAAACAACATGTAACTCTTGAAAAGAAATTGTCGTGCATATGTGTTTATATACACCAAGACACGACTGAAAAGGGACCACACCTAGCTGTTAACAGTGGTTAAGTTTGTTCTTCAATCTTTAAAAAGAAAAGAAAATTTCATATTAATTATGTCCTTTTCACATTAAAATATCAGGTACAACTTGGAGGGAAAGCTACTCATAGTCTACCACCCTGAAACTAGAATTTTCACATATTTCTTTCCAATGCTTTTTTCAACCATTGATTTGGTCTCTTTTTTCACACAATTGTGATTGGATCCTATATACAGTTTTGCAGCCTGCTTTTTCCCCACACCAACATAATCTTTAGTGGCTATTTAATATGCTGTACCAGATTTTACTCATAGTGTTTTATAGTTGGAGGCCTTACCCCTTCAAACCTATGAATTTAAAAACCTCCCCTGCAGACCTGAGCACCCACCCACCCTCACACCTGCAAATAAGCTGTTGAAAGACAAGGCCAGTTGCTGGGTGGGACAGGTTGGGAGGGCTTGTGACAGGTCACATCAGTACTAAAGAGAAGTTCCCCCACCCCCCCATCCTGATGTGGTTTGCGTTGAGTGACACTCAAGTGTGCCAGGAGATGGGTGGGGGGCAGTGGGCCTTGGCCAGCCAAGGCTGGACCCATTCTCTCTTGTGCCTTCCTGGTATTGACAGGACAGCCCGCCCTTTGTCCCATCGTTTTGCCAGGCAGCCAGTATGTTCTAGCATCAGTGAATAAAGATTGAAAGACTGCTGGCCCACTTCCTCCTGCCCTAGGGAGAAAAAGTAGGTCTACAGGAAGAGAGGGCGCCTCATTCACCTTCCTCTGTCCTGGGAGTGCAGGGGGTGTTGGTGGCTGTGGCAGGGGGCACTGGTAGGTGCAGTGTTGGCACTCAGCTGATAATGGACCAGGTGCGTTGAGGTCAGGACTCAGGAAGAGGGGAGCTCGGGCATGTCAGTCCCTTTCCTGGTTTCCCCCAGCCTCCTGTCAGCTAGGTTGGGAGCATCTGTCTCAACCCCTTTCCCCTGCCTTAGGTCAGCAGTCATTTGGAAAGACTTTGCCTTGCTGCTAGGAACATCAGTGGCTTAAATTCATTACTGGACTACCTCTCTATTACCCTCTCAGCATCCCCTGGCTAAGGCTGGCTGAGAGAAATTTCCCTGAGAATATTTATTTTTCTCAGTTTATTGAAAAGTGATATAAAAAGAAAAATATTATGTATTTGTATATTTATAATGGTACAGATCAGGGTGTTCAGGTATTCTATATAGGATATAGTTTTGGATGAGGAACACAATAAAAAGTATAAAGTAACTATTTTTCAAGCCAAAAAATGGAATATATAGGCAAAGGGAGGCAAGCTAGAAAATATCATTTGATGTAGTGGAGCTCCCAGGACACCAAATTGGTCTGCAAAGACAGAATATTTTAAACTACCACAGTTACTCATGAGGTAAAGTATCAATAAGTATTTGTCAGTGAGGACGATTGC
Source organism: Capra hircus (assembly GCF_001704415.2). Taxonomy (NCBI): domain Eukaryota; kingdom Metazoa; phylum Chordata; class Mammalia; order Artiodactyla; family Bovidae; genus Capra; species Capra hircus. Next base: position 22,230,504 of record NC_030830.1, read on the forward strand.
ATAGTACCCAGGAGGCATCCGTGTGGGCAACCCTTCCATTGTTCTAAGACCAAGGGAGTGAATGACCTGCCGGATTCAAGATGGCGGCCCTCCTAGCTAATTTGTGCTCGCTGCTCTCCCGTCAACAGCCTACACGGATTTCTTCCTGCCACTGCTGAGTCGCTGTCCTTCTGCCATGGGAATAAAGAATAAGGATGGGGAGACCCCAGGGCAGATTCTGGGCTGGGGACCCCCCTGGGATTCTGCTGAGGAGGAGGAGGAAGATGAGGCCTCTAAGGAACGGGAATGGAGACAGAAGCTGCAGGGAGAGCTGGAGGACGAGTGGCAGGAGGTCATCGGGAGATTTGAAGGTAAGGATGCCATTTCCATCCACAGCCGCCCTTCTTCCCCACTGGCTTCTTGTGCTCCCTTCTCCCGTGCTGCCCATCACCTCCTCACGGCCTCTCCGAGACCACCCCCACCTGCCCTCCCAAACAGATGATGCTTCCCATGAGACCCAGGAGCCCGAGTCCTTCTCAGCCTGGTCAGATCGCATGGCCCGGGAACATGCCCAGAAGCGCCAGCAGCAGCGGCGTGAGGCAGAGGGAGCCTGCCGACCCCCACGGGCCGAGGGCTCCGGGCACAGCTGGCGGCAGCAGGAGGAGGAGCAGCGGCTCTTTCGAGAGCGAGCCCGGGCCAAGGAGGAGGAACTGCGTGAGAGCCGAGCTCGGAGGGCGCAGGAGGCGCTCGGGGATCGCGCTCCGGAGCCGGCCAGAGCCGGGCCCCGGGCAGAGCACCCCAGAGGCGCAGGGCGGGGCAGACTTTGGCGCTTCGGTGATGTGCCTTGGCCCTGCCCTGGGGGAGGGGACCCAGAAGCCATGGCTGCAGCACTGGTGGCCAGGGGTCCCCCCTTGGAGGAACAGGGGGCTCTCAGGAGGTACTTGAGGGTCCAGCAGGTCCGCTGGCACCCTGACCGCTTCCTGCAGCGATTCCGAAGCCAGATTGAGACCTGGGAGCTGGGCCGAGTGATGGGAGCCGTGACAGCCCTTTCTCAGGCCCTGAATCGCCACGCAGAGGCCCTCAAGTGACTGAGGGGAGAACGAGAAACTGCAGGAAGGGCAAGACAGTAGGAAGGTTAAGGTCAGGAGGCCAGTACCGAAGGGCAGAGGATATGGGGTGGGAGCAAAACTTGTAATGAGTGGGGGTGGGGGGATGCGGGCCACCACCCTGCTCCTTGACTCTGCCATTTCCTAATAAGACCTGGTTCCACATTGCACACCCGGTGTCTCCTCTGCCTTTTTCCATCACTGTGGTTTTCATCACCCATGACTTCTCATTTCCCACTCCACATGCCAAAACCTGCAGCTCCTATACCCCTGCACCATGCAGGCGCATACTGACTGGTGCCCTCTGCTGCAGACTAGAAGCCCCCTGCCCACCCATAAGGGTGGCGCTAAGAGGACCCAGCTTGTCTGCCCTCCAGTCTCTCCCCTTCATATGCTGGGCTCCTCTCCACTGTTCAGTCAGCAGTTGGAGGAATAGATGTGAACAGAGGCAAAAAGGGGAACAAAGCTAGTTTCCCTCCCCTCCCCAGCCAGAACCACATCCTCCTCCCCACTTAACACCCTCTTCCCCTAACACAGGGCTTTCCCTCTGCTGAGTCACTGAATGATCTGAATTGGGGGCACCTGGAGCTGGGGGACAATGAGAATGTGGTGGGAGGATGGGGGGTAGAAGCAGAGAGAAGAAGGGAAGAGCCCTTGTGGGGGAGTGGAATTTCAGCTACTAAAATTAGGAGCAGGGGAAGGAGGCGGAAAGAGCCAAATTATGTAACCTGGGTTGTCTGTTCTTGGGCAACCAGAGATCCACACCCGAGGCCATCAGTCCCGGGCTTCTCAGTCCTGACTCTCCTCCTCCAGGGCTCCAGTTCTCAACTCCTCCAGCCACCTTCTGCCCCCATCCCAAACCTGGGCTCCATCTCTGGGCAGCCCAGTCTTGGCCTTCCAGATAAACATCCCCTTTTACTGAGGTTAAGGAAAAGGTCCTGGCAGGTGGTGGGAGAGGGTCTAGGGTTCCTAAGGTGGGAGGGTAGTGGGAGTACCATCTCTTCCACTCTTCAAACTCAGTCCCCTCTTCAGCTCCCTTGAACGAGGGTAGGAAGTTGCAGACAGCTCCGCACCCTACACCACCGGTGGAATCCCACAGTACTGGCAGGACACAGCAGGAACTCAGGGGCAGGACTCAGGAGAATATGGGCATGCGCCGGCACGTGCGCAGTCCACACATGTCTGCACCAGAGAATGTTGTGAATCAGAACTTATTTTTCAGGTTTGGAATGGAATGCCGGTCTACACAGGAGAATCCCAGGTGTGGAAGCAGAGGGCGATGGGGGATGGGGAGGGGAAGTCTCTGGAAGCATGGGCACACGAGGTGGGTGTGAGACCCTTGGAGAAGACAGAGAGCCAACAGACCCCAGGTCTCCCAGGACCTGGCAGATGTTCAGGGGGCAGGAGGAGGGAGGGCTGATGAGAAAGATCCTGTGAGAGGAAGCTGCCGTGATTCAGAGAAGAGACTGAGCTGTTAGCAGCCCAAGCGTCCGGTTCCTCTCACAGGCCGGAGACTTCGGAAGTAGCATGCAAAGAGCTCAAGTTCGAAGTGGCGGGGGTGGAGTTGGGGTTAGGATCTTTAAGCTGGGGCTTGAGAAGTGAGCAACAGAAAACTCTGGTGTCCAGATTTGTTCCTTCACCCAGGAGACAGTCTGGTTTTTAAGCACATCATTGGCCCCTCTGTGCGAGTCACATAAAACCCAAGCAAAGTAAGTCCCACTCTCTGGCCCCCCGACCTCCCTCTTTTCAACGTCTCTCCTGGGTGTCTGGCCCCCAGCCCGGTTGGGGGTTCCCCTGAGATGAGGGCTGTTCACTTTCTCTGACCACACGGTTTCCGCTTCTGTGTCTCTTATTTCCTAAGCTGATAAAAATACTGAGCCCTAGAGGCCCTGGCTTCCTCTGACCCCCTGGGGCCAGGAGGCAGGCATCCTGTCTTCCACAGTTGGGGTGGGGAGGGGAAGCAGGGATCCCCAAGGGGTGACTCAGAGCCTTCCGTGCAACTCTGGGGACATGGACGTGTGCAGCCTTGCTCTAGAGCTGGAACGAGAAATTGCTTCTCAGTGGAGTGTGCATTGGGGCTCAGTTAGAGACATGGGGTTGGGAATGAGACTGATGAGATTGAAGAGGGTCCCTTGGGAGATTGGGGTTGGGGCAGATCTGGTTAAATCAGGAAAAGGGTGTGGGAGGGACTGTCTTCAGTGCAGTTCAGCTGAGCATCAAGTAGCCCAAAGATAAATGCAAACTGCTTCAAATTTGCTGTCCAGTAGGGGATGCAGACCTAATCAACTGATTAAGGCATGCTGAGTGAACCAGATAGAGTAAGATACAGTGGATGTAGAAGGTAAGGGGAGGGGGGAGGGGTGTTCCATCTGCAAGCACCCAGCAGGCTCTGAGGGAGGAGAGGGCATTTGATGAACAGGTGGGATTTCTGGGGGAGGGGTTGAGTGAAAGGGCCCTGGAAAGGAATGAAACAGCTTGAGCAGAGGCTGAAAGTCAGAAAACAGTGTATGTTCAGGAAAGGCGAGCATCCTGCTGTAGGTGGAGTGCAGGTGTGAGGGAGCATGTGCTGAGGAAAGGACAAAGAATGTCAAGATAAGGGGTGTGGACTGGCAGCCAGTGGCACTGTGACAGCTGTAGAGAAGGGGGCAGGGACTACTTCACGTGTACGGCCAAGGAGTAAAGAAGACAGGTGCCGTGGGCAGTGGGGGACACATACTACGTGTTAACCGTGTCACACCCTTTTCCCAACATCAGAATCCTGCCGGCAGCTGTCCAGAAGGATCTCCGTTATACAGATGAGACTGAGGCTCATAAATGTACTGTAACTTACAGTCAGACAGCTACAAAGTAATGGAATTAGCGTTAAACTCATTTTACCCCAAAGCCTGTGTACTCTCTACTTAAGTCCCAATAACTCCAAGTGGCATTAAAGGAAGGGACAAATCTTACAACTTTGAGAGGGATAAGTCATTAGGGTGTGCCAGCTGATTGGATGGTGGGAGTGAGGGAAGACGAGTCCTAGATGGCTCCAAGGTTCGAGCCAAGGGGATAAGAAAGCCCAGAGTACCCTAAACCAAGGAGGTATGTGGCTGAGGGGAGAATGAGTTGGTTTCAGACAACCAAATTTTTATCAAGTACCTGATGGGAGCAGAGTGCTCTGCTAGACAATGGATATAAATGAAATAAAGTCACTGCCCTCAAAGGGCTTGCAGTCTATTGAAATATACAAACAAGTGGGCTTCCCAGGTGTGCTGGGTGGTAAAGAATCCACCTGCCAGTGCAGGAGATGAAAGAGACTCAGATTTGATCCCTGGGTCGAGAAGATTCCCCTCAAGCAGGAGATGGTAACCCGCTTCAAGATTCTTGTGGAGAAAATTCCATGGAAGATGATCCTGGCAAGCTACAGTCCATGAGGTGGCAGAGTCAGACACGGCTGAGCAAACGTTTCACGTTTAGGCTACAGTGAACCAAATGATCTAATGTGGGTGGAACAAACTAACAGAAATCCTAGGGATTTCTCCAGGGTTCTGTGTACAAGCAAGCACCAACCACATATGACGGGAGGCGCACCTGCTCAGAATAATACAGTGCTCAGGAATGTCCTGCAGGGTTGGAGGTAGCAGCATGACCCTGAAGTGCAGGTTTCCAGCAGCAGGTCTGGAGCTCAGAAGAAAAGTTGGAGCGGCTGGAGACAGATTTGGGCATCCTTTTCTGAGTGGACAGGATCCCTCCAAGAGAGGGTGATCAGAAGAACCTTGAGGATGATCAAAGGGAGGGAAGCCAATAAAGGAGAGAGATTGAAGGGACAGAAAAGTAGGGCAAGAGAGGTGTGCCAGGCAGAGACCTGGCAGCCACATCTGACACTTCAAAGAAGTCTAATAGGTGACAGTTCAGAAGATCTGGGTTCAGGACTAGACGATTACAAATTTTGAGAAGACAGTTTCCACTTATCAGAGGGGCAGAAATCGCTTTACTTAGGTTAAGGGATGAGTGGGAGGTGAGGAAAAGGAGGAGCTGAGTACAAAGTCAGAATAGTGAATACTGAAGGTAACTGAGAACCATCTTTACAGTGAGGAAAATTTTACCAGTTCCCGAAAAAGTGGTTGGTTAGAGGGCTAGTCGCGAGACATCACACAGAAAAGGAAGATGAGAGGTGGAATGGACATTTAAGGGAGAGAGAGAGTCCAGGAAAGGCGTGTTATTTTTGAGAAGTAAAGTTGAGTATCTAAAATGAAGGCACATGGGAAGAGATACTGAAAACAAGAAGGGAAAGGGAATGGTAAACATGGGGAAGTGAAATACGGAGTACAAAGAGGCTACCTTAGGAGAAAGAGTCCTCTGACTCGAGAAGAAAAAGGAAACACGAAGGGAGAATAAGGCAATAAAGGGTACTCCTTAGGTGACCCTAAGTTCAATAAAAACCTAATAGCGTCACTGAGAGTAAAGAGCTAGGGAGGGATGTAGGTTTAGAACATGGAGGAGTAGATATAGTACTGCAGGAGTAGAACTCGGAAGTCAACAAAGATAGGGGACCTTAAGGGCTTCCTGAGGTTAGATGACCAGGATTAATAATAGGCCTCTTACTGTTTCATGATCTTTTCCTGAGCCCCGTCTAGACCCACAAGGTTGCCTCTACAATCTTCTGGAGAGACAACCAGAAAGTAAATGGCCTTGGGAGAGAAATACTCTATAATATCCAACCCCCTAATCCTACCCACTACTGGTCACACTGGAAATCTTGGGGATGCCCAACTCCAGTCCGGGGGTCCCAGGAGGTCGTCACACCTCGACCTGCCCAGGGACCCAATTCTCGGGAGGCCATCATGCCTCAGCCTGCCTGGGGATTCGATCTCTAGGAGGCTGTCACACCTCAGCCTGCCTGGAGATCTGCACCCTGACCCGGGGACGCCTGGCTCTCAGGTTGCAACAGTTCTGGGTAGAGTAGGGCTTCCCTGGTGGTGCAGAGGTTAAAGCGTCTGCCTGCAATATGAGAGAACTGGGTTCGATCCCTGGGTCAGGAAGATCCCCTGGAGAAGGAAATGGCAACCCACTCCAGTGTTCTTGCCTGGAGAATCCCATGGACGGAGGAGCTTGGTGGGCTGCAGTCCACGGGTCGCAAAGAGTTGGACACGACTGAGCGACTTCACTTCACTTCTGAGGATATGACTCGCTTGGCAGTCCAGGAGAAGGACCTAAGAATGAGACCACTGAGTTTCCCCAGATCAACTTTTTCAAGATCTTACTGGTAGAATATCAGGTAGGGAAGGAGAGGTGAAGAAAGACTGATCTGGATACACAAATTGTTGGATGCGTGGTAGAGATGGTGGTGGAGGAGGTTGTGTTATGAAGACCAGAAGGACAAGGAAGATTCAAAGGCATGGATTTCAAGAGAGGAGGAGATTATCAGTGGTGCCAAGGGGAGAGGAGAACAGTGCCCTCTCCTGCCCCTTGCTCCTAGTGATGGGTGTGAAAGAAAGGGCAGCCTTCACCATAGACAGAATGAACGTTCTTAGGGAAAAGCCAGGTTTCAATGTTCCAGAGGAATATGCTTTCAAAAGTGAAATAGAGGATTTAAAGATATGAGGAGTTCCATAAAATATTGTGGAATGGGTTGTTACAAGCATCCTGTGTTGGATAGGGGATCGAATCCAGGGAGGTTAAATCCCAGTGAGAGTTCTAGAGAAAACTAAGTCTGGAGGGTTTTGCTTCTAGAAGAAAGAGGTTGCTGGCTTCTGACATTTAGAATAGGAGATACATTGCATTTATCATGAAGGAAACCATAAATACCTCGAAGGGATCTTAGGAGTGTGTGTAAGGTATTTCTTCCATCTCCATGGCTGGCTTTGTGCTGACAGTTCCCACCATTGACAACCTAGTTCTGACATTGCCTCTGAAATCTAGACTCACATATATTGATAGAATTGCCAAGTGACATTTCTTGGCAATTTCTTGGCAACATAACTCAAATTTTATCCAAGACTTCGCTATCTGGCCAATAGATTTAAATCCAAAATTGAACTTCTGGTTCTCCCATCCCATCAGAATCCGGCTTCTCTCTCAGTCTCCCCATCTTCCACCTCCCTCATCATCAATCCGTCATCTGGGCCTGTCAGTTCTACCCCTGAAATGTATCTCAGTATGTCCCAGATTTGTCTCCTTCTGTCCCATCTCCATGGCAGCCACCGTCTTCTCCCGAGGGTCACTGCAGTTGTCTGCTACCTGGTGTCCCTGCTTGCAGTCTTACTCCCCACAGTCCAGTCTAAACACAGGAGCCACAGTGCTCTTTTAAAAACGTGAATCCAATCACGTCTATCTCACCTTCTCTCCTCGCCCCACTCGCCCACATACATGGACACACCCTGACACCCTCCAGAGCTTCCCCTGGTTGACGACAGTTCAGATGCTTTACCTGCCCTTGCAGGGCCTGCGTGCTGTGGTCTCTGCCGTGCCCCTGTTCTCTGAGCGTGTCCACCTCCCACTCTCTCTGCTCCAGCCTCACTGGCTTCCTTTCTGTTCCTCAGCACCCCCAGCTCATTTCCATCCTCCGGCCCTTGCAGTAGCTGTTCCCTTTGCCTGGACTGTTTCTCCCCCAAACCTTCACTCAGCCACTCCTGTCATTTAGGTCTCAGCTTAAAATGCCACTTACTCGGAAAGGACTTTTCTGACCACGGTGTCTAAAGTAGATCCCTGCCGCTCTTGGCACATGTCCCTATCTTATTTCCTCATAGCACTACTTACTGCTTTCTTCTTCAGTGTATTTCCTTTCTCCCTTGCCTCACTAGAAGGAAATCCTGTATCCTTACTGCCTGGGACAGTGCCCAGCATGCAGTAAGCTCCCAATCGGTAGGTGTCCAGTATGCTACTGGGGAGGAGCAGAGAAACAGCTCCAGAAAGAGTGAAGAGATTGGGCTAAACCAGCAATGTCACTGTCTGGTGGTCAAAGTCAAGTCCAATGCTTTAAGTTCCCAAAAAAGACTCGTTAAATGGAAGCATGAATGAATAATGGGGAAAGGCAGGATAAAGCTCAACTTCAGGTATGTAGCTCAGACTGAACTTACATTTCAAGTCAGGTTTAACTATAGGGTTAGGAATGGAGATGAGTTAATTCCAAGATGAGCTCTAGAAACAGCGCTGGGTTAGTTTAGTGTATAAGTTTATTTAGGGGGTTCATTATTGAGATATGTTTAGATTTGAGGTTAGGGTTGATTTTGAGTTGCGATTTGGGTTGAGGTTAAGCATGGGTTAGGATCAAAGTTGACGTTAAATCCCAGTTTAGGTTTTGAGGCTAAGTTCAGGTTTGAGGCTGGTTATCATTTCAACCTCATTTTAGAGGGCTCAGCAATTTCACTAGTTTTCTCCACAGAGACCACTGTAGAAACTGTACTTCCTTGGGTTTGGAGCACAAGACTCTAGTCATCACCCCTCCCACTCAGGGAAAGCCCCAAACCAACTGCTGGCCTCCTCAAGAAAGAAACTGAATTTCACACAACCTCCGAAACTAAGATTGAAACCAAGATTGGTCCATCTCCAGGAGCGTCCCTCAGCGCATCGCAAACGCCTGTGACACAGACCCAGCTCTCCCCTTTCCTTCCTCCCTCTCACGTCTCCCTCTCCTCCTTGCCTTCCCCTTTCGCCCTCCCATGTCCCAATTTTCCTCTCTGACCAAAGCTTCTCCACTTCTGTTTTTCACCATTAATTGCAACGTCATTTAACACTTTATTAATAATATAGCTGAGGTCTCCCGAGTCCATCAGCTCCTACCACTGGAGAGGCAGAAAAAGACAGCAGGAAGGAAAAGGGACTTCAGAGAAAGAGGGGCCCAGAGCAAAGGGAAGGAACAGGGACCAAGAGGGAGGCCAGCAGGGACACAGGACACAGGTGAAAAGAAAGAAGCTGATGCCAGTAGAGATCAAGATGCTTAAAAAGAGGCACCTGTGGCTGCCCTTCTTCCACTATTGCACCTGGTAAGCCACCACCTGTAGATTTTTGCCTAGAAACTCTCTCCTTTCCATTCTCCTGCTACTACCTCAGTTTATATGCTGCAGGCTCTTGTCACCTCCTTGCTGAGTTGTTGCAAAACCTTCCCAACTGGTCTTCTCACGTCCAGTTTCCCCTCCAGACCCCAGCTCCCATACCTCAATTCATTCTTCCTGTAGCTTCCAGACTCATGTTTTAAATATACCAATCTGGGTGGGTCCCTCTCTCACTTAAAAAATTTGGTGGCTTCCCCTCAGAATGAAATCCAAACCAATTAGAATGAAATCTTTTCTTGGCTCTAAACCCCCCAGAATGTGTTCTCAGCTTGCTGTCCAAGCCTCATCTCTGTTCCTTCTATCTGTGTTCACTTGCACATGTTAGCACACTTCGTACCCTCTTTTACCTTCAGTCTTTGCACCTTCTGTTCCCTCTGTCAAGAATGCCCTTCATCATCTTCTTTACCTTGATACTTGATGCCTGGATCGCCTCTCCCCCAGGTCAAGTTAGATGGCTTTACTGTGGACTGTGAGAATCCCAGGGACAGGAGAGCCTGGTGGGCTGCTGTCTATGGGGTTGCACAGAGTCGGATATGACTGAAGAGACTTAGCAGCAGCAGCAGCAGCCATAAGCGCACTGTCAGAAAAGCTTACCACACTTTATTGCAATTTTAACTAACCTGTGTCCCACACTGGTCTTTGAGATCCCGGAGGTTAGGAGACTGTCTTCCACACATGTTTCCTCAAATGCCTTGTGCAGACGCTTGATAAATGTTTGTGGAATAGAAAGCTGAAGAGGTGGAATGAGGGAATTCCCTGGCAGTACAATGGTTAGGACTGTGCACTTCCACTCCTGTGGCCCAGATTAAATCCCTGGTCATGCATGGAATTAAGATCCTGCAAACCACGAGGAATGCCCCCATGCTCCCCCAAAAAAAAAGAATGAAAAGAAGTAATTAGACTAGGAAGGCATGAAAGGCAAAGTTGCAGGGCCTCAAGTAGGGGGAGAAAACCAGGAGAACTAGCTCATACACACCCTGAATGTGACTTACCGCCACAAGACACCAAGACCCCTCAGGGACTTTCTGCCGGTGCAACAGAGGGAGGGCTTGAATTTCCATCACCACCGTCCTCGGCCCCAGCCCCTCCAAAACCTTCCACATGAAAGCATAACAAGTCATAAGAGTAATAATAATATTTGAGGGGGCCAATTGTTTTCTCAGTCTTATGAAATGTGATTAAAATCATCTTTAGAAACGTTGCTGGTTTTTTTTGACCTGCAACCTACAAGCTAAGCGAAAACTCACTCGTGTTCAAGAATATTCATATCATCATTTTTCATACTAGCCCCAAGCTAGAAACAAACTGAATGCCCACCAACAGAAAAATGGATAAATGGAGTATATTCACACAGCATCACATCACAATGAAATAATTGCTACTGACACACAACTGTGCAGATGAATCTCACAAACATAACACAAGAGAAAAGAGCCAAACACAGGTGAGATGTCTGTGTGGTTTATTTATATGAAGTCCGGAAGTAGGAAGAACTGGGATTTTCCTGGTGGTCCAGTGGCTGGGACTCCAAGATCCCAGTTCACGGTGAGTGACTTCAATTCCTGGTCAGGCAGCTGGATCCCACATGCCACAACTGAAGGTTCCATGTGCTGTGACTAGGACCCATCACAGCTAAATAGATAAAAAAATTTTTTAAATAGGAAGAACTAATCTGTAGTTGTAGAGGTCAAAAAGTTGGTTGGTTATCTTTGGGAGGTTTGAACTGAGAGAGGGCATGAGAGAACCGTCTGGAGAAGGTTCTAAAAATATGTTGAACTGGATGGTGGCTGCATGGCTATAAACAGATGGAAAACTTCATCAGGCTGTCTACTTAGAAGTGCACCTCACTGTACCTGAGTTCCAGATCGACAGAAATGGGAAATCCTTAATGATTTTACAGCGGTGTACTGGGGATTCCCTCATGGCTCAGTGACAGAGAATCCACCTGCCAACACAGGATTCCGGGTCCAGGAGAATCCCAGCTGCCATGGAGCAACTGGGCCCGTGCACTACAGCTGCTGAGCCCGTGCTCTAGAGCCTGGGAGCCATGACTGCTGGAGCCCACGCGCCCTATAGCCGGTGCGTCGCAACAGAGAAGCCCGCACCCTGCAGCTAGAGGATAGCTCCCGTTCACCACAACTAGAGAAAAGTCCATAGAGCAACAAAGACTCAGTGCAGCCATAATGGAAGGAAGGAAGAAAATTATGAAAACAACACAATGTATTGGCTTTACAAATGCAGCTTCAAGACAGGCCATTTTGCTATCCCCCACCCCATCCTAGAACACCACCCTTGACCTCCACCTGTGTGGAATTCTGAAGCCTGCAGTGTAGAGCACTTGAGCAGTTGATGCTGGAATGTGTTTGTTTGGGGTTATATAAATCTGATCTTCCGAGCCCACCTAAGGTTGGGATGAGGTGGAGGGAGTCCTGCAGTAAGATGAGACCTCATCATACGTGAGTTCATAGCCTCATCCCTGAGTGGGATTTTCCAAACCAAGACACTTCTGAGAGCAGAACGGAGCTCCACGGATGTTTCCACCAGGACAACAGGCATAAATCAGGATGTCCCAGGTGGGAGGGTATATACTGGAACTTCTTGATATGAAACCCACCAGATGACCTGGAAAATACACAGACTGGGACAAGTTGACTTGAGTCTTTTGGGACAAAGACGTGGGGTACGAGAGGAGGAAACATGCACACAGAGAAGGCTGCAATCAGTCAAGGGTGCAGAGGTGTTACACAAAATCACTCTTCAGGGAACCGGGCCTCCAGCCCACGCCCTAGCAGCTCCCCTTCTCCTCTGAATTTACTGTCCCTTCTCTAGAACTCCTAAGCCTGACCCCGCTCCCTGGCCCTCCCAGCCCACGATTCCCCTGACCCCACTCCCTTTCCCAGAACTCAGTCGTCTGAGCCCCCAGCCTGCGGTTCTGTCCTAGGCCTCAGCCTTTCCTGCCTTCGACTGAAACAGCAGCATCTTCTAAGCCCTGGGGGCTTCCCCAGGCCCCAGCCCCGGCCTAGAACCCGCCCGCCGCCTGCCACGCTGCCACTGCCGCTTCCTCTATAAAGGGACCCAGGCGTCCGGGCCAAGGGGCCCCCGCACAGCAGGTGAGACTCTCCCAGCCCATCTCCTCAGGCTGCTGGGGCGGTGGACTCCTTCCCCGGGGGCGTTCAGTCCCTCCTCTCACACCCCAGCCCCTCCTGCACCTGCAGCTAGGGCCAGGGCCTTGGTGGGGCTGGTTTTGGTTGGTTCCCCTCTCTCTGACTCCATCTGTCAGTCTCTTTCTCTCTGTCTGTGTCTCAGGTCCTGAGCCCTTTCTGTTCCCCTCCTATCTGTCTCTCTGTCTCCCCCTGCTCACCTCGGGGTTTCCCTGATTGCATCTCGTCCCCTTCTCTGTCTGTCGCGCCGTGGGTCTCTCAGGGTGGCTGTCTCCACCGGCAGGAGGCCCGTCTTCCTCATCGCGCCCCGCCCCGCTCACTGTCTCTCTCCCTGCAGGTTCTCCCCATGACACCACCTGGACGTCTCTGCCTCCTGAGGGTGTGCAGCACCCCATCCCTCCTCCTCCTCCTGGGGCTGCTGCTGGCCCTGCCGCTGGAGGCCCAGGTGAGGCAGCAGGACCAGGGGGCACCGTTGGGGGCGGCCCAGCCCAACCCTGGGCCTTAAAGCCTGTCTGACTCTCTCCTCCCCTAGGGGCTCCGTGGCGTTGGCCTCACACCCTCAGCTGCAGAGCCTGCCCATCAGCAACTCCCGAAGCCCTTCACCCGTGGCACCCTCAAACCCGCCGCTCACCTTGTTGGTAAACATCCACCCGCCCTCCCGACAAGTAGCCCCCAGCCCTCCTCCTGCCCCTTTCAGAGACCCAATATCCACCCCCACCAGCTCACCCCTCTCCCACTCCCTCTGTCCTCCCAGCCATCCCCGGGAACTCAGTCCAGCACCTGTTGCCTCAGGGACTGAGACCACTGACCCCCAAGTCCTTGAGCATCATCCCCTCTGGCTCTTCCCAGGAGACCCCAGCACCCAGGACTCGCTGCGCTGGAGGGCAAACACGGACCGCGCCTTCCTCCGCCACGGCTTCTCACTCAGCAACAACTCCCTCCTGGTCCCCACCAGTGGCCTGTACTTCGTCTACTCCCAAGTGGTCTTCTCTGGGAAAGGCTGCTTCCCCAGGGCCACCCCCACTCCTCTCTACCTGGCCCATGAGGTCCAGCTCTTCTCCCCCCAGTATCCCTTCCATGTGCCTCTCCTCAGCGCTCAGAAGTCCGTGTGCCCAGGGCCACAGGGGCCGTGGGTGCGCTCGGTGTACCAGGGGGCTGTATTCCTGCTCACCCGGGGAGACCAGCTATCCACTCACACAGACGGCATCTCCCACCTGCTCCTCAGCCCCAGTAGTGTCTTCTTTGGAGCCTTCGCTCTGTAGAAACATCCAGAAAGAAACAAATAGGCTTCAAGGCCTTCTCCCCATTTTGCCTCCATTCTGACCACTTCAGGGGTCACCGCACCTCTCCTTTGACCATTCCAACAGTCTTGAGTCTTCTCCCCGCCCGGATCTCAGCACCTGGAGCTTCCAAAGAAGGAATTCTAGGCACACCAGGGGACCAGACCTCCCTGGACCACCCCAGATGCTCAGCCGAGGACTCCAAGCCTGCCTCGAAATGCCCACCCAGATCCCTTCCTTGGCCCTGCCCATCTAGGGGGCCTCGTCCTGGACATGGAGAGGGGAGCTGACACATGAGGGAGCTTGGGTAGATGACTAAAGGCAGGGAGGGGGGGGGCTTATTTATGAAGGGAAAACAATTAAATTATTTATTTATGGAGCATGGAGAGAAGGGAATAATAGCGAGACATCAGAAGAAAGAGCTAATACACCCAAGAGATGACAAGTGAGAGGGCGTGGGCACAAGGATGACCCAGTGGGAGAGAGAAAGCATGGCTCTGAGGGAACAAGGGGTTCTGGAAGGAAGTGAAAAGCTCTTAAGAGCCAGCTGCTGCTTACTGGACACCCCAAAGGGAGATGTCTGACCCTCAATGAAGCCAAATAAACTTTTTTCTGAAATGCTGTCTGCCTGTATGTCTACTGTGGAGGGGAGAATTCCCCAGATGTTTCTGAGGAATGGAGGGAGGACAGGAATCAGAGCGGCCTGAGGGGCTCTGGGGAAACGCTGTGGGCTCACGGGGTGGGGCAGCCAGCTCGCTGCAGAGGAACCAGAGGATAAGCTGAGAAGACAGAGGTAGGTCCAAGGTCTGGAGAAGCGGGGGTCGGGGTCCCCCTGAGGGATGGGGGTTACAGGAGGCTCCTAAGGAGCACTGACAACACTAAAGAGAGTTCAGGATGATGGGGGGAGCATGGGGCCCCCCTGGAAGACATGGCCATGCCAGGGCCCCGAGAAATGGGACAACCTCCAAGGCTGGGGGCTGGAGAACACCAGGAGCATTTCAGGAGACCTGGCCACACACACGGGGGCTCTCAAGGGCAGTGCTGTCTCCAGGAAAATGGAGGGAGCAGGGATTTTTTGGGGATACATGGCCACACACAGGGACTCTGAAGGGGGAGGGCTCTGTGCAAAAGTTGGGGAGTCACATTCCCTTGGAAACCAAGACTGAAACCAGCCTCAGAGGTTCAGTGAGTCCCTGGTCAGAGTGAAAGGAGAAGCCCAGCCGTGCTGGAGTTCATGAATTCCCAGCGTTACTTTCAGCCCCTGGGGCTGTCCCAGGCTTGGACCTGCCATCCGCCCCCAGTTCTTGCAGAGCCTCAAGCTTCCCTTTCTCCAGCTCCTCTCACCCCCCAGGGCCCCAAACACACATCTCAGGACCCAGCACAGCTTCCTCTGAGTTTTCTCTCCATGAAGGACTCAGCTTTATAAAGCCCCTCCCATTTCTAATTCTGCCCCTACATGAGTCCTGTCTGGAAATCAGAAGGAACAGACCACAGAACTCACTCCCACCCCCAAAGAAATGGAAACAGTGGGAGCTGGGGGGCAGAGGGGAAATGGGTCCAGCCCTCAGAGTCCCATGTTTACAGCAGTAACTGGCCTAGCGAAGCCCACTCAGAATCCTAGTGGGGGAGTGTAGGAAGTATCCTTGATGCCTGGGTGTCCCCAACTTTCCAAACCCCCCGCCTCCGCTATGGAGAAGAAACCGAGACAGAAGGTGCAGGGCCCGCTACCGCTTCCTCCAGATGAGCTCATGGGTTTCTCCACCAAGGAAGTTTTCCGCTGGTTGAATGAGAGCCTTTCCCCGCCCTCTTCTCACCCGACAGCGTATAAATGCAGCTGTTTGCACACCCAGCCAACAGAAGCTCCCAGAGCGGGGACACCAGGGGACCAGCCAAGAGAGAGACAAGCAGCTGCAGAACCCCCTGGAGATAACCTCCCAGACAACACACCCCCGAGAGACAGCCAGGCAACTTGCTCTCTCATACACCCTGCCACAAGGCTCTCCTGTCTCCCGTCTGGACTTGGATCCTTCTGAAAAAGACAGCATGAGCACCAAAAGCATGATCCGGGATGTGGAGCTGGCAGAGGAGGTGCTCTCCAAGAAAGCAGGGGGCCCCCAGGGCTCCAGAAGTTGCTGGTGCCTCAGCCTCTTCTCCTTCCTCCTGGTTGCAGGAGCCACCACGCTCTTCTGCCTGCTGCACTTCGGGGTAATCGGCCCCCAGAGGGAAGAGGTGAGTCTCTGGCCAGCCTTGGCTCATTCTCCCACCCAGAGAGAAATGAGAGAGAAAGAGGGTGAGAGATGGGGTGGGGAAAGAGGTATGCTGATGGGGAAGAATGGGGAGGAAAGTAGTGGAGAAAGATGGGGAGGCAGGAGGAGACATGGACAGAGTGGAGGGAGAAAGGGAGAAAGACAGAGAAATAAGACCCTTGGCACGTGGGGGATGCCCTCTAAATATTTGTTGGACGAATGAGTAAGCAGACATACAGACATAAAGAGAGATGTGTAGACAGATAAGGGGTGTGAGTGGAAAGATAGAGATTCAAAACAAGTGATCTGGATGAAGATGATGAGACAGAAAGAGGTACAGACAATATGAAAGAGAGATAAGGAAAGATGAAGCTAAGCGTGTCTGGCACGTGGAAGGAACTCAATGAAAGAGCTGTTAAATGGATGAATGAATGAAAAAAATGGATGAATGGAGAGAGAAGACAAGACCCATCTGGGCAGAGAGTACAAGCTAGAGAAGCAGCCAGCAGTTTCTCCTTCAGGGGTGACTTGCTCTAACACTCATCCTCCTTTTTCTCCCCAGCAGTCCCCAGCTGGCCCCTCCTTCAACAGGCCTCTGGTTCAGACACTCAGTAAGTGTCTCCACAACCTCTTTTCTAATTCTGGACTTGGGGGGGTTGGTGTGGGTGGGGTTCAGTCCAGGGATGGAAGCAGTAGGGGAAATTAAGGGTTTGGGATCTGAGCGGGGGCCGGGGAGAAGGAATGGAGGTTAAAGTATGGGATATTCTCTGGGAAGCTTACCTTTTCCTTTCCTCTTTCCTCCTCAGGGTCATCTTCTCAAGCCTCAAGTAACAAGCCGGTAGCCCACGTTGTAGGTAAGAGTTCTGAGGATGTATCTGGGGCATGAAGAAGCAGAGAGACAGGGCGGGGTAGGATTGGGGGGCTGAATCCAGACTGAGACAGTGTGAGAAGGATTCACGAGCTCAAGGGGAGGGCGGAGGATACTTAGAACTTGAGGGGGCTACTCAGAACCTCATGGCCAGATGGGATGTGGGAACACAGACTGAGGGGACAGGAACCGGATGTGGGGGGTGGGCAGAACTCGAGGGCCAGGATGTGGAGAGTAGAACTGACAGGGTCGCACTGACTCACCCCTCCCTTTTCTTCCCCCTCCCTCCAGCCAACATCAGCGCTCCGGGGCAGCTCCGGTGGGGGGACTCGTATGCCAATGCCCTCAAGGCCAACGGCGTGGAACTGAAAGACAACCAGCTGGTGGTGCCCACTGACGGGCTTTACCTCATCTACTCGCAGGTCCTCTTCAGGGGCCACGGCTGCCCTTCCACCCCCTTGTTCCTCACCCACACCATCAGCCGCATTGCAGTCTCCTACCAGACCAAGGTCAACATCCTCTCTGCCATCAAGAGCCCTTGCCACAGGGAGACCCCAGAGGGGGCTGAGGCCAAGCCCTGGTACGAACCCATCTACCAGGGAGGGGTCTTCCAGCTGGAGAAGGGAGATCGCCTCAGTGCTGAGATCAACCTGCCGGAATACCTGGACTATGCTGAGTCTGGGCAGGTCTACTTTGGGATCATCGCCCTGTGAGGGCGCAGGACATGCATCCTCTCCCACCTTATTATTTACCTTATTATTTACTCCTTCAGACCCTCCTCATCCCCTTCTGGTTTAGAAAGGGAATTAGGGGCTCAGGGCTGGGCTCCAAGCGTCCAACTTTAAACAACAGCTGCACTTAGAAATTAGGGATGTAGGGAAGTGAGGCCTGGACAACGGGCCACCAACCACCATCAAGGACTGGAACTGGAGCTTCCAGAACTCCCTCGGGTCCACAAGTTTGGGTTCCCGGATGCAACCTGGGACACCCAGAATGTGAGGGCCAGGGTTCTTAGCGGAACACTTCACAACGTTCCTTGAGAAGATCTCACCTAGAACTTGACACGGGTGGGCTTCAACTCTCCCTTCCTGCCAATGTTTCCAGATTCCCCTGAGGTGGGAAGCCCAGCTCCAGCCCCACTGGGCCAACTCCCTCTGTTTATGTTTGCACTTATGATTATTTATTATTTATTTATTATTTATTTATTTACTAATGAATGTATTTATTCAGGAGGTCAAGGTGTCCTGGGAGACACAAACTAAGGGCTGCCTTGGCTCAGATGTGTTTTCTGTGAAAACGGAGCTGAACTGCAGGTTGCTCCCACCATGCCTCCTGGCCTTTGTGCCTCCTTTTGCTTATGTTTTTTAAAAAATATTTATGTGATCAAGTTGTCTAAATGATGCTGATTTGGTGACTGATTCGTCGCTACATCACTGAACCTCCGCTCCCCAGGGGAGTCATGCCTGTAACCGCCCTACTGGTCAGTGGCGAGAAATAAAGTGTCCTGAGAAAAGAAACATGCCTCTGTCTGGAAATTAATTCTTCATGGGCCTGTTCTTGGGGGTGAAGTGAAGTGAAGTCGCTCAGTCGTGCCTGACTCTTTGCGACCCCATGGACAGTAGCCTGCACCAAGCTCCTCCACCCATGGGATTTTCTAGGCAAGAGTACTGGAGTGGCTTGCTGTTTCCTTCTCCAGGGAATCTTCCTGACCCAGGGATTGAACCCAGGGCTCCCGCATTGTAGACAGACGCTTTACCATCTGAGCCACCAGGGAAGTCCTCTTGGGGGTGAGAGGCTGCTAAGCGAAATTCTTCTCCACAGGGCTTAAGATCCCTGGACCTTACTCCTTGGACTTCTGGGGCTCAAGAGATCCTACCTAAGACAAAGCCCAGCTGAATATACCCCTACCCCAAGAAAGGAACTTGAACTTAATTACCTCTCCCTCAGGACATGGGAATTTCCAACTCTGGGAATTCCTATCCAGGCGGGGCAAATCCTGCTCAGGTGAGATTTCCGGCTGTTGTGGCCTGAGAGAAAGAGCCGGGGAGCGGCCAAATTCTCAGGTACCTGAATCACAGCCAAGGGACTTTCAGACAGTTGGGCAACTGGGCTCTTGAAGCTCCTGCTCCCGGCCCTCCCTCTGCCAATCCAGTCTTAACTGTGCAACTGAACTGGACCTCGGTCTACCAAAGGTTCAGTATCAGTCACCGAACCTCATCTATCAAAGAGAAGTAGGGACCCCCACCACACGTGGGGCCACACGAGGAACATGAACAAAAGACCTAAACGACACCGGAGCGCCTCACGGAGGGCTCTGTGCATTCTGGCTTTCTCCCTTTGTCCGGGCCCCAGTCTTCTACCCGCTTCCATCTCTCAGTGGATGGAAGTGAAGAGGAGGAAGATTAAAACACAAAGAAAGAAACAAAAACAAAGAATAAGATGTAGGTGAAGGAACACCCTGCTCCCCCCATGCCAGCTTGGTCTCCCTGATTTTTGGTGAATGATGAGAAGGACATGAGATGGGTGAAGTGGAAAGAGAAATGCATTCTGACCCTCCAGGAAGCCTCTTCCGGACACAGAGTCAAAGACAAATATGGAGTCAGAAATAAAGACTCAGAGAGTGGGACCCCTTGCTGGGCTTTCCTTCTTGCTAGGGTTGCCAGGCAAGGGGAAAAACCACGCGGTGTGCCGCAGAGGTGGGGTGACCCACTGGGGTAACCTAGATAGAGCTTTGGCTCCTCCTCCATCTCCTCCAGCCCCAGGCTGAAAGTCAGTCATGGAGCGAGGGGCCTGGTGTTGCTCACCCTGAGGCCCCCACACTTGCCCACTCATGGAAAAGGAACCTGAAGTGTGAATGAGTGGTGAGGATGTGCCATCTCTCCCTGGACAGGGCCAGGTGGCATCAGTTTTTCTTCCTCTCCCTCCTCTCCAGGTTCTCCCTGGTGTCCTCAGGCACCATGCCCCACCCCCCGCCCCCGCAGGCCCCGCATCTCCCTTTCTCCATCACCCTCCCAACTCCCTCCTTCGGCCTCCTCCCTTTACCTCATCCTTCTCCACCACCCACCCACCCACTCCTGCTCCCCCAGCTGTGGCTCTTGACTGCGGCTAACTGGGCAGCTAGCAGAGAAGTGCTGACCTCCTCAGTGCTTCACTATCAGCCCTATTCAGGTTTACTCTGCCGACTGGGCCATTCTGAATGGTGCTTGCCTTCCCCTGCAATGACCCCACCACTACTGAGATGGACCCAAGAGAAAAGAGTGCAGTGCTGAGTCTGGGGGGACCATGTGGCCTTGAGAATCAGGGTGCTGGGAGATGCTTTGGCATTTGTGGAGGGCCCTTTCCTCCAAATGGGCTAATATCGGGGAAAAGTCATTCAGAGGCAAGGGTGGGTGGGACCCACAGATCCCCCACCCCAGGGAACAGAGGCCATGCCAAGTACTATGAATTGTTTCAAGCAACCAGAAAAATAAGGAGAAAATTTAACCCACACTTGTGTACCTACCCTGAATGAAGACACCTTAGCATCTCTGCGTTTGTATTGGCAACATTGAAGTTTACATTCTTTATTTTCATCTGGCTCAAAAATCAGTTTCCAAACAGTCATCTACATTTTCCCCACAGCCATGGGGTCCCCGGTGTCTGGGTCCCCAGTAACTGGGCTGCGTCATTCACATACTCTCATCAGGCAGTAGCTGTTCTTAGGGATGCAGCTAGCCCTCACCCCACCATCACCGCCCCGAAGAAGGTCTTTCCCCTCCTGTAGTCCACCATGTCGGGGTGACTGATATTGACGTACACCCTCTCGCCCCTCCGGAGCTGCACCAGGCCACCGAACCCCACGCTCGTGTACCAGAGGGGCCCATAGTCGTGCCTCCTGGCGGGGTCCGAGACAGGTGTCACGGTCTCCGCGCCCTCCAGCAGCAGCTCGGGGGTCCCCGATCCATAGGCGCCCCCCGCCCGGTACAGCCGGCTGAGCAGCGTGACCGAGCGGTCCGGGGGCTCCACGGCGGGAGGGGGCGCCCGGCCCCGGTAGCCGACGTGACAGTAGAGGTAATAGAGGCCGTCCTGCGGGAGGGCCAGCCCTTCCGCACCCGAGAACAGCGTCCCGCTGCTCAGAAACGCCTCTTCTTTCTTCGCCTCCCAGCCTAGCCCCTGCCCCGTGGTCCAAGCGCCTGCAGAGAAACGGGCCCGTCGGCTCTCTCGGAAATCAGATCCTGAAAGGAGTGATCCAGGCCGGGGGCTTCTGGGAGGGTGGGTATGGGGGACACTGGGGGCTTTTAACCCTCTGCAGGAGCCCAGCTGGGTAGGGGAGCGGGCTGATGGCGCTCTCCTGCAATGAGTACGAGTTGGGCTTGAGGGCACCTGGGTGTGCGGTGCCGAATGCTGAGGTGGGGCGATCCAGGCCGGGTTTTCCCTCCTCCCTGGAGTGGGGCGGGGAAGCAACAGGCTAGGATGCTGGTGGAGTGGAAGGGTGGGCGAGATAGCTGCAGTCAAGTGGGTGGGCAAGGGAGCACCGCAGTGACAGAGCAAAGGGACTCTAACCGTGGGTGAGCAGAACTGACACCCCTGGACCCTTCAGGAAGGTGAGGTCCTTACCAATGAGATGGGGTCCTTATCAGTGAGATGGGATCCTTACCAATGAGATGGGCAGCTGGGAGCCTAGGGCTGAGATCAGTTTCTGAGTCCTCCTCGGGCAGCTCTCCGGACTCTGGAACGGGTAGGAAGAGTCCACAGTTGGGGGCAGGGCGGCCACCCACGCATGGTCACCCCCAGAGGACAAGGTGCCAGGGCCCAGGGATGGGGCATCTGGATTCCTGGAGGAAGAGAGTATCTGGGGATGCAGATGGTTGGGAGCTGGGAGTCCCTGAGGGGCAGAGCCAGGGGAGGGAAGGTAAAATGGTGGGCTCTTACCAAATCGCTGATGGGCAGGTGCCTGGGCGCCTGGGTCAGCAGTCCCTGTTACCTGAGAGGGTGGGGTCACAGCGCCCAGATTTCCCTCTTAACTGATGCCAACCACCAGCCCTCCCATTCCCAGCATAGATCCAAGCTCCAGACTTGGGGTTTCTCCCACGAGCCCCAGCCTCCACACACACCTCCCTGGAATGGAGAGCAAGCGAGGTGGCTGTACTTGAGCAGAGAGACAGAGGCCCTAGTATGTCTTGGGAGGAGGAGAAGAGACATACAGATGACCAGGAGGGGGCTTGGTGACACCGGGACACAATAGCATCACACGAACATGAAAAGAGGACCAGCAAAGAGACAGACAAGACATCCCCACACGGGGGACAGCCAAGCCAGCTGAGCAGGATAAGGCAAGGGGCATAGCCAGAGGTGAGTGAGCATTGGCAATAGCCGGCCCGTGGAGGGTTTACTGTAGCCACTCACCAATCCTCCCTGCTCCTGGGGCACCAAGGCCAGCACAGCCACAACAGTGATGGGCACGGCCAGCAGGAGGGTCACCAGGGAAGTGACTCCTGCCACAGCCAGCAGCAGGCATCCTTTCCTCTGGGGCCTCCTACCCCGGCCCTCCAGCCCCCGTTCCCCCATGGAGACTGAGCTAGGGCCCGGGCAGGGGGGCTTTCATACCTCAGGGGTGGGGCCACCCTCTCCCCAAAGACCCATACACCTGGCTGGGACTTTCCGCACACCCCTCACCCTGCTTCCTGTTTACCCAGAGCTGGGCTGAGGCAGCTGGATGCCTGGGTTCTCTGAACTGGGGAAGGAGTCAGAGGTGAAGAGACAGGCTTTCAGGGTAGAGCTGGAGGGGGACTGAGAGATCTTCTGACTCAGTGGGAAGGAAAACTGACTGAGGCCCTGGGAGGGAAGCTGGCTTGCTGTAAGTCGGGCAGCTACAGTGAGAACACACAGATTGCTCCAGATTGCCAGTGGGGTCTGCAATCTTCTGTACCCCAGAGGTGGGTGCTAAGGGGAAAGGTGTATCCACACCCCTGAGACCAAGGGCAAGAACTGGAGTCTTCAGGGATGGGTGTCTGGGTCCCTAAGAAGAACTTGTCCCCATGCTTGTCCTCTTCCCATTCCCTTGCTCCCTCCAACACCCCAGACCTGGGTGAGAAAGACAGAGTTAAGCCAGTCCATGGTAGTGGCAGCTGAAGAGGTCCTCAGCCTCACCACAGACTCTTAACTCACTGATGAGGGATGGAAATAGAGCATCACTTTCCTTGTTACTCAGTGTAGACAGGAGTGCGATGAGCACCCACCCACAAAGAGCTTTGCAGTCTAGGATGAGCTGCATGCTGACTAAGTGTTAAGTGAAGAAAGGACAGAAGAATGAATGAGTAAGCAAAAGAAAGCAGTAAGGACAAAATGAATGGTGTAGGAGACAGAGCAGCAGGAGATGAAGGGAAGAAAGACCAGGTCAAGGGAGTTGGAAGTGGTCCCAGATCATTTCCCTTTCTTGATGTCTCTGTGGGTTCCGTTCAGTTCAGTTCAGTCACTCAGTCATGTCCAACTCTTTGCGACCCTGTGGACTGCAGCATGCCAGGCTTCCCTGTCCATCACCAACTTCTGGAGCTTGCTCAAACTCATGTCCAACGAGTCGGTGATGCCATCCAACCATCTCGTTCTCTGTCATCTCCTTCTTCTGCCTTCAATCTTTCCCAGCATCAGGGTCTTTTCCAAGGAGTCAGTTCTTCACATCAGCTTCAGCATCAGTCCTTCCAATGAATATTCAGGACTGATTTCCTTAGGATGGACTGGTTGGATCTCCTTGCAGTCCAAGGGACGCTCAAGAGTCTTCTCCAACACCACAGTTCAAAAGCATCAATTCTTTGGCACTCGGCTTTCTTTATGGTCCAACTCTCACATCCATACATGACTACTGGAAAAACCATAGCTTTGACTAGACTGACCTTTGTCAGCAAAAGTCCTCTGTGTGTTCAGATAATAATAATAATAACATAGCTTTTATATATATATGTATCATTTGGTATGTGCCTGTCACTGATCTACACACTTTATATACAAGAATGCTTTTTCGGGGGGAAACACGATGCACAACATACAGGATCCTAGTTCCCCAACCAGAGATGGAACCCGTGCACCCTGCAATGGAAGCACGACTTCTTAACCACTGGACTGCTAGGGAAGTCCTATATAATAATGCTTTTAATCCTGATAAACACTCTAAGAGGAAACTGAGGCACAGAGAGGTTAAATAACTTCTATAAGGTCACACAGGAGTGGCAGAGTCAGGATTTGAACCCAGGTAGTCTGGCTCTATACCGTTAACCACAAGACAGTTTAAAAACTGAGTGCTGACTTCAGATTTGTCCATTTCAGGGTATGTAAATCTTGCCTTCCTCACCAACCCTCTAAAAAAGAAATGGGGAAACAAATACTGAACTCGAGTCAATGATAAGCATAGTAAAGGGTTTAGAGGTAAAATGTACTGATGTCTGCAACTTTGAAAAACATCAAAAAATGAGATGGATTGATAAGATATGTGATAGAGCAAATATATGGAAGAATATTAATTGTAGAATCTAGATGGTAGGAACAGGTTCATTGCATAGTTCCTTCACATTTTTTCTATTTGAACATTTTAATAATAAAACATTAAAAAAAAATATTGGCCTACTGTCCTGCATGGGGAACACTGTGGATGGGGGGAGGGAAAGAAGTAGCAGAAAGCTTCTGAATTTGGAGAAGGAAATGCAAATGCTTATGGGCCCAGGTACCACGTGAGCTCCCCCGTCTTCACCTTCCTCAAGGACGAGGTGTGCCATCCTCCAGCATCCATCTCCCTCTCCTTCATCCAGGTCTCTGTCCAGAAGGCCTTCGACTACTTTCCTTACTTACTTTTGCGCTCAACATCAGAACGCTGCTCCCTGCAGGAAATCCACCTGGGTTGCCTACACCTCCTTTCCCAGCACCAGCTTGTTGTCAACTTTCTGTCTTAGGTCTACCAGCAGTGCTCATGTGGATCTAGTCTGGCCGTCTCTGACTCTCCTGTTGTTCATCTGTCAATCAAGTGCCCTGTTAGATTCAGCTCCAGAATACCAGGAGAGTTACCCAAATCCACCAGCACTCCCAGTTTGTCTTGGGAGCTGGGGGTGTATGTCCACACATACCAGGATCATGGCTCTCAGGGACCCAGTATAACTGGGAAAAGTGAATCAGGACAGGCATCTAGAAGGTACATGATCACTGACGACTTGCAGGATCAATAGGAGGGCTGGGGTGGAAGGGAATGACAGACTGAGTTACAGTCCTGGGAGTCTGAAAGGAAAAGACGTTGTAACCCCAACCCTCAGAGCCTAACTTCCTCTCCCAGTCATGCTGGGGAGGAACCCAGGCTGGGGGAGAAGTTAAACCAGGGGAGGGGCAGGAATGTCTGAGGCGGCAACACCACTCCAGGGCGGCAACACCACTCCAGGGCAGCTCCAGCCAGTCTGCAGTCTGTTCATCTGCAGGCCACAGGCTCTGGGTAAGCTGGGACCCTCCAGGGGGAAACTCAGGGAGAGGACAGTCATACCCCAGAGTGAGGTGAGTCTAAGATAAGGGAAGGGAAAATACAGTTTTGAGGTTCCCTGGGCCCTGGAGGACTCCTCTGTCCAGCCTCTGTCTTTGCTCCTCAAAGAAGTGTAAACCATCCTCTTCTGCCCCCGCTTCCCAGAATGGCCTCCTCAGGCCCTCCTCTCCACCTGTGTTTCTGCTCCCCACCCGCCACCCCTACACATCCCAGGAATCCTCTTGAAACCAGGTCGGTCTCAGTTTCCACACACTGGTCAGTGCATCTGGCTCTGGGTGAAGACAGCAGCCCCCGCTTTGCCCTCAAACAGGAACCAGTGGTTGTAAGACAGGAAGTGCCTTAGGGGAAGTTATGGGCCCCAGACACTTCTCCATGCCCCACTTTAGCCCCAGCAATATCTGCTCAAGGGGAGCGGCTCTCCACACCAGCCAAGCTGGGGCCCCCTTTTCCTGAGTTACTCTGCCAGGTGGTGCTAGACACCGCCCTCCCTATTTTTCTGCCAGGCCTCGGCTCCTCCCTCAGCCCCCTCATCAGAACCTAGAGCTACCTGATGCTGGAAAGTCTTCTATGAGCCAGCTCATCAGCTTAGGGTAGGGGAAAGGTGGTAGGCTCTGGAGCTGGACAGAGCTGGCCTTGAACCCCAACTCTGCCTCTTCTGGGCTGGATGTCCTTGTCAAGATCCAGCCTCGAGTCTCAGGTCCTTCACCCGGGAATGGGCACCATAGTACCCTATATTGTTATGCGGATTAGCAGTGACAAACAGAAAGTGCCCCGTTCAGGGTTAATACAGAGCTAAGGCTCCTCGGCTTGGGAAACTATTGTAACAGAGACACCGGAGTTTACGGATGAGGAACTTGGGGCACATGATTCACCCCAGGCCATTTAGCCTGGAAGAGCTGTGTGAGGTTTCCCAACCTACAGGCTAGTCTTCAGTGCTGAAAGCATGGGGGAAATGGCAAGGTAACCCTCTGCAAGGGGTGGGGAGGGGGGTGGGGTGCACAAGGAGCAGTGGGTGAAAAGTGGCCTGTGCGGTTCGTGGGTAGGTGGCCAGGGCCTCTTGGGACCAACCAGTGCTGGGGGGCAACAGACCTCATGGGGAGGCCCAGAGATGGCAGGGGTGGCGGTGGTAAGCTTCTGGAGGGTGAATGGTCTTGGGAGCGAGTGAGGTAACTGGTGAGGGATGGCCACCTATGGTAAGAAGTGAGTCAACACAGTCTGGGGTGAAGAATCTCTGGGAGAATTTTTTTTGTCTCTAAAACTATTAGAGGGAGAAGCTGAGATTCACAACAGATGAGGGGGATGGAGTGAAGTGAAGCGAAAAAAGGTCCCTCTAATATTTACCCCTTTTCCCTGCAGGAATGCTGTGGGAAGATATGAAGAATTGTTACCTATTTGGGGGCGTAGGGCTGGGGGTGCTCCTTCTGCTTGTGGTCGTTCTGGCCATCTGCCTGTGTCGGCTCCACAGGAGAGGTGAGCCCCACCCGCACCTCCCTCATGCCCCCTCTGTGAGGAAGGAGGCAGAAGTCAGATGGAGCAGGGCGGAGAGAGTCCAGAGAGAGAGGCCGTGGCTTTGGCCGTGGGAACCCCAGGGAGGTTGGCAAGTGAGGAAACACCTGGTGGGGGTGGGGAGAGTGAGTGAGCAGGGCTGGGAGGTGGCACCAGGGGGGCGGGGGCACGGCCAAGCTGAGCTTCTTCTTTCCTTCCAGTGAGGAGGCTGGAGAGAAGCTGGGTGAGTCTGGGGGCAGGGGAGAGGGTGATGGGGCAACAAGACGGGGTGGAGTTGGGGGAGCAAAAGACAGAAACAGGAGCATGAGGGAGACAGGAAATAAGAGAAACAGAAAGAGGGAAATAAGGGATGAGAAAAAGAGAGGAAAGGAAAGGTGTGGAGATGGAAAGAGGGAATAAGACAAAGGAGAGAGGGGGGAAGAAATGAGGGAGATTGGAGACGAGTGAGGCAGAGAAGTCAGAGGGAGAATGAGAGACACAGGGAAAATGAGAGAAACCAAGAGAAAAAGGAAGAGAAGGAGATTAAGCGGGATGAAGTGGGAGAAAATGAGAGAGTGAGAGAGACGTGAAGAGGAAAGGACAAGACAGACTAAAAGAGAGATGAAGAGAGAGCTATGGATGAGCACAAAGAGAGGCAATGAGGTAAAAAGAAAAGAAGTGGCAGTGGGAGCAGGGAGTGGCAGAACTTAGGGAGGGGGTGGACAGGGCAGGGAGGCTCCTGGGGACCCTGTCAGTGCCCTCTGCCCGGGCCCCAGGTCCAGGCCTCAAAACAGGAGCTCCACTACGCGTCCTTGCTGAGGCTGCCTGAACGGGAGGGACCTGATGTCCGAGAAAGGGAAGGCAACAAGGAGGACCCCAGCGGGGACTATGCCTGCATTGCCAAGAACAAACCCACCTGAATATCTGCAGATGCCCCTCCCCCAACCCACAGCCATCCTGTGGTTCACCCAGTAAAGACCATGGTCTTGCCACCCTCTGTGTCTCAGGCTTCTTCATCTATTTCAAGCCCCAGCTCCACAGGGCCAAGGTCAAAACCGAAATTAGTGGGACTTCCCTGGCTGTCCAGTGCTTAAGGCTCTGGACACTTCCACTGCAGGGAGCGCAGGTTCGATCCCTGGTCAGGGAACTAAGATCCCACCTGCCGAGCGGCCAAAAATAATAATAAAGTGGCCTTTCTTAAAAACAAAACAGAATCCTAAGCGATTTACCCTCCCACTCATTCTGGGATCAGGTAGGGGAATTCACCGGGTGAGGAAGGGTGTTTGGGGACCCAAGCTCCCCTGAAGCTCAGAGAAGAGTATTTGCCTGTGGGCCATTGACCAAGTGGGACCAGTCATGTCAGATACTCTGCTCTTCTCAGGACAAAAGGCCTTAGCCTCCTGGGCAGGAAGGAGAGGTGTGCTGAGTCCCAGGATGGTGGTGGGAGGGGGCAGGATTACTAGAAAGCTCCCTCCTTGGGCCCTTCCAGGCCAGATTTAGTAGCAGGAGGTAAGAGTTGGGAGAATCCAGAATGAGACACACTGGAGCATTTGGAGATAGAGCAGGAAATACACAAGACTCATAAGAAGGATGATGGTGGGGTAGAGAGGAATTTATTAGGGTCTCTTGAAGAACTTGGGATCACTGGGGTCTGGAATCACTCATCAGAGGCCATCCAAGGAGTGACAGGGTGTTCCCTTGTGACAGTGGCCTGGAGGAGAGGCCACAGGAATTGCTCAGTGCTGCAGCCCTCCTCCTCTTTGTTGGTCTCTATGTCTGCCGGCTCCAGGCTTTTCACTTGCCCTCCCATCTCCACACCCATGTGTCCCAGCTCCAACACTCACATTTGCCCTGGTAATACATGCTGCTGCCCATAAACACCGAGAGAAAGCTGAAGGCATACAATCCAGCCCGAAGGAGGAGCACTGTGCCAGCCGCTAGCTGAGCAGATCCTGCATGTTGCGATGGGGGGAAAAGGGGGAGAAGGGCTCAGGAGAGGAGGCCCTGGGTAGAAGGGTGCAGTGGCTCAGGGAGGGCAGCAGCCCTTGGGGAGGGACTCTCCAGTATCAGGGAGGGTGGGGCCTCCAGTCAAGGGAACATGGCTTTCTGGCACCTCACCTTCCTCCACCACCAGCAGGGTCCCATTCCCTGTTCCGACACCCAGGCCCAGCACCTCCACCCTGCACACGTAGACTCCGGTGTCACGGCCTCAGGTGTCCCAGATGTGCAGCTCAGCCTGGTGGTCACAGAGGAAGCGGGAAGAGGGGAGAGGGGCCAGGCGGCCCTGGAACTCGGCGGTCTCATTCCTCACCTCCATTCCTGGGGCCACTCTGTCCCGGTACCATGTGACAGAACCAATGGCCAAACTCCCTTGGCTGGCACTGAAGGAACAGGGCAGGAAGGCAGGGGACCCCTCTTGGGTACGGACTTCAGGGAGCTGGGACACCCAGAGAACACAAGATCCTTGGGGCAGAGAGAAGACCCAGAGGAGTGCCTTCGCAGTTACTCCAGAGAGAAAGACCTGACAGCTTGTGGTAGAATGTCCCCACTGTACCCCCACCCCCAGAGGGTTCCCAGGGACAAGCACTTTAGATGTCCCATTAAACCCTTTTTACCAATCTAATTGCTTATTAAATAGTTTTTCAAATTATTTCTCATACCAACTCTCACCCTCTCCCATCATTCTCTAGCTCCGTCCACTAGTAACATTTTGCTGAAATTTAACTTGTCAGAGTTAAAGTGAAGCTCATTAATGAATGTGGCTGCCTAGTTTACTAATATCATTAATTATATTATGCCAGGTATTATTTTAGTACTAATAGCATTCCGCACCATTACTACTGTTTTTTTTTGTTGTTGTTGTTGTTAAAGATCATTAAGCAAATCTTCAGGTGAAGCTGTGGCTATAATTGACAGGGATCCCTATTGAATTCATCTAAATCGATGAATTATATCAACTATTGAAATTCTTGATTAAATTCTCTAGTTAATGAAATTTACCACTCATTCTTTTGTTTCAGTGATTCTCAAGCTTGAGAGTTCATTGGAAACATCTGGAGTGTTTGTTAAACCAGGTTCCCAGGCCCCACTCCTGGAATATTTTATTCTGTGGTTTTGAATAAAATATTTGAATTTGCCCTAGGTCCCTGCTGATGCTGAAGCTGTAGGTCTGGAGTCCACACTGCATTTAGTTAATGAGTAGATCAGATAATTAAAATCAGTTTCATTAAGAAACTTAACTTAGAGTTAATTAAATCCCTAAACTCCTAATTATATCTAAACCCTAGATAATAAGCCTAGTTTAATAAGCTTATTAAACTCATCGAATTAAAACTGACCCCTTAAAAAAATCTGACCCCTTCCTTCAAGCCCTTTTTACTGGTTCTTTAGACTTTATCTTGTTAGGAAGGTGGCTGGGAAGAAAAAGGCTTCCCTGGTGGCTCAGATGGTTAAAAATCTGCCTGCAATGTGGAAGACTCATGTTCAATCCTCAGGTCGGGAAGATCCCCTGAAGAAGGGCATGGCAACCCTCTCCAGTATTCTTGCCTGGAGAATCCCATGGACAGAGGAGCCTGGCGGGCTGCAGGCCATGGAGTCACGCAAAGAGTAGAACACAACTGAGCAACTAACTTTCACTGGGAAGAAGAGCTCTGGTGTGGAAGCTGGGGAATGACTCTCCCAGCAGGTGATATGGAGGGGACTGCAAACTGGAGGAGTGCACTGGGTTTCAGCTTTACAGAGGGACCCCCTGCTTTCAGCCCCCACCCAGTCTGCTCCCCCTATGTCCAGCCTCCCCCATCCTTCCTCCTCCCAGGCCCACACCCCTCAGGTTCCTGGGAGAAAGCCCTGTCACCTGGATGAATGGTGATAAAGATGAACAGCAGCATCCGGGCCATGTCGGAGGGTGTTCCTGTTGATGAGGGACACGAGCAGTGAGGTCTGGGTGAAGGAAAATGACCCACTACTTGTGACCAGGCCTTTGGTCATTGGAGGGGGGTGGGGAGCTTCCTATGACACACAGGACTCACACATCACTTACCAAGGACCTTAACTCCCTGGGACCTCAGGCATCGAACGCATCCCTCCCTGAGGAAAGAGGATGCTGCTGACGGTGATATCTGCATTGCTAGGAGGAGGGGGCAGAGTGGGGGCGGTTGCATAAGTGGTTGAGGGGAAGGGTGTGGCTTAGATGGCTGGTAATGCTTAGGTAGGTGGGTGGACGGGTGAGATCAGGATGTGGTTCCCCCATCTTCTAAGGTTCAAGAAGACTAACCCTTTACCAAGAATAAGCCTTCAAGAGCTTTTCTGAGCCCAGAGCTAACCCACTTCCCCTCCCCTTGGCTCAACAGCACCCAGGTCCACCCCCATTCATTCCCTCCCCTCAAGTTAGGGCCCTCTGCCAGGGCTGCTCAAGAAATTCTGTAAATGAGAGGATTAGCAGAAGTCAGCTGACTGGTGGCGGCGGCTGCAGTGAGTTGCCAGGGGCTTTGTCTAGAAGCTGTATTTGCACAGCAATCACCCTGTTTTGCTGGTAGCTCAGATGGTAAAGAGTCTGCCTGCAATGCAGGAGACCTGGGTTTGATCTCTGGGTCAGGAAGATCCCCTGGAGAAGGAAATGGCAACCCATTCCAGTATTCTTGCCGGGAAAATGACATGGACGGAGGAGCCTGGTGGGCAACACTTCATGGGGTCACAGAGAGTCGGACACAACTGAGCGACTAACACACACACTGTTTCACTTAGGCTGTGTTGACTTGGGTAGAGCTGATGGAGAAGTTTGGATTCATTCAGATTCAAATCTCCATTAAAGGAATATACTTCTCAAAGAGGTCCACTTGACCAAGTGTGTTCTACACAGATTTAGGTAAAGTCACTCATCTTTATTATTTTATTGATTCGTTAGCTAACATTTCTTGAGAAATTACAAGGTGCCCCCACTATGGGAAATGCAGTTTTTACAGACACAAAGGAAAGGAGACACACTGTGGGACTTCCCTGGTGGTACAGTGGGTAGGAATCTGCCTGTCGATGCAGAGGACAAGGGTTCAATCCCTGGTCCGGGAAGGTTGCACCTGCTGCAGAGCAACTACTCTAGAGCCTCCTCACTGCAACTACTGAACCCAGGTGCTGCAGCAACTGAAGGCCACATGCCTGGACCCTGTGCTTTACAATGAGAGAAGCCACTTCAATGAGAAGTCTGCACACCGCAACCAGACTAGCCTTTGCTCTCCACAAATAGAGAGAACCCTCGCACAGCAACGAAGACCCACACAGCCAAGATTACTTAATTATTTTTTAAAAAGACAGTTTGTGTTACACACAGGTCCAAAGTTACACAGGGATTAGTACAAGTGTGCCACACACTTTTGTACATGTATAAGCCACCTACATGAGATAACACAACACATAGGAAAGAAAGATGACATATACAAATGCGGGGTGAAATCTGCCCAGCCCTCACCGCATATTTTCTCTGTGACTCCTTTTATAGCGGTCCATATTCTTTCTTTCTGACCAAGTTTCTTGCTGTTTCGCAGCACACTCACGGATCATGCCGTTCTCCATCTTCCACAGCAGTGATCTGGAGCTTTTTTTTTTTTTTTTGATAAGTTGTAATTTTATAGTTAAGAATGCTGACTTGGAGTCAGGCTGTGGTCAAAATGCCAGCTCCCCTACAAACTAGTTACCTAATTGTGGACAAATTATTGAACCTCTCTGAACCACCTGACAACCACAGGTACCTCACACTCTGGGAAGGACTGACTCAGCCATTCAGTGAGTGGAGTGGCAGCCTCTTCAGGGCCATCTAACCAGTGGGTGTGGAGACATAGCAAGGCAAGGACCGCCCCCTGGTGGCCACAGAGCATGGGGCGGCCTGAGGCCCCACTACACGGCTCTTCACAGCTGGGCCTTAATTGTTGCTTTCCCTCTGTTCCATACCTTGCCTTGTCCTGTCAATAACCCATCCTCACACCCAAAGGGTGAATGTGGAGCAAACAGTCTCTTCCACTCAACTGTGAGAATCCCATGGTTTGGGAAAGAAGGGAAGTTCACCCCAGCGGAGTGGGGGTGAGGGGCTGGAATGGGCAACTGGCCTGAAGATAAAACTCCATAATTCACAGACTCGATCACATGGCACTACTCCATGTCTCAGGGCAATGAGGCTTAGAAGTCAAGGCAACATAAACGGGAATCATGGTTCCACTACTTACACATCTGTAAAATAGGAGTAGCTTTTGTCGGTTTCCAGACCCCACTGTAGCGGAGGGTCAGTGTATGTTATGCTAGCCTTTATCTCCCTCCCAGTCCTGGGAGAGAATGACCAGTGGTACTGCTGGGCCTGAACTCAAAGGTGTTTTGCTCTTTCCACCTCTTTTTGCTACCTAAGATTTCCAATACCCCAAAATGTTGTGGATTCTGAAGACAGGACTTGGCTTGTTTTAAAGACCATCTAGAATAAATCCTGATGTATGTGTGGATTCAAGGACCCTTTTCAATAAATCTGAGAGCCTCTAAAGAACTTTAACCTTTGCTAATTAGATAAGCAAACTCAAGGATGGAATTTTTCTTTCTTTAATAATTTTACTTTTGGCTGTGCTGGGTCTTCGTTGCTTTCTGCAGGCTTTCTCTGGTTGCAGCAAGCAGTGGTTACACTATGTTGCAGTGTGCAGGCTTCTCATTGCGGTGGCTTTTCTTGTTTCAGAGCACAGATTCTAGGAGCATGGGCTTCAGTAGTTGTGGCTCGTGGGCCCTAGAGTTCGCGGCTCAGTAGTTGTGGGGCATGGGCTTAGTTGCTCACAGCATGTGGGATCTTCCCAGACCAAGGATCGCACCTGTGTCTCCTCCATTGCAAAGCAGATTCTTATCCACTAAGGGAGTCTTTGAAAGCAATTTTTCAAAAGAAACTTTTACCAGCTACTCGAGAAGAAAGGTAAGAAGTATGAATAAAAAAAGTTGTGAAATGGATGTATACACATCTCTTGTTTGATAAATCTGAGAGTGCTCTGCCTTGAGGGTGGTCAGGGCCAATAAACTCCCAACTTAGAACAGGAAAAGAGGTGAAAAACCAGAAGAGCTTCTGGAATCATAGCACAAGTGACCCCATCTCACCTAGTGTTTCCTCCTCTAAGTGTTGGCAAGGGTGAGATATGGGTAACTTCTCCAGTCAGTCAGTTCAGTTCAGTTCAGTCACTCAGTTGTGTCTGACTCTTTGCAACCCCATGGACTGCAGCATGCCAGGCCTCCCTGTCCATCACCAACTCCCAGGATTTACTCAAACTCATGTCCATTGAGTCGGTAATACTATCCAACCACCTCATTCTCTGTTGTCCCCTTCTCCTCCTGCCTTCAATCTTTCCTAGCATCAGGGTCTTTTCAAATGAGTCAGTTGTTCGCATCAAGTGGCCAAAGTATTGGAGTTTCAGCTTCAACATCAGTCCTTCTAATGAATATTCAAGACTGATTTCCTTTAGGATGGACTGGTTGAATCTCCTTGCAGTCCAAGGGACTCTCAAGAGTCTTCTCCAACACCATAGTTCAAAAGCATCAATTCTTTAGCACTCAGCTTTCTTTATAGTCCAACTCTCACATCCATAC
This sequence comes from Capra hircus, assembly GCF_001704415.2. Taxonomy (NCBI): domain Eukaryota; kingdom Metazoa; phylum Chordata; class Mammalia; order Artiodactyla; family Bovidae; genus Capra; species Capra hircus. The sequence continues at coordinate 22,264,749 of NC_030830.1, forward strand.
ATGACCACTGGAAAAACCATAGCCTTGACTAGATGGACCTTTGTTGGCAAAGTAATGTCTCTGCTTTTTAATATGCTGTCTAGGTTGGTCATAACTTTTCTTCCAAGGAGTAAGCAATTTTAATTTCATGGCTGTGATCACCATCTGCAGTGATTTTAGAGCCCAAAAGAATAAAGTCTGCCACTGTTTCCACTGTTTCCCCATCTATTTCCCATGAAGTGATGGGACTGATGCCATATCTTAGTTTTCTGAATGCTGAGCTTTAAGCCAACTTTTTCACTCTCCTCTTTCACTTTCATCAAGAGGCTCTTTAGTTCTTCACTTTCTGCCATAAGTGTGGTATCATCTGCATGTCTGAGGTTATTGATATTTCTCCCGGCAATCTTGATTCCAGCTTGTGCTTCTTCTAGCCCAGCGTTTCTCATGCTGTACTCTGCATATAAGTTAAATAAGCAATCTACAGCCTTAACGTACTCCTTTTCCTATTTGGAACCAGTCTGTTGTTCCATGCCGTTTCAACTTCTCCAGTCAAGTCCTTATAAATATTTTTTACTAATTAATGGCTCCCAGGTTATACTCTCAATCTCTGACGATGACTTCTCAGAGGTCCACCCCACCTTTGGCCTTAAAAAAAAAAAAAAATTTACTTGGCTGTACCAGGTCTTAGTTGTGGCATCTTTCAGTTGTGGCTCATAGGATCTTTAGTTGAGGTGTGTGGGATCTAGTTCCATGACCAGGGATCCTACTTGAGCCCCTGCATTGGGAGTATAGAGTCTTAGCCACTGGACCACCAGGGAAGTCTCTTGCCTCTTCTTCTCGCTGTCATGGTCCAACTCCCTCAGATTCACCAAGAGCAGGCCCCTGGCTCTCCAGCTTTCTATTTCAACCTCTGCCATCTCTCTAGAAGACTTAATGGCCATGTATATGATATTTTTATATACAGATATAAATATATAAAGTTGAGTTCAGCCGCTCAGTCTTGTCCTACTCTCTGCAACCCCATGTACTGCAGCACACCAGGCTTCCCTGTCCACCACCAACTCCTCAGTTCAGTTCAGTTCAGTCGCTCAGTCGTGTCCGACTCTTTGTGACCCCATGAATCGCAGCACGCCAGGCCTCCCTGTCCATCACCAACTCCCAGAGTCCACCAACTCCTACAGCTTGTTTTTTCACCTCTTTTCCTGTTCTAAGTTGGGAGTTTATTGGCCCTGACCACCCTCAAGACAGACCACTGTCAGATTTATCAAACCAGAGATATCTGTACATCCATTCCACAACTTTTTTATTCCTACTTCTTGCCTTTCTTCTTGAGTAGCTGGTAAAGGTTTCTTTTGAAAAAATTCCATCCAAGGACTTCTCTGGTGGATAAGAATCTGCTTTGCAATGGAGAAGACATGGGTGCGATCCCTGGTCTGGGAAGATCCCACATGCTGTGGAGCAACTAAGCCCATGCACCACAACCACTGAGCCCCAAACTCCACCACCCGTGAGCCGCAAACACAGTAAAGTACATAGATCTTAAGTGTAGAGATAGATGACCTCTGGCAAAGACACGCGCCCATGTACAGAGCACTGCAACTGGTATACAGATCATTTCCATCACCCCAGAAAATTCTCCTATGCCCCTCTTTCGTCAATTCTTTTCCTCTCCCAGAAGCAACTACCGATTTATACCCCTATAGATTAGTTTAGTCTGTTCTTTTTTAAAAACAAAACAAAACAAAACAACAATATTTGCTGATTAGGCTGCGTCAAGTCTTCGCCATGTCATGCCGGATCTTTCTGCGGCAGCACACAGACTCTCTAGTTGTGGTGCACCCGCTCAGTAGTTGCTGATGGAGGGCTCCAGAGCACATGGGCTTCAGTAGTTGCAGCATACAGGCTTAGGTGCTCCAAGGCATGTGGGGTCTTAGTTCCCCGACCAGGGATCGATCCTGAGTCCCCTGCATTTCGAGGCAAATTCTTAACCACTGGGCTACCAGGGGAGTCCCAGTTTAATCTGTTCTTGAACTTCATACAAAAGGAACCATATAGCGTACACTCATGTATCCGGGTTCTTCCATTCTGCATAATGCCTGTGAGATTCATCTGTTTTGATCCAGGTACACCAGTGGTTTGTTCCTTTTTGTTGCTGAGTGGTATTTCATTTCTGGATGTATCACAGCTTGCTTATCCATTCACTTGATGATGTATTCGGTTATTTCTATCTGTTGGATATTATGCATATATCTCCTGTGAACATTCTTGCACATAACTTGCCAATTATTTTTCAATACACCAATTTCACAGGTGCTTTGCCTTGTCTACTCCAGCTACCACCTTGACTCTGTGTGACCTATACCTCGGATCTTTTCTCCATCTTACCTCTTCTTTCTCAAGGACACAAAAGCAACCAGACCTGAGTCCCTCCCAGCTCCTGAACCCGCCACACGTGCTTTCACACCATTCTCCTTTTGGTAGACTTTTGGGTTGTTTCTCCTACTTTCATTCAACTAACTGAGCATCTACCATGGGCTTACCCAGGCAGTTCTCTCAAGATGCTTCCCTGGTGGCTCAGATGGTAAAGAATCTGCCTGCAATTTGCGAGACCAGGGTTTGATCCCTGGTTTAGGAAAATCCCTTGGAGAAAGGAATGGCACAGCCACAGTTTTAACTAATGCTATTCTCAACCTGTATCTCCATCTCAATCTGCAACCTTTGTCTCAGGCCTTTTTCTGAAATCTGAGTCCAGAATATCCAACTGCCCTCTAGGCATCTCCCCCAGAATGTTCCACAGGCATTTCAAAATCATCAATGTCCACCCAAACTGGGTCAGCCTTCTACATTCCCCACCTCAGTGAATGAAAACACAATCTACCCAGACATTCAAAGCAAAATCCTGGGACTTGTCCTATGCTGCCTTCTCCTTCCGTTATTCCATCCAAACAACACCCAAGTGCTAACCACTCTGCCTCTGGGATATCTAAGGGTCTTTCTCTGTCTCTTGGTTCTCACTTCTAACTAAGGCCCTCATCATCTCAAGATGAAACTAGGACATTGCTTCTCTGATGGTCAGTGGGTTTCTTCTCAATATCCATTCCATGCCTCCCTGAGTATCAAGGCTCATCCATCTATTCAACTATGCCTTTACTAAGTGCCTTCCATGTGCTAGGCACCCTATCTTTATCCTCCCCGATCTTGCTCTCACCTCTATCCTTGTCTCTCATACGTCTCTGTCCACAAGTCTTTTCTGTCTCACCATCTTTATTAATATCACTAGTGTCTTCCCTATCTCCCTACCTACATGCTGCATCTCCTTCTGCTTTCCCGTCTTTCTCCACATTGTCCCTCTCCATCAGAACACCTCTTTCCCCTACTCCGTCTCTCACCCTCTTTCTCCCTGATTTCCCTTTGAGTGGGAGAATGAGTTAAGGATGGCAAAGTGCTCACCTTTCCTTCTGGGGCTGATCACCCCACCCCTACCACCCCCACTGAGAAGCCTTTCCTAACTCTGCCACTTAGCTGGCTGGGACCACTTCTGGGTGCCCGAAGACTCTTGTGCAAGGATTCTTTTTTTTTTTTTTTAATGAATATTAGAGGAAGGCTTTAACCTACATCTGTCAGAAACTGATAAATAAGCACATAATTACTAAAGACATGAAAGAGTGAAAACAGACAATTAACAAGCTTGATCGAATGGGACTGCATAGAATATTAGAATAATTAGAAAATATCCATTATTTTCAGGTACACAGATAGATGTTAAAAAAAAGAATCAAAATCATTTAGAACACAGTTCCTGACCAACATCCACAACAACATAAAATAATAACAAAGAATATTTATCATGGGCTTGGAAAATTTACAACTGCATTTCTGGGACTTCCCTGGTGGTCCAGGGGTTAAGACTTCACCTTCCAGCGCAGGGGGTGTGGGACCAGTCTCTGGCCAGGGAGCTTAGACCCCACGTGCCTCGTGGCCAAAAACCCAATAAAGCAGAAGTAATACTGTAACAAATTCAATAAAGATTTTAAAAAAGAAGGCAAACTTTCTTTTTAAAAATGCATTTTTATTATATTTATAAGCTTTAAAAACATACTTCCAAACAATTGAAATGTTAAAAGAAAATATAATGGAATTTAAAATATTTTGAATGGGAGTTTACTGGTGGTCCAATGGTTGGAATCCAGTGCTTTCATTGCCAGGGTCTGGATCACAGGAACTAAGATCACACAAGCCACAAGGCATGGCCAAAAAAAAAAAAAATTTATTTTCAATTGAATGGCTGAAAACACTGCCTATCTAAACTCCTGTGAGATGTAGCTAAAACAATTCATGGAAGAAAGTAAATGTGAAACTTAGGAAAGAAAGTTTGAAAATCAATGAACTGAACAGATATTTCAAGAAATTAGAAAAAGTACACAGAATAACGACCCAAAATTTAGGATGGAAATAATAAAGAAATTAATGAACTAGAAAACAAACAAACAATAGAGCAGAAAAATACATATTTACAGAGACTACTTATACTAAAAAATCTCCCATCAAATTGGTAAAGCATGAAGAGAAAAGGCATACACAGAAAAGTAATTTATAGGGAATGCAATATCTGATACATTAGATATTTATATTACAAATTTTGATAAGACAAAATAACTTTCTAGAAAAATATATAACCAAAACTGACTCAAAAAAAAATTAGAAGCCTGATACACCTAAGACCATTAAAGAAGTTGAATCAGACATTCAAAATTTAACCACCAAAAAGATCACCAAGCCCAGATAGCTATAAAATCATCAAAACAGAGGTCACTCCAATCATATAAAAATTATCCTGAAAGTGAAAGTTGCTCAGTCATGTCCGACTCTTTGAGACCCAATGGACTATATACAGTCCATGGAATTCTCCAGGCCAGAATACTGGAGTGGGTAGCCTTTCCCTTCTCCAGGTGATCTTTCCAACTCAGGGATTGAACACAGGTCTCCCACATTGCAGGTGGATTCTTTACCAGCTTTATTAATATTTTTTTCTTGCATCTACGTTCATGAAGGAAATTGTTTAATAATTTTTCTTTCTCAAAAGCCTTGCCTAGCTTTTGGAGCAAGGTTATATTAATCTTGTGAAGTAAGTTGAGAAACTTTTTCTGTTTTCTGACCACCACAAAACTTTTTCTGTTTTCCGATGCTTTTGAACTGTGGTGTTGGAGAAGACTCTTGAGAGTCCCTTGGACTGCAAGGAGATCCAACCAGTCCATCCTAGGGGAGATTGGTCCTGGGTGTTTATTGGAAGGACTGATGCTGAAGCTGAAACTCTAATACTTTGGCCACCTCATGCGAAGAGTTGACTCATTGGAAAAGACCCTGATGCTGGGAGGGATTGGGGGCAGCGGGAGAAGGGGACAACAGAGGATAAGATGGCTAGATGGCATCACCGACTCAATGGACATGAGTTTGAGTGGACTCCGGGAGTTGGTGATGGACAAGGATGCCTGATGTGCTGTGATTCATGGAGTCGCAAAGAGTTGGACACGACTGAGTGAATGAACTGAACTGAACTGAGTGGTCAAAAAACAGACCTAAAAAACCTAAAACCAGAATTTACTAAATAATATAAAACTTAGCCAGGAATTCCTTGGTGGCCTGGTGGTTAAGACTTCTTGCTTCCACTGCAAGGGGCATGGGGACAATTAGAGCATATTACAAAAGCTGTTCATGATAAACAACGACTTAGATTTTTAAAATAGAGAATATTTCACAACATTTATTTATGATTGAAAAAATTAGGACTGTATATAAAATGCTTCCTTCTGTCATTAAATTTAGTGTATATTTCTGAAATGACTGTCTTTTTTTCCCTTCTACACCTCTCCTCCTGTTTCTGTTAATACCCCCATGTTACCCATCATCTTTTCTGGGCATACTTGCATTTCTGACATGTGTCCTTCCTTCACGGATAGAAGTTGACATTAAGTTTTGTTGTTTTTCAATTCATGATGAATTTTGGGTAACAATTTCTACCTGCTTTTAGCAATACATTTCTGGTGTGTTGTCATCTTTTGGAAAATTGCGTTCCTCTTCTTTACCTTTTTTTTTTTTCCCCCATAGTTAATTGAACAGAAGCTTTGGTCATTTCTTTTTGTTACTCATCCAAATAAGCCAGAGGGCTTCCCTAGTGGTCTAGTGGTTAAGAATCTGCCTGCCAATGCAGGGGACATGGTTCCTGTTCCAGAAAGGTTCCACATGTGGAAGAAACTAAGCCCAGGTACCACAGCTACTGAGATCGCCCTCTACAGTCTGTGCTGTGCTCAACAAGAGAAGCCCTCACACTGCAATAAGGACCCAATAAGCCAGAAATAAATGTCTTTTAAAAACCAGAAAGAGAAACTTTTAAGTTAAAAAAAAAAAAAAGAGCTAGATTCTTCTAAACTATTAGCAGGAGGGCCTTTGGGGCAGGAGGCAGGATGGCTTTCCAGATTTACAAGTTCAAGGACTCCTTCTCTTTGCCATGTGCTGTGCTGAGTCGCTCAGTCGTGTCCAACTCTTTGCGACCTCATGGACTGCAGCCCGCCAGGCTCCCCTGTCCATGGGGATTCCCCAGGCAAGAATACTGGAGTGGGTTACCATGCCCTCCTCCAGGGGATCTTCCCAACTCCGGGATTGAACCTAGGTCTCCAGCATTGCAGGCAGATTCTTTACATCTGAGCCACCAGGGAAGCCCCTCTTTTGCCATAAGAATGGATTATTTCCTTAAAATTTGGTACCTCTGTATAGCCACAACCTCTGAGAACCTCTCCCAGTTAAGCAAGCATTTACCACCCACCCCCAACCCTAGGCTTCTTATTTCACAGAAGACCTCACAGGCTGCCATCTCCCAAGTTCACCTAAGGTGATGAACTTAATATTAAAAGGAGAATTTTGCTGGCACTTTCTGAGATCTGCTGCCTCTGGGTCCCTCTGGGTGCTTTAAAACATTCTCTCAGATTTCCCTGGTGGTCCAATGGTGTTGAAGAAGACTCTTGAGAGTCCTTTGGACTGCAAGGAGATCCAACCATACAATCCTAAAGGAAATCAGTCCTGAGTATTCATTGGAAGGACTGATGTTGAAGCTGAAACTCCAATACTTTGGCCACCTCATGCGAAGAACTGACTCATTGGAAAAGACTGATGCTGGGAAAGATTGAAGGCAGGAGGAGACGGGGATGACAGAGGATGAGATGGCTGGATGGCATTACCGACTTGATGGACATGAGTTTGAGCATACTCCGGGAGTTGGTGATGGACAGGGAGGCCTGACGTGCTGCAGTCCATGGGGTCGCAAAGAGTCGGACGTGACTGAGCGACTGAACTGAACCAGTGGCTACGATTCCACGCTCCCTGTGCAGGGGGCCCAGGTTCAGTCCCTGGTCAGGGAACTAGGTCCCACATGCCACAGTGAAAATTGAAGATCCCGTGTGCCTCAACTAAGCCCCAGCACAGACAAATAAAGAAATATTTTTTTAAAAACAGAAGCATTCTGTCTCCACCTTTACTGGTATTTGAATCTGCTCAGTCAGCACTGCTCTCAGATTTTCTCTCCGGGTGTTAGGCCTTTCCTCCCAGGAAGGAATATTTGCTTTTTTTTTAAGCAGTCACTGGGACCCTCCCTATTCGCCTGGTTTTCTGGAAGGATGCATGGGACTGCCTGCTCAGTGGGGAATTTGGTCACACAGATGCATAAGTTGGAGCTTGGAGGCACTGTATCTCCTAGCGTCACTGAAAATGTAGTATGTGTGTGTATTTCCAATCTCTTTACAGGTGTCAAGAAGAGAAATTTAGAAATAAACTGCTGCCATGTTCCCCTCAAAGCTCCACAAGGAGGCTTTTTAGAAAAGAGAAGTCTTTGGCAGTAGCAACCTTGGTGAGTTGGTTATGGTTCTATGGAGCTGTCCCTTGTCAGCTCAGAATCCTCACTTGTTCTCCAGCCTCAGGGAGAGCCTTTTGTTAACCGATTCCTGTCTGGTGCAAACACCAGGATGCCCTTTTGTTCATTTACAATAAGAAATAAGCCTGTACGCCAGTCTATGTCTGACGCAGGATACAGCATGCTTGGGGTTGGTGCATGGGGATGACCCACAGAGATGTTATGGGGAGGGAGGTGGGAGGGGGGTTCATGTTTGGGAACGCATGTAAGAATTAAAGATTTTAAAATTAAAAAAATAAAAAACTAAAAAAATTAAAAAAAAAAAAAGAAAGAAGCCTGTAGAGACCAGAGACCTGTTACTTCCCAGTCCCCACAACTCTCTCTCTCTCTTCTCTCTCTCTCTCACACACTCACACACTCACACACACACACACACACACACACACACACACACACACACACACATCATTCAGGGGCCCGGCTGGAAATCACATCCTCAAATTTGATTAATTTGAGGAGATAATTTATTTACAAGGGTGTAGTGGGATTTGTGGAGAAGGCAATGGCACCCCACTCTAGTACTCTTGCCTGGAAAATCCCATGGATGGAGGAGCCTGGCGAGCTGCAGTCCATGGGGTCGCTGAGAGTTGAACACGACTCAGTGACTTCACTTTCACTTTTCACTTTCATGCATTGGAGAAGGAAATGGCCACCCACTCCAGTGTTCTTGCCTGGAGAATCCCAGGGACGGCGGAGCCTGATGAGCTGCTGTCTATGGGATCGCACAGAGTCGGACATGACTGAAGTGACTTAGCAGCAGTGGGGTTTGAGGAGATAGTGTATTTACAAAGGTGTAGTGGGATTTAGGGGCTTCCCTGGTGGCTCAGATGGTAAAGAATCTGCCTGTGATGAGGGGGACCCAGGTTTGATCCCTGAGTAGGGAAGATCCCCTGGAGGAGGGCATGGTAACCCACTCCAGTGTTCTTGCCTGGAGAATCCCCATGGACAGAGAAGCCTGGTGGGCTACAGTCCACGGGGTCACAAAGAGTCGTCTGCAACGGAGTGACCATGCACAGCACAGCACAGAGGGGTTTAGGGAATCACACGGGATATTGCAACCCCGGCCCAAAGGGATGAGCAGAGAAGAGATTACAGCAGAGGCTCGAACTCATTTTGTGCCACAAATCTCTTTGGCATTCTGGTACATCAAATTAAAAAAGACATAACAAAGTAAAACCATTACACTAAGTTTCAGTTATCAAAATATCAATAAATGTTGGGATAGAATAAACCATGTACTTACTACCACATGATAAGACAAGAGATTTAAAATGCAGGCAAGTTGAAGTTAGATTTTAATAAAGGTATATCTTTATAAAAGACATTGTTGCTGGCTTGAGTAAGAACTTTAGGGATTTCCCTGATGGTCCAGTGGCTGTGACTCTGTGTTCCCAATGCAGGGGGTGCAGGTTCGACCCCTGGTCAGGAAACTAGATCCCACATGCTGCAACTAAAAGACTAGGGCAGCCAAATAAATATAATTAATTAATTTAAAAAATAATTTTAAACTGTGAAGTGGTCTTTGACAAGGTGACACATGTAATGCTGAATTTGAAAAGAGGATGTACTTTCTTATCTTTTCCAAATTCACAGACCTCCTGAGACTTATTCCCTGGACTTCTGAAACCTGGAAAAGGACAGTCATGTAGAGCAGGTTGCCTGGAGGGGAGCCTTGCCCATAGATGGAGGTGTGAGCCAGCCCGAGGTGGCCTTGTAGGAAAGGAGCCAGAGGGATGAATACCCTTAACTTAATGTTCTCCCGCCCTGCTCTTTCCCTGCCAGGCTCCCCATCAGCCGAAACAGCCAGAAGTCAGAGGTGCCCTTGGCATGGTCTGTACAGGTTAGTCTCTTGGGACAGAGAACAGAGTGTGAGAGGGAAAATGGAGGGGGCAAGCAGAAGACATCATGCCACCCCTCCATACACACACACAGACAAGCTTTGTGGCCAGTGTATTTTCTTTGCGGAGGTACCCAGGGGGCCTAATTCTAACAGGGGTTCCCCTGCAGAGTGTAGAACTATATCAAGGCCCCCCTACCCCTTAGCAACAGGGCACCAGGCTCATAAAGGATGCTAACCTCACAGGGTTCTAGAGGGCCATCCCCTGAGCCAGCTCAGCATTCTCTCCCTGACTGCTTGGCTTGGAGACTAACAACCCTGGTCTTGGAGACACTTCCTTTTTTCTGCCTCCAAGACCCACAGCCCCACTGCCCAATGTCACATACTTCAGCCACGGTTATACCTTTGGTGAGTATAGCAAGTCCTGCAGGCTGGGGAGTCCAATCACTTCAGGGCCTGTGGCTCTCAACCTTGAGTGTGTGTCAGAATCATCCGAGGCATTTGTTGAAAAGCTATTGCTGGATGCCACCCCTAGAGTTTCTGATTCGGTAGGTCTGGGATGGATCCATTTCTGACATATGCTGGTGGAAGGATCACTCATTGAGAGCCACTGCTTTAAGGAGACTGCTTGTCTCTGCTGAGATCTAGAGTTTGCAGCCTCACTGTCAGAAAGTTACCCACTTCCCTTATTTCCAGGTTCATGGTGGATTCCTGGCTCCCTGGCAGCTCTGTGCCCAGAGGCCCCGCCTCCCCTTTAGCTCTGACTGCAGACTCTCTGTGGTCTGTGGAGGGTGGGGTGGGGTGGGGTGGGCAGAGGCTCCTGGGTTTGGGTGGGAGGCGTCTTCTTGCATCACTGCTCCTCACAGGCTTTCCCATGTCTGTGTTTATGCTGAGTTTCACTTATTTGCCCATCTTGTTGCTCTTTGCTCTTCACTTTTGTCCCATGGTCAGAGTAGCTATCACTTTCTCTTTCCCAGGGAGTCCTCCTGAGCATCTCAGTTCTGCCTTACCCTGGTCATCTGCCAAGTCACCTTTAGGGAAAGGCTGCGTGGGGAGGCAATCTCAGTCCAAATAAAAGCCAGATTCTCCCCAACAGCCTACAAGATTCTCCCCAACAGCCTACAAGGCCGTAGGCAATCTGGCCTCATCTCCTGCCTCTGTTTCCCCTCACACACCCAGCTCCAGCTACGCTGGCCTCCTGCTGCTTCACGAATACTCAGACATCCAGACATGTCCTCACTCTAGGACCTTTGCATTTTTTGTTCCCTGTGTTTGAAGTGCTCCTCTCCTGCATATCCTTCACCTGCTTGAAATCTTTGCTGAAATATCCCTTTCTTAGGGAAGCCTCCCTGAGCACCTTATTTATTTATTTTTAAGTAATATTTATTTATTTCGCCACACCGGATGTTAGTTGTGGCACACAGGATCTTCGATCTTCACTGAGCCCTGAGAACTCTTAGTTGTGGCACGTGGGATCTAGTTCCCTGACCAGGGATCAAACCTGGGCCCCTGGCATTGGGAGCACAGAGCCTTAGCCACTGGACCACCGGGGAAGTCCCCCTGAGCACCCTATTTAAATCTGCAGTCCATGCAGCCCTTTCTATCTCCCTCCCTACTTTGCTCTTCTCCATAGGCACCTACCATCTTTGATATACTTGTTTTTCTTATCTGTCTTCCTTAATTAGATTGTCCATGAGGACCTCATTGGGCCAAGCAAGGCGCCTGGCATATAGTAAGTACTCAATAAACATTTGTTGAATGAGTGTATGAATTTAAAAATGGATTTCCCCCACTAGGCACTGAGACCTTCGGGAGGGCAGGTTTGCAGTCTTCCCTGCAGAGGAAGAGATAGCAATAAAGGGAACTCAAGAGGCTAGAGTCCCCTCCAGCATCTCCCCAACCCGTATGGGTCAGGGCAAGGGCAGTGAGAAGTGAAAACTCCCTTCTGCAGAAGGGGAAATAGGTTGGGGTGGGGGTGGGGATCAGAGAAAAGGAAAGGTGTGCCCATCAGTGCTAAGATTGTGGCTGGAGCTCAGCGCAGGGAGTTTAGACAGAAGTGTCTCAGTGAGGGGGATGCACAGTCCTCGTCTCCCCTAAAGCCACTAGCCCAAAGGAGTGTGCCTAGGAGGGCATTTATCAGGGGCTGCTGCCCACTCTGTTGAGTAAGGAGTGGGGAGCTACTCCCACTCTGCCGAACCCACAGTGTCCAGCATCCTTCACACCCTTAAGGTTAGCCTCACGTTTGGCTCTTTTATCCACTAACACTGTCTTTTTCAGCACCACTGGCCTCCAAAGAATCCACTGTCTTTTTCTGACTGTGGCATGCAGCTTGTGGGATTTTAGCTCCCCGACCAGGGACTGAACCTGGGCCTGAGGCAGTGAGAGGAGTCCTAACTACTGAATCACCAGGGAATTCTCCCACTTAAGAATCTACTTAAATTCTCAAATTTCAGAGATCTGTAGACTTCACTGAAAATTTCAAAGGAGATAAGATGAAGGGATTACATTGCCTATCCTAAAGCAAACAAACTAAGACTCCCTTGTCAGACACTTCCGTATTTCCAAGTGCCTCCCTGGAGCCACCAGGCCGGAAGTGAAGTATCTCTCCCTTTCCAGACCCTGCACTCATCTTGCCACCCTCCTGGATCTGCCAGCGACTTCAGGTTCTTCTCCGGTCCAGAGTACAGAAAAATTTAGTTTGCCTTCCCTCAGCTTCCTATCCAAACCTGTGTGTCCAGACTTGTGAGACCTGGGCCTCAGTCACCTGAAATTCCAGAACTGTTCAGAGATCCTCTCTTCCTGAGAATCAATGCCCCTGGGGTCTTACAGACCTTCCCCCATGGTTTATCAGAACATTTCTTACATGTACACCCTGGGCTCTCCTTTAGAGGAATTAAGAATGTTGTTTTCTCGTCTCCTTTCTAGACCCCACTCCCCCTTCTTCTTGGGCGCTACTGTCAGCAGAAGCTGATGAGGAAGTGAGGCCTGGGACTTAGAGGAGGAGGGAATGAGGGGAAAGGGGAAGTTTAGGAGGCAGGCCTCCAGGAAGCTGATGGGAGAGGAGAGCTGGCAGACAGAGAAGGCACCCAGTCTGGGTTGTTTCCTCCAACATCTCAACCAGCACCTGCTGAGCCATGAGCGAAACTAGGGATTTACAGGGTAGGGAAGGTGGAATAGGCAGGATTCTAAAATGGGAAAAAGGAGTTGGACAGTACCGGGCTCGGGGGCTGGGAAGCTGGCCTATGAAAGCAGAACTGTAATGGCTTCAAGGCTGAGCTGGGAGTGAGGAGAGGAAAGTGGGGGTGAGGCTACATTAACCTTTGCGCTCCTTCAGGAGGAAAAGCCTTTGGGCTGCTGAAGGCCCAGCAGGAAGAGAGAATCAATGAAATCAACCAGGTAAAAGGAAGGGCCTTGGCCAGGGCGGTGGGTGGGGTGGATGGGGGGAGTGTTGCTGGACCGGGGTGGGGTCCCTACCCAGGTTCTTGCTTTCCCCTTACAGCAATTCCTGGATGATCCCAAATACAGCAGTGATGAGGACCTGCCCTCCAAACTGGAAGCCTTCAAGAGTGAGGGGACAGCTGTAGGGGTGGAGAAGGGGGTGAGGAGGGTAGGATTTCCCCAGGAAGAGAGAGGACAGAAGAAACAAAGTCTATTTAAAAAAAAATAATTTTATCTATTAGTATTTATTTTTATGTATTTTGGCTGAGCTGGGTCTTCATTGCTCAACAGGCTTTTCCCCAGTTTCGGGGAGCAGGGGTTACTCTCTAGTTGTGCTGCATGGACTTCTCATTTTGGGGGCAAGAGGGTTCCCTGGGCTCTACAGAACAGTCTCAGTAGTTCTGGCACTTGGGCTTATTTGCTTTGTGGCATATATGGGATCTTCCTGGGCCAGGGATCGAACCCGTGTCTCCTGCATTGGCAGGCCGGTTCGCTACCACTAAGCCACTAGGGAAGCACACAAAGTCTACTTTTGAGGTGGGAAAAAGGAAGGTTGCCTCTGTTGCCGCCCTAGTAACAGCCCCTTTCCCTGGCCTGCCCCTCTCTCAGTACCCTCTCTAGTTCCCTACACCTTAACAGGGCCCCTTAGCTCCCCAACCTGTACTTCCTCTACCTGCCCCATCCCCTCCTCCTCTTCTCCCATCTGCAACCCCTTTCTTAATCCCTGCCCCGCCTCTGCCTGTGACCCTCCAGCCAGTGCTGACCCTCTCTGCTTTCTCCCCTCATCCAGAGAAGTACATGGAGTTTGACCTGAATGAAGATGGAGGTATCGGTGAGAAAAGGGTGATTTGGGGGAAGTGTGCAGATCTAGGAAGAGGGAGGTCTTTCCTACAGTGCTTCATTTCCAGTGGTTTGGGAGAGATGACAGTGACCAGAGTAGGGTGTGTGTGTGTGTGTTAGTTGTGTGTGTGTGTGTGTGTGTGCGTGTGTGTGTGTTAGTTGCTAAGCTGTGTCTGACTCTTTGCGATCCCATGGACTGTAGCCTGCCAGGCTCTGCTGTCCATGGAATTCTCCAGGCCAGAATACTGGAGTAGGTTGCCGTTTCCTTCTCCACCAGAGTAAGATGGGGAATGGTAATGAGGAGGTGGAGGTAACAGAGAGAGAGAGAAAGGCTTCCCTCTTCTCACCCCCATCTTCTGTGCTTCCAGATATCATGTCCCTGAAGCGAATGATGGAGAAACTTGGGGTCCCCAAGACCCACCTGGAGCTAAAGAAATTAATCATGGAGGTATCCAGTGGCCCTGGGGAGACTTTCAGCTACTCTGACTTTCTCAAGATGATGTTGGGCAAGAGATCTGCCATTCTAAAAATGTGAGAGTCCAGTTCCAGCCTCTCCTACACTTATCTGTTTTCTCTTCCCCCTGCCTCCATCCCCAGGCTCACCTTCTACACATAGCCCAGAGTGCATTTCTCTTCTGTCTTTTGAGAGACCCTTCCCAGGTCCTATTCTTATCCATGATTTTGGTCCCCACAGCCCACAGGACTCTCACTCCTGCCCTTTCTCCTTCTTCTCCCACCCTCACAACCCTCATCCTTTTCTGGACTTTCACAGCACACTAAAACTTACTCTCTTGAGAAGATTGTCCTCTAATCCCCGTGTCTCTTCCCATCTCAACCAGGATCCTGATGTATGAAGAGAAAGCAAAAGAACAGGAGAAGCCAACAGGTCTTCCAGCCAAGAAAGCTATCTCTGAGTTGCCCTGATTTGTGGTGAGGGAGATGTGGTGGGATTGAAGGGGCTTCTAATGACTCCAACACAGAAAAAGAAGACAAAATTGTGAACCAGACCCAGACTAACTTAAATAAATTACCCTCCTTCAGATGAATTCAGCTTGGTCACTGTTTGATTTTTTCCCCCTGGGTTTGGGAAGGGGTGAAGCATCTTTGAGAGAAAGGTAGCAAGGATTTGCCCATATGAGCAGTCTATCAACAATTCTGTAGTATATTTACCACATAGCAGATGACTTTGTCCATCAGGGGGGATGTATAAGATAGCCTGACCTCAAGGAATTTAAGTGGGATGAAAAGACATGTATAGACCAAAAAAAAAAAAGATCACTCAAGCTCATGATGAAGAGCAAAGATTACTTTGAACCAACATCCTCTATTACTAAAAGCTTTGTAACCTCAGAAAATCCTTCAGCCTCTCTGAGTCTTTCATTTGAAAATGAGAATAAGAGGATCTACCCTAGAGTGCCTGACATATCATAAGCCCTCAATAATGTTTAAAACTTGAATGGATGGATGGATAGAGGAAAGAACTGGTGTTACTCAGTTAAGGATTCACAACACTATAATGGCTGATAATCTAAGCGAAAATGAGTCTTGAGGTCCTTTCGGAGGCAAGCTACAAAAACTGAGCCTAATAAAAGGAAAAGGGGCTTGTACTAGGAGAGTATTGAGGGCAGATTCCAGGAATACAGGATCCCTGGAATGGCAGATAGGATTAAATAGCCAACTTCAGGGAAGGCAAGAAGCCTGAGGGTTCCCAGGCCTTTGGTGAGGTTATTCCTGAACTTTTCCCCCAAAGGGTCCAGTCAACTCCAGCAACTCCGAGTTGCTGGCCACTGTTTCAGATTTCCCTACTCCCTGGAAAGCAAAAATCAAATTGGCCCAGCTTGTTTCAGGTCCCGAGGAGAGACCAGGCCCGTCAGGTCACATGTATTGGCCCTTTCCAGTGGTAAAGCCAGGTTGGCATCTTAAGAGTGCTACAGTAACTGTATAGGACTTCAGATGAGGAAGAGATCCATGTGGGTTCAATAAAATATCTGCATATAACAAAATTAACAGCTAACCTTAATTGAGCACCTACTATATACTGGGTAGATGCTTTCTGTGTATTAATTCTTCCCAACAACTCTGGTGACACAAAGGACAGAAAGGATCTGGGGCTTAACTTTGTTCATTCAGGATAAACTGGGTTATAGTCATACAATGGACTCTTATTATATAACAATAAGAATGCACAAACTACCACATGCAACAATGTAGGTTAATTTCAATAATACAATGTTGATAAAAAGCAGACAAAAAAGAACCCTCACTGGACAATTCCATTTGAATAAAGTACAAAGCAAGCAAAACTAATATATATTATTAGAAATCAGGATAATAGCCTTGGAGGAGGACACTGACTAAAAGAGCCCTCAGCAGCTTCTGTGCTAGTTAAGGCTCAGTTTTTGGTTACATGCTCTGCTCAGTTCATGAAAAGTTATGAAAATTTCATATATATATATATATATATATGAGAAAGGCATGGCAACCCATTGCAGTATTCTTGCCTGGAAAATCCCATGGACAGAGGAGCCTGGTAGGCTACGGTCCATGGGGTCACAAAGAGTTGGACAGGACTGAATTGACTTGGCATGCATGTATGTATATATGTATAATGCACACACACACACACATACTTTGATAAGATTTTAAAAATCATTTATTGGGCATTAACTGTGTTCCATCCCCTATTCCAGGCGCCTGGGATATAAAAGTAACAAAACAAAGATCCCTGCCTTTATGAAGTTTATCTTCTACTGCAGTAACTGGTATGGGAGGAGGACAGATAATGAAGAGTAAATATCATTTTAAATTTCTATGCTCTATTTAAAAATGACAGTATTATGAAAAAAAAAAAAAAGAGCAAGTTAAAGGGAATCAGGGGTGCCAAGATGGTCAGGGAAGATTAAAATGCTGAAAGGGTAATCAGGAGAGGATTTGGTGAGGAGGTGACCAACACTGAACAAAAACTTCAAGAAAATACAGCAGCGAGCCACACGGGTTTCTGGGCGAAGAGCCACTTGTGCACAAGGAAAGGAGCAGAGAGGGCCCTAGAGTGAGAAAGGCCTGTGCAGATAAAGAGAGTGCTGCTGCTAAGTCACTTCAGTGGTGTCTGACTCTGTGCGATCCCATAGACAGGAGCCCACCAGGCTCCCCTGTTCCCAGGATTCTCCACGCAAGAACACTGGAGTGGGCTGCCATTTCCTTCTCCAATGCATGAAAGTGAAAAGTGAAAGTGAAGTCACTCCGTCGTGTCCGACTCTTCACAATCCCATGGACTGCAGCCTACCAGGCTCCTCCGTCCGTGGGATTTTCCAGGCAAGAGTACTGGAGTGGGGTGCCATTGCCTTCTCCGATAGAGACAGTAATAAGATAAAAAGAGTAATAAGAAAAAAAAAAAAACTAATAGGGGGCTGATCAAATCAGTCAATCCTGAAGGAAATCAGAACTGAATATTCACTGGAAAGACTGATGCTGAAGCTGAAACTCCAATACTTTGGCCACCTGATGCAAAGAACTGACTCACTAGAAAATACCCTGATGCTGGGAAAGATTGAAGGCAGGAGGAGAAGGGGAAGATAAAGGATGAGATGGTTGGGTGGCATCACCAACTTGATGGACATGAGTTTGAGCAAACTTCGGGAGTTGGTGATGAACAGGGAGGCCTGGCATGCTGCAGCCCATGGGGTTGCAAAGAGTCAGACATGACTGAGCAACTGAACTGAACTGAACTGAATAGGGGGCCAACTCATCTAGGGTCTTGTAGACTGCAGTAAGGACTTCAGCTTTTATTCTGAGAGAAATGGAGTGGCATTACAGGACTCTGAGTAAAGGAATGCTCTGCAACCTCCTTTGAGAAAAGGCCCACTCTGACTTCAGTGTAGAGAACACTGTAGGAGCAGAGGTAAGCGCAAGATGACCAGTTAGGAGGCTGTTCCTGTAAACCTGGTGAGAGATAAGGATGGCTCAGATCAAGGCAGAAGCAGTGGAAGTGAAGAGGTGGGATTCTGGATGTTTTCTCAAGCTAGGATTTCCTGTCTGATTGAAAGTGTAGCGTGTCACAACTAAAGGAATTGATGAGGTTTCCAGGGTTTTTGACTTAACTGGAATTTTCATTTTTATAAAACATTTACTGATTTATATTTATTTATTCGGCTGTGCTGGGTCTTAATTGTAGCACACAGGATCTTTGATCTTCGTTGTGACATGCAGGATGTTTAGTTGTGGAATGTGGGATATAGTGCCCCAATCAGGGATCGAACTCAGACCCCCTGCATTAGGAGTATGAAGTGTTAGCCACTGGACCACCAGGGAAGTCCCTGGAATTTTTAAACTGTCATCAGCTGAGATGGTGAAGGTTGTGGACAGAGAAGTTATTGAAAGACTAGAGATAAAATTGAGAAGGAAATGGCACCCCACTTTAGTACTCTTGCCTGGAAAATCCCATGGACGGAGGAGCCTGGTAGGCTGCAGTCCATGGGGTCGTGAAGAGTCGGACAGGACAGACCGACTTCACTTTCACTTTTCACTTTCATGCATTAGAGAAGGAAATGGCAACCTATTCCAGTGTTCTGGCCTGGAGAATTCCAGGGACAGAGGAGACTGGTGGGCTGCTGTCTATGGGGTCGCACAGGGTTGGACACGACTGATGCGACTTAGCAGCAGCAGCAGCAGAGGTCAAAATGTTTGCTTTTGGACATACTGAATTTGAAGCCATCTGTCAGACATCTAAGAGGTGATGGCAAGTACACAGCTGTGCATACAAGTCCAGTGTTGGAAGTGAGGTCTCTGACAAAGATACACACTGGGAAGTTATTAGCATATAAACATTATTTCAAGCCATGAAGCTGATACCCTTGACACTTGCAGTTTGAGTAGAAGGTGGGGATGAAGACTTGACTGGAGTGGCTTTAACAAAGAAAGAGAGGAGAGAAACTGGAGATAGTGAGTACAGAGAGAGCTTCCAAGAAATTTTGCTGTGGTAACTGTCCAGGGGAAGGGGACAAGAGAATCATTTGAAAGTTTGAGAACTGAAGTCATCTCAACCATCTTAATGAGCCTCAGGATAAAGTTCTTACCAGATTCTTACTAAATTTTCCACTCTCATTTTCCATAATGGACAGGCAGGCGTAGGTTCCAAATCCATGCCTCTGCTTATCAGTTCACAGGGCCCGAGATGTGCACTCGCTCCTCAAAACTGGCTAAATCTTAACAAGTTCTTCATATCAGTTAATAACTTTCCCTAATCACTTTCAGACTTTCCCAGAAACATTTCTGAACCTACCCAGGCACAGTCTGATTCTTATTCCTCTACTTCTATAATATAAATTAGTAACTAAAATGGATGAGAATGGGTGAATTTAATTCAGATGACCACTGTATCTACTCTGTGGGCAAAAATCTCTTAAAAGAAATGGAGCAGCCTTCATAATCAACAAAAGAGTCCAAAATGCAGTACCTGAGCAATCTCAAAAATGACAGAATGATCTTAGTTCATTTCCAAGGCAGACCATTCAACATCAAAGTAATCCAAGCCTATGCCCCAACCACTAATGCTGAGGAAGCTGAAGTTGAACAGTTCAAGACCTTCTAGAACTAAGACCAAAAAAAGATGTCCTTTTCATCATAGGGAACTGGAATGCAAAAGTAGGAAGTCAGAATAACAGAATACCCAGAATAACAGGCAAGTTTGGGCTTGGAGTACAAAATGAAGCAAGGAAAAGGCTAACAGAGTTCTGTCAAGAGAACACACTGGTCATAGAAAACACCCTTTGCCAACAACCCAAGAGATGACTCTACACGTGGATATTACCAGATGGTCAATACCAAAATCAGATTGATTATATTCTTTGCAACCTAAGATGGAGAAGCTCTATACAGTCAGCAAAAACAAGATACAGAGCTGACTATGGCTCAGATCATGAGCTCCTTGTTGCAAAATTCAAGCTTAAATTAAAGAAAGCAGGGAAAAATACTAGACTGCTCAGTATGACCTAAATCAAATCCCTTATGATTATACAGTGGAGGTGATGAATAGATTCAAGGGATTAGATCTGGTAGACAGAGAGCCTGAAGAACTATGGACAGAGGTTCATGACACTGTACAGGAGGCAGTGACCAAAACCATTCTAAAGAAAAAGAAATGCAAGAAGGCATGATGATTGTCCGAGAAGGCCTTACAATAGCTGAGAAAGGAAGAGAAGCAAAAGGCAAAGCAGAAAGGGAAAGATACACCCAACTGAATTCAGAGTTCCAGAGAATAGCAAGGAGAGATAAGAATGCCTTCTTAAGTGAACAATGCAAAGAAATAGAGGAAAACAGTAGAATGGGAAAGACTAGAGATCTCTTCAAGAAAACTGGAGATACCCAGGGAACATTTCATGCAAAGATGGGCACACTAAAGGACAGAAACAGCAAGGACCTAACAGAAGCTGAAGCTATTAAGAAGAGGTGGTAAGAAGACACAGAAGAACTATACAAAAAAGGTCTTAATAACCTAGATAACCATAACAGAGTGGTCACTCACCTAGAACCAGACATCGTAGAATGTGAAGTCAAGTGGGCCTCAGGAAGCATTATTATGAGCAAAGCTAGTGGAGATGATGGAATTCCAGCTGAGCTATTTTAAATCCTAAAAGACAATGTTGTTAAAATGCCACACTCAATATGCAAGCAAATTTGGAAAACTCAGCAATGGCCACAAGACTGGAAAAGGTTAGTTTTCATTCCAATCCCAAAGAAAGTCAAGGCTAGAATGTTCAAACTACCATACAATTGTACTCATTTTACATGCTAGCAAGGTAAATGGCAATCCACTCCAATAATATTGCCTGGAAAATCCCATGGACAGAGGAGCCTGGTAGGCTACGGTCAGTCTATGAGTCGCAAAGAGTCGGACACGACTGAGTGACTTCACTTTCACTTTCAAGGTAATGCTCAAAATTCCTTGAAGCCAGGCTTCAACAATATGTGAACTGAGAACTTCCAGGTGTACAAGCTAGATTCAGAAAAGGCAGAGTAACCAGAGATCAAAATGCCAACATCCACTGGATCATAGAAAAAGCAAGAGAATTCCAGAAAAACATCTGTTTCACTGACTATACAAAAGTCTTTTACTATGTGGATCACATCAAACTATGGAAAATTCTTTAAGAGATGGGAATACCAGACCACCTTACCTGCCTTCTGAAAAGCCTGTATGCAGGTCAAGAAGTAACAGTTAGAACCGGACATGGAACAATGGACCGGTTCAAAACTGGGAAAGGAGTACATCAAGGCTGTATATTGTCACCCTGCTTATTTAACTTATATGCTGAGTACTTCATGCTAAATACCAGGCTGGATGAAGCACAAGGTGGAATCAAAATTGCTGGGAGAAATATCAACAATCTCAGATATGCAGATGATACCACTTTAATGGCAGAAAGAGAAGAGGAACTACAGAGCCTCTTGATGAAGGTGAAAGAGGACAGTGAAAATGGTGGCTTAAAATTCAACATTAAAATAACTAAGATCACGTCATCTGGTCCCATCACTTCATGGCAAATAGATGGGGAAACAGTGGCAGATTTTATTCTCTCAGGCTCCAAAATCACTGTGGTTGATGACTACAGTCATGAAATTAAAAGACGCTTGCTCTTTGGAAGAAAAGCTATGACAAACCTGGACAGCGTATTAAAAAGCAGAGACATCACTTTGCTGACAAAGTGTATAGACAAAGCTATGGTTCTTCCAGTAGTCATGTACAGATGTGAAAGTTGGATGATAAAGAAGACTGAGCACTGAAGAACTGATGCTTTTGAATTGTGGTGCTGGAGAAAACTCTTGAGCGTCCCTTAGACAGAAAGGAGATCAAACCAGTCAATCCTAAAGGAAATCAACCCTGAATACTTATTGGCAGGACTGATGCTAAAGCTGAAGCTCCAATACTTTGGCCACCTGATGCAAAAAGCTGATTCAATGGAAAAGACCCTGATGCTGGGAAAGACTGAGGGCAGGAGAAAAGGGGAAGATAAAGGATGCGATGGTTAGATGGCATCAGTGACCCAATGGACATGAGTTTGAGTAACCTCAGGGAGAGAGTTAAAGACAGAGGAGCCTGGCATGCTTCGGTCCATGGAGTCGAAAAAGCTGGACAGGACTGAGCAGCTGACTGGACAACAACTTCTAAAATTTTCTGTGCATATCTCTGGTGCCTTCAGAACATAGTTGTTGTTAATGGGTCACTGAAGAAATCAGAGGAAATTAAAACACAGATGGAGGCAAATGAAAATGAAAACACAATGATCTAAACTCCATGGGATGCAGCAAAAATATTTCTAAGAAGGAAGTTTATAATGATACAAACCTACTTCACGAACCAGGAAAAACCTCAAGTAAACAATCTAACTTTACACCTAAAGGAACTAGAGCAAGAAGAACAAATAAAACCTAAAATTAGTAGAAGAGAAGAAATAATAAAGATAAGAACAGAAATAAATGAAATAAAGAAAAAAAATACTAATGAAACTAAGAGTTATTCTTTGAAAAGATAAAATCAATAAACCTGTAGCCAGACTCATCAAGAAAAAGAGTCCAAATCAATAAAATCAGAAATGAAAAAGAAGTCAAACTGACACCACAGAAATAGAAAGAATCGTAAGTGGAAATGAAAGCCGCTAAGTTGTGTCCGACTCTTTGTGACCCCAAGGACTATACAGTCCATGGAATTCTCCAGGCCAGAATACTGCAGTGGGTAGCCATTTCCTTCTTCACCGGATCTTCCCAACCCAGGGATCAAACCCAGGTCTCCCACATTGCTGGAGGGTTCTTTACCAGCTGAGCCACCAGGGAAGCCCAAGAATACTGGAGTGGGTAGCCTATCCCTTCTTCAGCAGATCTTCCCGACCCAGGAATCAAACCAGGGTCTCATGCATTGCAGGAGGATTTCTTTACCAGCTGACCTACTAAGGATCATAAGAGATTGCTACAAAAAGTTATATGCCAATAAAATGGATAACCTAGAAGAAATGGACAAATTCCTAGAAATGTTCAATCTCCTAAGAGTGAATCAGGAAGAAACAGAAAATATGAATAGACCAGTTACTGAAATTGACTCAGTAATTAAAAAAAAAAACACCTTCCAACAAGCAAAAGTTCAGAACCAGAATGTTTCTACCAAAGATGAATTCTACCAAACATTTAAAGAAGATTTAACATCCATCTTTCTCAAACTATTCCCAAAAACTGAAGAGGAAGAAACACCTCTGAACTCACTCAATGAGGCCGGTATCACCCTGATATCAAAACCAGATAAAGATATCATGAAAATATAAAAATTATAGGCCAATATCACTGATGAACAGAGATACAAAAATCCTCAAAAAAAATCAGCAAATGGAATTCAACAATACATTACACATGTATACCCTGATCAAGTGGGATTTATCCCAAGGATGCATGGATGGTTCAATGTCCACAAATCAATCAATTCGATACACCACATTAATAAACTGAGGAGGAAAAATCATATGGTCATCTCAGTAGATATAGGAAAAAGCTTGTGACAAATTTAACATTCATTTATGATTAAAACTCTCTGGAAAGTGGGCAGAGAGGGGATACACCTCAACATAATAAAGGCCATATATGGCAATCCCACAGCTAACATCATACTCAACGGTGAGAAGCTGAAACATTTCCTTTAAGATCTCACCACTTTTATTCAACATAATATTGGAAGTCCCAGCTATAGGAAGTCAGACAAGAAAAAGAAATAAAAAATTCAAATTAGAAAGGAAGAAGTAAAACTGTCAGTCTGAAAATGATACACATAGAAAATTCTAAATGAATTTGGTAAGTTTAAAAATTTGCAACTTTACCAATGAATCTGGTAAAATTGCAGGATATAAAATTAATACACAGATATCTATTGCATTTCTACATACTACCAATGAACTATCAGAAAGAAAAAGTAAGAAAACAGTACCGTTTATAATTACATCAAAAAGAATAAAATACCTGGGGACAAGTCAAACTAAGAAGGCAAAACACCTGTACTCAGAAATCTGTAGGACACTGATGAGAGAAACTGAAGACAACACAAACAAATGGGAAGGCACCATGCTCAGGGATTGGAAGAATTAAAATTGTTAAAATGATTATGCTACTCAAGGCAATCTGCAGATTCAATGCAATCCCTGTCAAAATACCAATGGCATTTTTCAAAGAACTAGAACAAATAATCCAAACATTTGTGTAGAGACACAAACACACACAAAATGAAAAGTCACAACACTGAGAAAGAACAAGATTAAAAAATGGGCAGAGGACCTGACTAGACATGGAGAACAACACAGAGATTCTTCAAAAATAGAACTACAATACAATAGAGTAATTCTAGTCCTGTGTCTTTATCTGATGGAAATGAAGACATTAATTCAAAAGATATATTTACCCCATGTTCACTGAAGCATTATTTATAATAGCCAAGATATGGAAGCAACCTAAGTGCCCACCAATAGGTGAATGGATAAAGAAGATGGTGTGTGTGTATGTGTGTATGTGTGTGAGTGTGATGGAATATTACTCAGCCAGGAAAAAGAAAGCAACCTTGCCATTTGTGTCAACATGGTGGACCTAAAGAGTATTATGCTAAGTCAGACAAAGAAGACAAATATTGTATGATTTCACTTATGTATAATCTATAAAACAAATGTAACAAAGCAGAAATAGACACAGATACAGAGAACAAACAGGTAGTTGGGGGAAGGGTAAGGAGAGAAATAGGTATAGATTAGCCAACAGAAACTTCCAGTTACAAAATAACTGAGTCCTAGATATGAAATGTACAGTTGTAGGGAATATAGTCAATAATTATTCATGGTGACAGATGATAACTAGACTTATGATAATCATTTTGAAATATTGATATTTAAATCAGTGTTGTATACCAAGAACTAACATAGTATTGTAGGCTAACTATACTTCAAAAACAAACAAACTCATAGAGAAAGAAATCAGACTTGTGGTGGAGAGAGAGGGAAATGAATGAAGGCAGTCAAGAAATATCAATTTCCAGTTATAAGTAAATACTAGACATGTAATATACAGCATGATAAATACAATTGAAACTGATGAAAGTTGTTAAGAGTAAATTGTCAGAGTTCTCATCACAAGGAAAAAAATACATTTTTTTCTGTTCAAGCTTGTAACTGTATGAGATGAAGGATGTTCACTAAATATGGTAATCACTTCATGATGTTTGTAAGTCCAATCATTATGCTATACACCTTAAATTTACGTAGTTGGAGAAGGCAATGGCACCCCACTCCAGTACTCTTGCCTGGAAAATCCTATGGACAGAGGAGCCTTGGTGGGCTGCAGTCCCTGGGGTCGCTAAGAGTCGGACAGGACTGAGTGAATACACCTTAAATTTATGTAGTACTGTGTGTCAATTCTGTCTCAGTAAAACTGGAAGAAAAAATAATGTATCACCATTGGTGCATCAATTGTAACAAACGTGCCACACTAATGCACAATGTTAATAATAGGGAAAACTGAGGTAGGGGAAGGAATATACTAGCATTCTCTGTACTTTCTGCTCAATTATTCTGTAAACTTAAAACCGCTTTAATAAAAATCTATTTTACGTGTGTGTTAATCGCTCAGTCGTGTCCGACTTTTGTAACCCCATGGACTGTAGCCTGCCAGAATCCTCTGTCCATGTAATTCTCCAGGCAAGAATACTGAAGAAATGGAGTGGTTGCCATTTCCTTCTCCAGGAGATCTTCCCCACCCAGCGATCCAACCTGGGTTTCCTGCGTTGCACGCAGATTCTTTACCAGGGAAACCCCTATTTTTTTAATATATACTCAATGGGTAAAAAATAGCTGTTGAATGATTTGCTGAACAAGTAGGGGGTATGATTAGAGCAGAATAAATCCATGGGTTTGCAGAGTCGGAGGACTCAGCACGCGGGCGAAAGCTCTCTCTCTCTCTCTCTCTCTCTCTCTCTCTCTTTCTCTCTCTCTCACACACACACACACACACACATACACACACACACACACTCAGCACGCACGCGTGCTCTCTCTTTCTCTCTCTCTCACACACACACACGTAACAGAGCTTCCCAGGTGGCTCTCTGCCAGAAACACACACACACACACACACACACACACACACACACACGAGTAACAGAGCTTCCCAGGTGGCTCTCTGCCAGTGTGGGAGATGCAAGAGACATGGGTTCGATACCTGGATTGGGAAGATCACCTGGAGTAGGAAATGGCAACCCAGTTCAAGATCGCCTGGAAAATTCCATCGGACAGAGGAGCCTGGAAGGCTACAGTCCATGTAGTCCCAGTCCATGCGGTCCCAAAGAGTCAGACACGACTGAGCGACTACACACACACACACACACACACACACACACACACACACACACGGAGCGACTACACACACACACACACACACACGTAATAGGAGACAAAGGAGGGGAATGGTACTGCATTCCGCAGAATTAAACCCGTTATGAAGTAAACGGAAACTGTCAATAATATCAGATATATAAATATATTCATGAAAATTATAGATTATAAAGTTAAATGCTTGTCTTAGTCATTAGTTGCCAATATTTTGAGGAATAGGTTATTTGTACCCTATCTTTATCCAAACGATTTGCATATATTATGCAAATAAGTAGAACTACTCACAGACTGCCTATGTTCCGTGATGCATTCCCCTGGACTCTTGGATTGGCCTGTCAATCTACCTTATTTGCATGACGTGATTTAATAAATAAAGGCCCCGCCCCCTCATGCTTTCACCTCTCGCGAAGATAAGCGTGAGTTGGAGCTCTTCCCTGGTTACGTCAGCTCCGCCCTCCGGCAGCTAATCCCTTCCGCCCAGTCTTCTAGCTCTTCTCCTTCGCGGATAGTACTATAGGCTTAGCATCGTTTCCTTCCACTCTTGGCGTCTCTACGTCTGTCCGTTCCCATCTTTCCACGAACGCACTACGCACGCTCCGCCTCCTCTTTCTCCCCCTAGTCGTCGTGCAAATTCTGCGTCCCAACAGCCTGGCCGACCAGCACCGCATTCCCGCCCCCTCTACACGTCTCAACGGCCGACGCCGGGAGCCTGCCTCTTCAGCCAACCGGCTTCCTAGCGCCTATAAGTCCCTCCTCCTTATGCAAATAACTTATGTCAGCTTCGCACGCTCTGCTTTTTTTTTAAAAAAAGGACAGCCCTGGAAGTAAAGAGGGATAGGGTAGAAAGCGCCCCGCCCTTTATGCAAATAAAGGGGCGTGTCTAGTCGCGGAGGGAGGCGGGAGGGGGGGCGCTCCCGGGGGCGGCGGTTGCCCGGATGGGCCGTTAGTCGGAGCCCAGCCGCGGAGTGAGCGAGGGAGACGGGAGGAGCCGAACCCGGCGCCATCCGCCGCCATCCGCCCCCGCCCCACCGCCATCCCACCCCGGGGAGGCCCCTAGGCCCCGGTCCCGGACCCCCGCGCACCCGGCCAGGTGAGTCTGGGCGAGCCGAATGCTAACGCCCTTTTCCGGCGCGGGAGCGGTGGTGGCAGCGGCGGCGGCGGCGGCGGCGGCGGGCCGGGGGGAGGAGAAGCTGCCATTAGCCGCCGCCATTTTGTCCTCCTGCTGCCGGGCCCTGCCTGCCCCTCCCCCTCCGATACTCCCACCCTGGGACCCGCATCTCTAGCCCATCTCTGAGTCTATAACCTCCCCGTACCCACTCACCTTCTGGCTTCATGGGGAGCCCTCCCCCCGGCTCCTGGGCCGTAACTCCCCACCCGCCTTGCGCTCCTGGACTATCACCCCTATTTATGGGTCCCCTTCCTTAATGCCGCTCTGGGGTGGGCCGCGCCTGACTGTCCTACTCTCCCAAGAGTCTTCTTTCCTCCATAGTGGACCCCTCCCATCACCCAGCGCTAAAGTCCCCCTTTTTTGACTCCCCACTTCGCGTCCAGTCACTCCCACTCTGGAACCCTGCTTTTATCCCACATCTGTGCTTTCTACGTTCCTCAATATCTTCTCTGCTTTTTTCATCTCATCTTCCTTATCACCTTTTTATCCCAACTCCTCCTTTCTCCTGAGTCTCCTGACATTGCTCCCTTTGGTCTGCATCCTTTTCCTGCCATTCCCGCTTACGTGTATTATTTTCCACCGGCTTTCATAATTCTCTTATTAATTTAGTTTTTTTCATTATTCTATCCCCGTTCCCTTCATAAATTTTCAAAGACTGGCCTTAAACACCTCCAAAGCAACCTCCATCTCCTTAAAGTTCTTGATTTTAGTTATCCCGGTCTTGTCTGGATATCTCACCAACTCCCTATCTCTTTCCTTTACACTGTTATCTACAAACAAATGCCTGGTCACTCAGGAACACTAACCGATGTTGGAGAGTATGGTCGGCTTGGGGAGCAAGGAGAATCAGGGAAAGAAATGACTGCTGATGGGGTAGGGGGTAGGAAAATGAAGTTGATTCTAGCCTTGGCCCCATGGTTACTTGGTGTTCTTGACGTGGATCCATAATGCTTTGTTTTACCCACGTGTATGTAGGGTAAACCAGAGCCCACCAGTATTCCATCTGGAGACAAACTTTTTTCCAGGAGCTGGGATGGGGGCAAGTGTAGGAAAAGATGGAATATTGAAAATACTTGATTCTGTAGCTTGGGAGTATGTAGTGCCCCAGTTGTTCCCTGAGGAA